>NC_063170.1:70513207-70813207 GCF_023159225.1 Perognathus longimembris pacificus
CGTCCTCCCTGCGGGGTGACCGGGGCATCACGCTGGCTCCACCCGGGGGGCTGATGGCCCAGCGGAGCTCTGGCGATGGGTGGGTCGCCATGGCGCCCCCGACCCCGCCGTCCAGGGGGGCTGTGGAAGAGCGTCTCTGTCTCCCGGAATTGGAGGCCCTGTGGAGGCGGCGGCTCCTCTGACTCGGTGGACTGTTCTGTTCCGCGGGGCGGCACTGAGGTGTGGCTCAGAAGTGAAGCACGTCCCTGGCACGCGTGGAGCCCTGAGTTCTTCCACCAGCACCGCTGAAAACCAGATTTCAATAAGCAAGGCTCTTGTCCATGCACCCCCCCCCCCCGCCGCGGCCCACCGGGGGCGGCCGCTCCCCTCCAGACCATTTCTCCTGTTCCGCCCTGCGAAGCGCCTGCTCTCCCAGAAGCACTAGGGCGCAGGGCTTTCCTTCCCCTCACAAAGGAGGCACAGCACACGCTTCCCTCGCCGCGCCTTGCTCTCCTCACAGTGCACCCCGCAGACCAGCCCTCTGCCAAGTGCAGAGCTACCTCAGCACCTCAGCAGTCACAGGGCAGGCCGGAGGCCCACCGCCATCTCCCGTCACAGACAGCCGTGCCCTGGGGGTTGTGCACTCCTCCAGCCTCCCCAAGCCCTGAGGCTGCGTCTGTGAGATTCCACACGGCACAGAGGGCGACACAGCAGCAGAACCGCGGTCTCATTGGGACTGTGTGAGTGGGGATGAGATTGGCCTTCCAGATAAGGACACAGCAGGTGCACAGCCAGAGGTCTGGGAGACTGTGTCATGCTGCAGTGGGGGGTGTGCTCAGGTCTGGTGTGTCTGGCTGCAGTGGGTGGGTGTGCTCAGGTCTGGTGGGTGTGTCATGCTGCAGTGGGGGGTGTGCTCAGGTCTGGTGTGTCTGGCTGCAGTGGGCGGGTGTGCTCAGGTCTGGTGGGTGTGTCATGCTGCAGTGGGGGGTGTGCTCAGGTCGGGTGGGTGTGTCTGGCTGCAGTGGGGGGTGTGCTCAGGTCGGGTGGGTGTGTCTGGCTGCAGTGGGGGTGTGCTCAGGTCGGGTGGGTGTGTCTGGCTGCAGTGGGCGGGTGTGCTCAGGTCGGGTGGGTGTGTCATGCTGCAGTGGGGGTGTGCTCAAGTCGGGTGGGTGTGTCTGGCTGCAGTGGGTGGGTGTGCTCAGGTCGGGTGGGTGTGTCTGGCTGCAGTGGGGGGTGTGCTCAGGTCGGGTGGGTGTGTCATGCTGCAGTGGGGGTGTGCTCAGGTCGGGTGGGTGTGTCATGCTGCAGTGGTGGGTGTGCTCAGGTCGGGTGGGTGTGTCATGCTGCAGTGGGGGTGTGCTCAGGTCGGGTGGGTGTGTCTGGCTGCAGTGGGCGGGTGTGCTCGGGTCCGGTGGGTGGCGTCCTCCCTGCTGTACCTGGAGCGCAGTGCAGCCGCCTTGCACGCCTGGTGAGGCTCCTCAGGGCCCCTCCTGACCTCCTGCTGCTGCCGCTCTGGGAAGGGGCGGGGCCGGGCCGCCACAGGGCCTCAGCCGGAGAGCATCCGCCCCTGAAGTGCCTGGCCTGGCGGGGCGGGCTGGAGGTGGGGACTGCAGCCGTGTCCTGCGCTTGCTGCCGCCTCCCTGGTCCTCGCCAGCTCTGGCCACTCACTGAAGATGCACCGCAGCCCCCGAGGCTCTGGCTTCCCCAGAGCAGGGGCCCCCCAGTGCTTCCGGGCCCGAGGCCCTCAGTGGCCACAGACGAGTTGGGAGCCCAGGGCCGAAGGTGAGGCGGAGATGGGTGTGGCAGCCACACCCCCGGCACCCGGAGCCCGGCCTGTGGCTCAGGGCCTGTTGTCCGGGGAGCACTGCAGCAGGGACCATCACACTGGTATTTATGCTGCCTTCGTTCTAGAACTCTCAGCGCTCGAGGATGCCTTTTTAAATAAAATGGCTGTACTGGTATAACTCCCCTACCCCACACAATGCGGCCATTGACGCTATCTGATGAAAGCATTCAAAACCCTCTCTCTAGCTTTTCAAGTACGCAGCACACTGGCTTTCTCTATCGCGGCAGCACAGCAGAGGCCCATCTAGGCGGTGATGTCAGAACCGTGCACCCCACAGTGGGGGGGGGGGTCCCTCATCTCTGCTTCCTCTACCTCTCCATCATCTATTTCTGATGTCGGCTCCACTAGAGTGAAGTGTGTTAGACTTTAAGGATACTGAGTGTCTTTTCCTACTGAGTGTTTACTGAGAATTACACTCTTTATAAAGGGTGCAGGAGTCCTGGGAACATCTCGGCTTATTAAAGCAGAATCTATGGAGCCACTGCCCACATAAGAGAAGAGAGCACTGCCACCGTGCCCCACCGCAGCACGAGCCCCCCCCCCGTGGTCTCGGTGACCCTCCTTCCTGCACTGTCCCCTTCCACATGGGCCCCTGCCCTGCCACCCCGTGGCAATCCGTTATGACTAACTTCTTCCCCTGCGTGGCTGAGTTGGCAGGCGAGGGCCTTGGTGGTCACTGGCTGTGGCTGGCGGGTGTCTGGATGGCGTGAGGGCGGGCACTCCCAGGGGCCGCTGCACGCATTCTGGACCCTGTTTCTTGAACACATGCCCATGTCTGAGCCTAGGTGTGTGGGAGTCATTGAAGCCCGGGTCCCTGATATCTGTGTGTGCCTGCGCGGGGGCAGTGGGTGGCGGTGCTGGTCGTGGTGCTATCACGCCGGCAGGTCAGGCTCAGCTCCTCTGGTGATTACAACCCGAGTTGCCAAGAAAACCCAGACGCCCGTCTTTGAAGGCGAGCCCCCCGCCTTGTAAAGTATTGGCTCACAGTTGATCTGAGATCTGCGTGGCTAAGAGAACCCGCGTGTGCTCTGGACTGCGCCGGTGTGGGCACTGAACTAGGGCCCCACCGGGGCTGAGGGGCAGGCAGGACACGCATGCAGGTCCGGGGTGGCAGCACGGGTCTCCATCGGTGGCACCAAGGAGAACGCCTAACACCACGGTCAGTGAGGAGGGATGGGGCCGTGGGGGGCGGGGCTGCGCTGGCCTAGGCCGCAGTGGAGGGCGGGGCCGTGGGGAGCGGGGCCGGCCTCGGCTGCAGTGGAGGGCGGGGCCGTGGGGGGCGGGGCCGGCCTCGTCTGCAGTGGAGGGCGGGGCCGTGGGGGCAGGGCCGGCCTCGGCCGCAGTGACGGGGAAGAGTGACGGAGCAGTGGGGGGGCGGAGCCAGCCTCGTCTGCAGTGATGGGGCGGGGCTGCACTGGCCTGGTCCATAGTGGAGGGCGAGGCCGTGGGGGGCGGGACCGTGGGGGGCGGGGCTGGCCTCGTCCGCAGTGGAGGGTGGGGCTATAGGGGGCGGGGCCAGCGTCGTCCGCAGTGATGGGGTGGGGCTGCGCTGGCCTCGTCTGCAGTGGGGGGCGGGGCCATGAGGGGCGGGGCCAACCTCATCCGCAGTGAAGGGTGGGGCCGGGGCCGGCCTTGTCCGCAGTGATGGGGCAGTGGGGGGGGCAGGGCTGCGCTGGTTTCGTTCGCAGTCGGGGGCGGGGCCGTGGAGGGCGGGGCCGTGGGGGCGGGGCAGTGGGGGGCGGGGCCGGCCTCGTCCGCCGTGGGGGGGGCGGGGCCGTGGGGGGCGGGGCCGGCCTCGTCCGCCGTGGGGGGCGGGGCCGGCCTCGTCCGCCGTGGGGGGCGGGGCCGGCCTCGTCCGCCGTGGGGGGCGGGGCCGCGCCGGCCCGGTCCGCAGTGACGCACACTGTCCTCGTCCTCCCTTCCGCCCCGCAGATCCTGGAGGAGAACATGAAGCTGGAGTGCAAGTGTCACGGCGTGTCCGGCTCCTGCACCACCAAGACGTGCTGGACCACGCTGCCGCAGTTCCGGGAGCTGGGCTACGTGCTCAAGGACAAGTACAACGAGGCGGTGCACGTGGAGCCCGTGCGCGCCAGCCGCAACAAGCGGCCCACCTTCCTCAAGATCAAGAAGCCCCTGTCCTACCGCAAGCCCATGGACACCGACCTGGTGTACATCGAGAAGTCGCCCAACTACTGCGAGGAGGACCCCGTGACGGGCAGCGTGGGCACGCAGGGCCGGGCCTGCAACAAGACGGCGCCCCAGGCCAGCGGCTGCGACCTCATGTGCTGCGGCCGGGGCTACAACACGCACCAGTACGCCCGCGTGTGGCAGTGCAACTGCAAGTTCCACTGGTGCTGCTACGTCAAGTGCAACACGTGCAGCGAGCGCACGGAGATGTACACGTGCAAGTGAGCCCGCCCGGGCGGGACTGCAGGGCGACCGCCGCCGCCTCCGCCCCGCGGGGACCGCAGACGCGCCCCGCTTGTCTCCTCTGCTGAGGGGGTGCTGAGGGGGCTCCTCGGCCTCCCCGGGGCCCCTGGACCGGGGAGCGGAGCCTTCCCCCGAGAACGCTCACGCTCACCCCCGGGGGCCTCATCATAGCAATATTTAACAATTTATTCTGATAAGAATATTAATTTATTTAATTAAAAAATTCTTCCGCCTGGTCAGGACCCATTTTCTGCCATCAGGGTGGAGCCCTTGCTGTCCTGGCGGGACGGTGTTGTCCCGAGGCCTGGGAGCCACGTAGAACTGCGCACAGTTACTCCTGCCCGGGTGATTCTCCCCGTCGATTCTGCAGTTCCTCCCCACAGAACTAGATGTTTAAAGAGCAAAATCCTTTATACATATACATATACATATATATATAATACACACGTTTATATTTTTTGCTGTTTGCTGCTACTTATCCAGAAGTTTAAGCCGGTCCAGACTTGGAGACATTTTTACCCAGAATACGTTTCCAATTCTTTTGTCCTCCTAGTTTAATCTGCGCCATTAGATGAGGGGGGAGGGGGAGGAGAGAAAGAGCGCGAGGGGAAGAATAATAAAAAACTCGCAGCAGATTCCGTCTTCTGGGAAGTGAGCCACTGGATAAGAGAGTATTTTGTAAGAGACTATTTTTCTATGACGATTTTATTTATATGGCGTCTCCCGTGCCATCCCCCGGCCCGTACGTAGTGCTGGCGCGCTCGCGGGGTGCGGGGGCAGGGCCAGTTGTGCAGCTGGGTTCTGGAGTTCTGTTTGCCAAGGAGGCCAAAGTCATCCTCAGGCGGATGCCTGGGGCCAGAGTGCCGTCCCGGAGCCGGAGGCGTCTGGGGAGCTCGGGTGTCGGGGACGAGCCACTAGGGGAGTGGGCGAACGTCCTCCGCTTTGTGGACTGTCACGGGGCCTGGCTGCCGTAGCCAGGCGGAGGCCGGCTCAGGACACTGGTAACTCAGAGGTGGGCTCTGCTGCCGCCTGTAGCAGGCGGAGGAAAGGCCGTGTGCCGCCAGGCTCAGGGGACCTCCCGGATGTCTCGTTCCCAGGACAGACTGGCAGAGAGAGGGGGCGGGCATGCCCTCTCTGGGGTACCTACCTCAGCTGTACCCGGGGTCTGTCAGCCTGGAAACCTGCTCCACGAGGCTGTGGGTGTTCTTGTGTATATGCACATGCATTTGCACGCACATGGTTGTGCCTCGACACATCCCAGAGCACGTGTGTGTGTCTCCAGGAGCCCGGGTTACGTGCACGGAGCTTTGACCTGAGTGTCTCTGGGGTGCGTGTGCATGCAGTGACCAGCACAGCAGGGACTTCTGTGGTTGCGTGGAACCAACGGGAGCTGGCCCCTGAGCTCTGTCCCCCGCTGGCGAAGCTCACTGACCTCGGGGACCACGGCGGCGGCTGTGTGCCGGGCGCCCTCGGCACCGGCAGGCCGCGTCCGGCTCCCTAGCTTCAGCACTTGGCCAGGGACATGGCACGGGGCACAAACACGGCTGGACGGTGGGTGAGCTCTTGCCCTTGGATATAGTTGTGATTTTTCCTTCAGTGGGTCATCTGGATGAGTGGACATGGGAAGAAGGATGGAGTGATGGATGGATGGGTGGTGGGTGGGTAAATGGACAGGTGGGTGGATGCGAGTGGGTGGGTGGATGGGTGGTGGGTAGAAGGATGGATGGCTTTCTCAGCCTGCAGTCCCCCAGTACCTAGTCTCACTGGCACCTGGAGCAGGGGAGGGAGGCTGTGTGTCACTTAGTTACGTGAATGTGACCTCAGGCCAGTCACTCCCATGACCACGCCCCCCCCAGGTGAACAAAGGACCTGTGCCGACCGCTGGGCTGGCTGCTAGCCCGTCACCTGTTCCCCTGGCACACGCGGACTCCCAGCCCTGCCAGAGATCTGAGTGCCCAGCTCAGAGGTGCCTTGAGCCTCAGTTTCTCCATCTGTGAAACTAGAACAATAGCACTACTTCTCGGGCGTTGTGACGATTCTCCCAGGAATGACTGCACGGCCTCCTGAGTTGCAAAACAATGGATGAATGCTTATCATTGTTGTTCCTACTGTTATTGCTGCTACTAACCTTCCCCCAGTCATAAGATTCTTATGGTAATAAATATTTGGCTCTATTGTGAGCAAACAGATTCCTTCTCCCCTTTGTTTTATTCCTGAAGTCGTTGCAACATCATTGACATAGAAACGTCCGAACGTTAAAGAAGCTGCGTCGAATGGGCACCAGTCCAGGCCTTCCGTGTTGAAAGCCCAGGGGCCGGGCCCGGTGCGGGCAGGCTCCAGGTGAGCCCCCGTGGGCCCCCGCTACCAGGTGCGATGGGCTTTCCCATGGTGCTGAGATGGAACCAGACCTCACCGGAGCCTGCAGACGCGCTGCTGAGCCCTAACTTTCCCGCAAGGCTTCGCGCCCCGCGCTCGGCCTCCCACAGCTCTGGCTCGTGGACCAGCTACGGGCCGCGGGGCAGACCCGGCAGCGGGCTGCGCCGGCCTGTGGGTCACGAGTGCGCAGCCTGGCGAGGACGGGGGAGGGGCGTGTAAGAGTCACAGGGCGCGCCCAGCAGCAAGAAGGCCACCGTGGCACCTGTCTCCCGGGGTGGACCGTCAGGACCACAGTGCACCCACTGGGGCAGCAAGGTGACTAAAGGGGGAGAAGGTGAGGAGGGACAGAGCTCCTCCACACGCGTGTGCATGCACACACACACTGGTCTTGAGAACATACCAGCCCAAGGCTCAAGAGAGCAAAATGCCGGCCTGCGGCGGGGAGCCGGCACCGTGAGCCGAGCGGGCGGTGGAGCCGACGAGGGTGCAGGCCCAAGCGGAGGGCGGGAGGACAGGTGCACGGACACGCAGGCGGAGAAGGGGTCCCTCCTGCACAGCAGGCAAGTCCGAGCCGGGACCCGAGCCTCCCGGGAAGCCACTTTGCCCAGTGTGCGGGAGAAGCGTGTGCTCGCAGTGTGAGCGGATCCCACAGCGTCCACAGGCTGCGGGAGACGCGGGGGAGACTCACGCCAGCGTGCAGCGGGGACGCCCGGGCGGAGTCCCCACGCGCACGCCACACGCACGTCACACGCACGTCACACGCACGTCACACGCACGTCACACGCCAGCGTGCAGCGGGGACACCCGGGCTGAGTCCCCACACGCACGTCACACGCCAGTGTGCAGCGGGAACACGCTGGGCTGTGTCCACACACACAGGTCACATCACACACCAGCGTGCAGCGGGGACGCCCTGGGCTGTGTCCACACACACACACACGCACGTCACACGCCAGCATGCAGCGGGGACGCTCCACGCTGTGTCCCCCCCCACACACACGCATGTCACACGCCAGCGTGCAGCGGGAACGCCCCGGGCTGTGTCCACACACGCACGTCACACACACGTCACACGCCAGCATGCAGCGGGGACGCTCCACGCTGTGTCCCCACACACACGCATGTCACACGCCAGCGTGCAGCGGGAACGCCCCGGGCTGTGTCCACACACGCACGTCACACGCCAGCGTGCAGCGGGGACACCCCGCACTGTATACGCACATGCACACGCACACGCACGTCACACGCCAGCGTGCAGCGGGAACACCCAGGGCTGTGTCCACACACGCACGTCACACGCACGCCACACGCCAGCGTGCAGCGGGGACGCCCCGGGCTGTGTCCACACACACTTCACATGGTGTGTCAGGCACACGATGACGGCGTCGCTCACCACGCTCTCCTCGGGGTGATCCTGTCCCTAAGCGACGAGCACTGGGTTCGCAGCGACACGGGAAGCAGAAGGGGATAGTGAAGGCAGCCCCCATCTCAAAAATCACCAGAGCACAAAGGGCTGGAGTCAGGGTCAAGCGGCAGAGCACAAGGGCCCGCGGCCTGCGTGCGCTCTCTCCCGACCCGCGGGGGAAAGGCGGGAGCGTGCCCTGGTGAGAGGAGCCGAGGACGCGTGTAAGGCGCGAATAACGCCCACCCAGCCCCCCTTAGGTTTAAATAAGGGCTCGGGATGCCCGGCGCATGGGGATCCGTCTGGCGAAAATCCGGCTTATTCAGTGAAAACCAGTCACATTTATAGCAGTAATGGCGTCAGGAAGGGGAGGGATTCGGAGTGGCTCCCTCGGCATGGCGATAGGCTGATTGAGCTGTCCATCCAAGAGCGACGTCCTAGGACTTCCCCCCATGGACTATCGCCCTGTCCCACAGGACCGCCCCCTGGGTCCCGCCCGCCGCCATCTGGTTAGAGCCACCCTTTCTGGTTCCGGACCCGGGAGAGGGTAGGAGCGGCTAACGGCCACGCAGCCCCAGGGCGGGAGAAGAGGCAGGCCTCTCGGGACCGCGTCTTAAAGCTATAGCCGGAGCCCAACAGAGCACCTGCCTAACAGATAGGAAATCCTAAACTTCAATCCTTGAACTGCCAAAAAAATACAGTAGACACACTAGGAAAGAGTACTTTGCACCTTCGTGGTGCTGACCGGAGTTACGAGGCCTAGGACTGTCTGCTGCCATTCGCGAGTCCACGGACGTGGCCGCTTGCACGCCGGGCTGTGGTGTGCACAACAGGTTTGGCCAGGCAGCGGCTGACGACGCTGGCAGGACGCGGGCCTGTCTCCCACGCACCTCCTCAGCAGCCCGGCCCCGCGGCTTCCCACTGGAGACCGTGCCACGAGGCTGCTGGCCCTCCCACCTCACCCCTTCCGCTGGGCCATGTGATCACAATCTGGATATGCTTTGCCTGCTGGCCCAACCCCCACCCCCCCACGCGTTCCCTGCCACAGAATGGTAAGCCGTGGAATGCAGACAATGGAGCCGCCAATGACCCAAGAGTAGTCGCTAAGGACACAGACCTTGGTGCCTGATGCCCTGAGTCCTAGGTCTGCTTTCTACTGGCTTTGTGCTTCATGGTGGTAGTTTCACCTCTCCACCGTTAAAATAGAGGCAGTAACCGGGCAGTGGAAGTGGCTAGAGTCCATGCTCGGTGCCCCGCCTGCCGCAAAGCTCTTGGGCACTCGATGCTCGTGTATTTCAGGAGAGCTGCTCTCGTGGGGGCCTGAGGGACCGGAGACAGGCCTGGGCTGCTGACCTGCCCAGGGGCCGAGTGGGGGCTGAGACGGACCAAGGCCCCTTGCCATGCCCACACGCACATCTGCTCCATTGACAGCGCAGCGACTGGTTGCCATGACAACACTCTCCGCCCCAGAAGAATGAGCTGGAGACAACAAGAAAGCTCAGCTGCCCCTTCCCCTGCTTAGTCCTCGCGCCAGCAGAGAAAGCATCCCCCATCACACGCGCGCACGCACACACACACACGCACGCACATGCACACACGCATGCACACACACACAGGCCCACAGTCACACAAAGACACTGGCTCAGAGACAGCCAAGGTGAGACCAGGCCCTCGTGGAGGGAAACATCACAACCAGCCAAGGGCACAGGGAGCACCCGATAGCACCGCCTCCGGGGACGGCAGGGGCTCAGCCTCCACTTGGACCTGGAGTTCTGGCCCCGGCAGCCGCAGGCCCCAGGGCTTGGGTGTAATGCACGGGTGCATATATGTGTGCACATGGGTGTGCATGTGCACGTGGGTGCATGGGTGTGCGTGCCTGGGGGGGAGGAGGACTCAGGATGCAGGAGACCCAGCCCCATGCCCTCAAAAGGCCAGGGTATGGGGAGATGGCCTCTCAGAGCCAGCCTGACTCCCACCTCCCCAGAACCGCGCTCCCGGCACGGCCCTCGCGCCAGCCCCACGTCTGGCCTCCAGTCCGACCTTCGAGGCTGCAACACCAGCCCCGTGCCAAGCTTCTCTCTCACTGGTTTCCCAGGAAGACTGCAAGCGGTCCAACTCCCCCGGCTCCTAGCCGGAGCAGCCACGCGCCCGGCCCACGCGGCCCTCCCCACTTGCTCAGGCCACGCGGGCCTCTCGGCTGAGCGGGGCCCGCTGCTGTCTCTCCCCCAACACACGCACCATTCCAGACAGGACGCCACACGGCCACGGCCTGGAGGGCCCAGGAGCCGCCCTCTGTACCTCAACCCCAGCCCGCTCCATCTCTCCGGACCGTTCCCAAGCAGCCCCCGGGTGGTTGGTGTGTGGAACGTGTGTGTAGAGCTGGGGCAAGCTGAGCAACGCCACATCTACAGCACACGGCAGAGTCTTTAGATGTGAACCTGTGAGCAGACCCCACACTGCCCTGCCCTGCCCAGACGTGGTTCCGAGGCACTGGACTCAGGCCACCCGGGTATCCATGAGGTTCCACAGCCCCACTGACTGCGGGGAAGACATGGCGGCTTCATCAACCGCCACACAGACATTAGCAGCAGGAGCAGAGGGACCCAGAGCATTTGAGTTTGCAATGCTCAGCAAAGCCGCTTTCCACCGGCGCCAGCATCTTCCCCTCCCTCTTCCTGTGCAGCAGGGTCTCCTTAGACAAGAAGACCGTCCCACAGAGGAGCGGGCAGAGGAGAAACCATCGCCTCCCAAGTGGGACGAGAAAGAAACGTCCTTGCCCATCCCTCTTTCCACCAGCTGCCCGGCGGGAGAGCCACGAGGGGGCAGGACCCTTACTACCTCCGTTCCAGGCTGCTGAAATGCAGGAGGCGACCGCCATCGCCAGGCCTCCCAGTGACAAGCCAGACACAGCCCCACGCGCGGACTGCCCTGCAGGCTGCTCTCTGCCCCCCACACGACGCACAAGTGAACGGTCACAGCACCAAGGCCATTTCTCTAGTGTAACCAAGACCCCATGTTCCTATCCCTGCACAAGCCATGCTGTGTGATCATGCCTCAGGAAGGGGGGTCCTCTAGGTCAAAGAGTGGGGGTCTTCCCATTTTTGACACATTTGCTAATTAAAGGGACACTCTACGAACACTTGTCCTGACTACTATGTCAGAGAGCAGAGGACAGAGTGGCAATCTACAACCATGGCCCTACATAACCTTTCAGTGCCCCAGAGGGAGGGGGCTTGCCGTTGCTGGGGCGGGGGGGAGAGACAAACACCACCGTCCGGACCGTGCCCCCCTTCCAGGACCGTGCGTAGGGAGGGCCTTGCCGTACAAACACCCCCCTCAGGACGGTGCAGAGCACTTCCTCCTCCAAGTTCTGAGTGGCCCCAAGTGACCTTCCCTTTCTTCCCACTAACAGATCTTATTTCTGTGCAAACCTTCAGGGCACTGAGCCTGAGACCTGCATGAGCTTCTTCTGCAGCCGCCATCAGAAATCCTGTCTTACAGGAAGAAGTCCAGTGATCGGCTGGATGACGAAATGGTGGTGTCCCTATCCGCCCCAGATGAGGGACACACAGACGCTAAAGTCAATGCCCCTCCCCGCTGCCACCAGGAGTTGAAGGGCCACGGGCTCGGGTCTGCAGGTGAGCAGGAAGAGGCCGCAGGAGGGAAAGACAAAGGGGGCTGCGATCTGGGGCCTCAATGACAGAGCAGCACAAGGCTGAGAAGGCGGGAGAGCCTGACGCTAGCCGCTTGGGGAGGAGGGGGGCATTAGGGGGCTCTGATACGCTGGGGGTGTCTTTTATTAGAAGATATGATGAGACTAAGAACGTAGGAACCTGTCTCTTGTTTTATCATAAGATCCTGTCATACTGATGAGAATTTTCGAAGTTCTGGGTTCTGTGCTTTGGCTTTGCAACGCTCCCGTGTCCTAAGGCTAAGCCCCGCTAGGTTAAGGCCCTGGGCAGGCTGCCAGGTCAAGGGGCTTCAAGCCAGGCTGCCGTGGACCAAGTCTAAACCCTGCTCATTGTGAGAACCTGAGTCAGCTGACTCGACACTGTGCCTCAGTGTCCCGGGCTGTCAGTGGGGATAGCATAATGGGCTCAGGATGCCTGTTAGATGTTCAAGCTGTCCATCCACGTGGGTCAGGAGCCACGGGGCCTGGCGCGCCGTGGGCAGTGGGCACAGGCTGGCTGTAGGCTGGGCTTCAGTGGGCCTGGGCCGCTCTTCCAGGACGCTTCCTGAGTTCCAGAGGCATCTGGGGCTCCAGGGCCCGGGACCGCCACTCAGCCCACCCTCCACAGCGGGCAGCCGCTGGAAAGCAAAGCAAACACAAGCGGGAAGGAAGCTCCTGGGCTGCGGGAAAGCAAACAAGGCCGCTCCTTCCAGAGGCGCGCGGCGGCCGGCCGGCCTTTCCCAGGGCCCGTCCTTGCAGCCGTCCTCAGGCGCCCGGCCCGTGTTTGGACAGCTTGAGGAGAGCGGGGGCAGGGAGGGTGGAAACGCAGAGCGCCAGGCCCGGGCAGGCCAGCGAGGCTCTCAGAGTCCATACCCCATCTAGCCGGGCACTGGCTCTAGGCCACGTTCCTGGCCCGCGCCCTTCTCTGAGCCGCAGGCCCAGCCATCATGGGGGTCAGGTCTGTATACGACCTCAGCGAGGGACGCGAAGGATCACCGCGAACAACGGACTGGCAGAGCGCATGGCAGGCACCCGGCCTGGTTCTCTGTGCCATAGTGCAGAGTGCTTTAGGTAACCCCCAGAGCAGCCCCGACTTCACAGTAAAACTGAGACTCCAAGCCAGGCCTGGGCCGTCGGCAGCCTGCAGGGTCTGCTCCTGGCTACCACGCTGTTGATAAGGCACCCGCCACCCGCCAGGGGGGTACGACGGCACTGAGGTGCCTCCAGAATAACCCACCTGGACTGCTCCTCCCGAGACCCTGAGCGACTCCCTTCAGTCACTACGATCCTCGTTTAGTTTTTGCTGTTTCCCGGTGCCGGCCTCATGCAAGCCAGGCGAGGACTCTACTGCTGAGCTGCAGCCCTCCCCCACCACCCATTTTCAGATTCGCTGCACGGAGGTAGAGAGGGAAACAGGGCCAGTTGCCTAAGGTTATCCAGTTAGAAAGGGAATTCTATCAAAGGCCAAAAATGACTTAAAAGTTCTACATGAGCCTGTGGGTTTCTTCTCTTTTCAACTCGGCCATATTTCAGGGGGAGGTGTTAGCTTAGAGTCACCTCTCAGTCTCGTGCGGGCCTGGGCCTTGGCAGCCCACTGTTGCATGGCTGTGTTTGTGAAGGAACTCGTCCTTCCTCCATCCCTGTGGACACCCCCCCTCCTCCCGCTCTCACAGAAGCTCGAGGGGGGTGCACACCCAGCCCTGGGCCACACCGGGGGTGGGATCAGCACTCCCATGCTGTTGGGTCAGCTGGTGCACAGTAGCATCGCTGTCCCAGTGACAATCATCTCCAGTCTGATGCCTGGCCCGGTGCTGGTGCCGTCCCAAGTGGCCAGGACCCCGGGGACCGCCCGTGGGCAGATGGCTCCCTTGGCAGAAGCAGGGCAGCCCAGTTTCACCCAGGGCCAAGGAACAAAGGGCTTTCACGAGGTGTAACCCAGGATGAGGGGGAAAGAATGGTCAGGTGTATTGAGAGGCAGGTTCACACGCAGGGAAAGGGCGAGCCATGCGGGCCTGGCTGGCATGGGGGCCCAGGTTCCGGTCTGCACTCCTGGGGCGGCAGACGGTCGCTGGCAGCAACTGAAGGCTCCATTTGTGCAATATGTCAGCAGGGAGGGCAGGCCTTTTAAGGGGTGAGATCGTGTGGCCCGATAGCATGCCAGGGGGCCTCTCCCTGGGGGGGGCTGGGCCCCAGTGAGGACTGTCAGCCATTGTTAGCTGCACCTCGTGTGAAGGAAAACGGGACACTGGCGGTCAGCTGATACCTGTGCAATCAGGCCACCGGGACTCGGCTGCACTGCCTGCAGCTCCAGTTACAGGCTGGACGGGAGAGGGGGCACGCCAGCTCTGGGAAGCTGGTGGATGGAAGTCTAGGCCAGGGTCCTCAGCACGCCTGTGCCAGGCTGCGGGGAGTGATACGCTGAGACGTCTGGGGGCGCAGGGGTGGGAGCAAGGTGTGAAGGCGCAGGTGTGGAGGAGCAGGTGTGGAGGAGCAGGTGTGAATGAGCAGGTGTGGAGAAGCAGGTATGAAAGGAGCAGGTGTGAAGGCGGTGATATGAAGGCACAGGTGTGAAGGAGCAGGTGATAAGGTGCAGGTGTGAAGGCAGTGATGTGAAGGCGCAGGTGTGAAGGAGTAGGTGTGAAGGCGCAGAGGTGTGAAGGCGGTGATGTGAAGGCGCAGGTGTGAAGGAGCGGGTTTCATGAATGCAGAAGGTGTGAAGGCAGCAGGTGTGAAGGCAGCAGGTGTGAAGGCGCAGGTATGAATTAGCAGGTGTGACTGTTTCCAGGCCAGCGCATGCCCACTGCAGTGGGGACAGAGACACCTGTGAATGCAGTGGGTGGAAGGCGTATGAAGAGCCCACTGGTAGAGGAGCGAGCACCCAGCATTACCTGGAGCACAAGGGGAGCAGGGAGGACAGGGTGCAAGAGCTGAAGCCAGGGGCAGGCTCTCTGCACAGGCGCAGACCGCAGACAGGAGGACAGCGCCCCTCCTGGAAGCTGGGCAGAGGGAGGCGGAGGCAGGATGGAGCACCGTGCTCCGCTCACTTCCCTGTGCTGTGGCCCGGGACAGGAGTGCAGTCGCTGAGTACTGGGCTGTGCGGAGGGATGGAGTGACTGACCTGGCCAGCCCAGGGTGCAGCAGAACAAGCATACTGAAGCAGTTCAGACAATTCAAAGTGAACAGCAGCTCCACACTGGGGTGGCCTAGGGCCCTCCTACCCCCTTCCGAGTGCCTGCATCGCAGAGGCTTCAGACCCAGAGTGCTCAAAGACTGCAGTCTCACATGGAGAGCTGCAGGGAAGCTGTGTCTCCACAGGACCTGGCCCTGTAACCCACAGCAGAACAGCCGCACTGCAACCCATGCAGAACAGCCATGCAGTAACCTATGAAGAATAGCTACACTGCAACCCATGCAGAACAGCCATGCAGTAACCCATGCAGAACAGCTGCACTGCAACCCATGCAGAACAGCCACACTGCAACCCATGCAGAACAGCCACACTGCAACCCATGCAGAACAGCCATGCAGTAACCCATGCAGAATAGCCACACTGCAACCCATGCAGAACAGCCACACTGCAACCCATGCAGAACAGCCACACTGCAACCCATGCAGAACAGCCACGCAGTAACATATGCAGAACAGCCACAGTGCAACCCATGCAGAACAGCCACACTGCAACCCATGCAGAACAGCCACACTGCAACCCATGCAGAACAGCCACACTGCAACCCATGCAGAACAGCTGCACTGCAACCCATGCAGAACAGCCACACTGCAACCCATGCAGAACAGCCACGCAGTAACCCATGCAGAACAGCCATGCAGTAACATATGCAGAACAGCCACAGTGCAACCCATGCAGAACAGCCGCACTGCAACCCATGCAGAACAGCCACACTGCAACCCATGCAGAACAGCTGCACTGCAACCCATGCAGAACAGCCACGCAGTAACCCATGCAGAACAGCCACATTGCAACCCATGCAGAACAGCCATGTAGTAACCTATGCAAAACAGCCATGCAGTAACCTATGCAGAACAGCCATGCAGTAACCTATGCAGAACAGCCACACTGCAACCCATGCAGAACAGCCATGCAGTAACCCATGCAGAACAGCCATGCAGTAACCCATGGCAGAATAGCATGAGGAGCCTGGAATGCAGACCTATCAGGATTAGTAGCACTGCCTGGAATAATGTCCCTCCTGCTCTCTAGGGAAACTGAGGCCAAGGGAAGTTATCAGCAAGAAGCATGGTCACGAGCTGCAGGGGAAGGCACAGTATGCAGAAGGTATGTAGGGAACCATTCACCTTTTGATTCCTAACGCCAACTGCAGAACAAGTGAGAGAGGGAACGAGGGAGGGAGGAGGGGTGAAGGGAAGGGAGGAGGGAGGGGAGAGCAAGCAAGGAAAGAGAGAAGGGGACGGTGCCGCTGTAAAGGCCTGGTGTGGGGGCTTGCGTGAAGCTCCAGCAGCACCCCTGCTGCTTGGGACGCAGGCCTGCGGCTGCCATGGTAACATGGACAGCGGGCGGCCGTCTGTCTGGCCGTCTGTGGATGTCAGTGGTTCCGGCTGCTCGTTGGGCACCCCATTCCCAGGCAGAGCCTGATCTCCTGCCCCTTGGCCACAGGGGGGCTGGCAATTACCCAGGCCCCTTCCCCACTCCCCACACCCCCCATCCACACCCGCCTCCCCGCGGCTCAGTCTGCCCCACCCCGGGGTGCCTGCCTTGTGCCCCGCTCGCCCTGTCAGATGCACCCTGAGCTCTGTCCTCTAGATCCTGCGGCAGGACGACCTGCAGAGGCCCGGCCAGCACTCACCCCCACCCGGGGCCGACTCCTCCCACCCGCAGGGGGCTCCTCTCAACCGGCCCCCGGGGACAGGACCCAGGTAAAGTCACCACAGAAGTCGCCTCCCTCGTGCTGGGCGTAGACCTTGATTGGTGAGACCTGCGTTCAAGTTCACCCACCACATGAAGGTGGGAAATAGGAAGTCAGCCTCCTCCAGCAGGCCGGCTCAGTCTGAGCCCAGGAGCGAGGGCGGGCCTGAAAGACCCCAGCGGGCAGGGCAGGGGGTGCTGAGCCGGCAGGGAAGGACTCGTGGCTCAGGATGGGGTGGGGAAGTGCCTCAAAGCCCCAAGTCCACGGATCTCGGGATCCTTCGCGAGCCCCTGTGCGCCTCTGGGGCGGTCTCCAGTTTGGGGCAGGTAGAGGTGCCATGCCAGCCTTGGACGCCCGGGGAGAGGGCGGAGGAGGGGCCCGCGGGCCTGCGCCCGGCAGCCCAGCCCCCACCTCTCATGCCTCCATCGCTCGGCCTGTGCTCTCCCGCTGCCTGCCCCAGCTCCGGCCCTGGAAGCCGTCCAGTGGCAAATGGAAGGGAGCCGGGGGCCGGCGGAGCGGGCCGGCCTGTGGTTGTGAGGACGGGAGCCTCCTTGATCAATGGGGCCACAAAGGCTGAGGTGGAGGGAGGAAGGAGCCGTGGCTGCGTGCTGCCTGCCTGGGAGCCGGCTGCCCCCCCCTCACCCACCCCCCGGCCTGGCGAAGGCCGAGCCCCCCGCCAGGACCTTGGACTTCCCAGGCAGACTCCTCCTGGAGGCCAGAAGGAGCTTGCCACCCCCCCCCCCCGCCCCCGATCCCGGGGCCTGCATTTCTGCTGCCGCAAATGGACTTGGCGGAAAAGCTGGACTGGAGGGCAGCGGTCTTTGGGACCCTCTTCCTGGGTTTTCCCATGTCCGGCCAGCTCACCCCACCTGCACCCCGCTGCCTGTAGCTTCCACCCCAGGACAGCACCAGAAGCGATTGGATCCCACTGGGCCCGGAGAGGGGAGGCGGTCCAGCCGTGGCCTGGGTCCTCACCCGGAACTTCGCCCTAGGCCCGGCTCCTAAGGGGACGGGACCGCCCGCGACAGGCACCCAGGCCCACCGGGGTCAGGAGTCGGGCAGGGTGCACGGCTCCTGAGGGCTCAGGAGAGGGGAAGTGGACCCCGTTCACAGCACGAACGCGAGGCAGCATGAGGGAATGGCAGTCTCCGCTCGGCTGTGTCGTCGTAATTCCAGCTGAGGTTTTTGTGTTTTGTTTTTGTTTTGGGGTGTTGGGGTTTTTTTGGCCAGTCCTGGGGCCTGAATTCAGGGCCTGGGCACCGCCCCTCAGCTTCTTTTGCTCAAGGCCAGCGCTCTACCCCTTGAGCCACAGCGCCACTTCCAGCTTTTTCTGTGTATGTGGTGCCGAGGAATCGAACCCAGGGCTTCATGCACGCCAGGCAAGCGCTCTGCCGCTACGCCGCATTCCTGGCCCCTCCGGTGGAGTTGTATGAGATAGACTTTCAAACTTCGTCTCATGCCTCTGGCACACACTGCATGCCCCAGGCCCAAACCCTGCTGGCCCCCGGCTGCTTGCCCAATGTCCCTGTCTACAGCTGGGACTCCGACTCCTTCTGCTGGGGCTCCCGGGAGAAAAGGAAGAGAGAGACACACGGTGTCCAGCGCACTCACAGACCACCCCCTGCGCCTGCTGCTGGCCCGGCTACGCCGCCAGTGCGGGCTCAGAGCGAGCCCACGGCAGGGTGACGGGGCCCAGCACCCCTCCAGGGCAGGTGAGGGGGGAGAGGCAGCCGGGGAGCCCGGAGCCCCTCAGCGCTGAGCCCCTCACACAGTGTGTGGGCGGCGGTGGCGAGGCCGAGGCCTGTGGCTGGGGCGGCCTGGGCCCTGTCTGCTTAGCATACCCGGCAGAGGCCCCGCCCCCTCCAAAGCGGGTTCCCGGACCGAGTCATAATGTCCTGATCGCCACACAATACCATGATGAAGGGCCTTGTCACATTTTTGTCCCCGTTACTGGGGTCCCCATTCATGGCCACTGTCACCACTGGCAGAACAAGCCAGGCCCGGCAAACTCCTTTGCATTAAAATGGGTGAGAAATAAGCCTTCTCGCTGCTCAACTGGGCAGAAAACGGGATTAGGCCAAGGGACAGGCCAAAGGCCCGTGGGGGAGGGGCGGGCCCCACAGCCAGACCCAGAGCGAGCCGCTGCCTGCTGGCCTGAGTTCCGAGGTGGCTCAAGGAGGCGCCTCAGTTTCCCTTGTTCAGAACGGGGCTGTGGGGGAGTTCTCTTGAGGAAATGCACACCTTCGGTTTCATCCTGGAGCTGAAAACCCCTATGTTTACAGCACGAGCTAACAAGTCACACAACAGACCAGCGCTGGCCAGTTGGGGCGGGGGGGGGGGGTGGGGGAAGAGGGGAGCACGGATGGGCCTGGCTCTCTGTCCTAAAAGGAGGTCGCTTTACGCACTCTCGGTTACCGAGATTAAATACCTCGGATAAGCTACTTAGGATGAGAAAGGTGACTTGGGCTCACAGTTTTACAGATTGCAGTTCATGACCGGGCGGACCCTTTGCTCCCAGGCCTCTGGTGGGGGCCGCGCCTCCCGGTAGACGCAGGTGGCAAGACAAAGAGACTCATCTCATGGCCAAGAAGCAAAAAGAAAGAGAAGGGACCAAGGCCCCACTGTAACCCCTTCAAGGTCATGCCCCGTGACCTTGCTTCCTCCCACTGGGCCGCCTCTCCCAGCAGCTCCACTGGACTAAGCCTTCAACGCATGGGCCTCCATTCAAACTCAAACTCCAGGGAAACCCCAGGGGCCCTGAGCCAGGGAGGAGCCACAGAGCGGCTGCTTCAGAGGGGTTCCCCGGAGCTCCACAGAGCGGGCTGCTTCAGAGGGGTTCCCCGGAGCTCCACAGAGTGGCTGCTTCAGAGGGGTTCCCCGGAGCTCCACAGAGGGGCTGCTTCAGAGGGGTTCCCCGGAGCTCCACAGAGCGGGCTGCTTCAGAGGGGTTCCCCGGAGCTCCACAGAGCGGCTGCTTCAGAGGGGTTCCCCGGAGCTCCACAGAGCGGCTGCTTCAGAGGGGTTCCCCGGAGCTCCACGGGATCGGGCTGCTTCAGAGGGGTTCCCCGGAGCTCCACAGAGCGGGCTGCTTCAGAGGGGTTCCCCGGAGCTCCACGGGATCGGGCTGCTTCAGAGGGGTTCCCCGGAGCTCCACAGAGCGGGCTGCTTCAGAGGGGTTCCCCGGAGCTCCAGGGGAGAGGCTGCTTCCGAGGGGTTCCCACGGAGCTCCACAGAGGGGCTGCTTCAGAGGGGTTCCCCGGAGCTCCAAGGGATAGGCCACGCCACGCTGACCCACCGCTGAGCCCGCAAGTGGGGGGCATAGGCGTCCCCACGAGAGCAGCCCCACGTCCACACACGGGGGCAGCCACCCCTCGGGGGTCACAAGGCCACTTTAGAGGAGTGGGGTGTGAGACCCAATGCAAGGAGGCCCAAGACGCGTGGACTGGCGCGTGAACAGACAGGAACGGGTGGGCGTGGGGGGTCACGTACAAGGGGCAGCGCGGGGAGAGGCTCTGAAGACACCCGTGGAAAAACACAAAGCGATGGGAATCCGGGTCTAGAAAACTCGAGGCCGGGAGGGACAGGGTGACTCGGAGCTCTGCGGTGCTTCACAGTCATGCCAGGGGCTCCGGTTAACTGAGGAAGGCCTTGACCTTTTTTTACTTTATGATCGTGGAAAGGCCACGTATGTATTCAGTAGAAATGGTGGTGTGTGTGTGTGTGTGTGTGTGTGTGTGTGTGTGTGTGTGTGTGTGTGTGTGTGTATGTGTGTGTGTGTGTGTGTGTGTGGCTGGCCAGAGCTGGGGGCCTGATGCCTGCGAGGCGAGGGCTCTATCACAGGAGGGCACGTCACACCAAAGGGGGCGCGGTCCTGACCTCCGCCCTCTCCCCCGCCGTCTCGCAGCCTCACAGCCCAGAAGACCAAGCACCTGCTGTGCGTAGGCACCATTCTAACTCCTCCTCCGTACCCAGGCTGCTCCCGGCCTCCGAGGTGGGGAGCACCCCGTTCTCACAGATGGAGAAGCTGTAACTCCCCCCTGGCATGAAGCACAGAAGGCCCCGGGGCTCGGCGGGACCGGGGGGCCGTGTCGGAACCCTCTCGGCGCCCCCACCGCCGAGGCCTGCCGCCAGCGCTCTCCGCACGCTCCTCCTCGCGCGTGTGCACGAGAGGCTTGTCCACGGCCGCTCAGCTGGCAAGAACTAGAGAACAAACTTCAACATGGTGTCCAGCCCCTAAGCCTGAGTCCTCTGACCAAACACGGCCTCCGCAGACTCAGCCACGGGCCCAGCTGGTCAAGCCAAGGTGAACAGGAAGGGATGACGGGAGGAAGGGGGACGGGGGGGGGGGGGAGAGGGGAGGTGGCCAAGGGCACGCGCCCTGCCGGAGGTTTTACACCTATCCTCTCAGAGCCAAGCCAAAGACCAGCCAGAGCAAGTGGGAGGCGCTGGTTGGCCTGGACATAGTGTGTGCTCACACCTCAGCTGTGCTCGGCCTCCCCCCAGCCGTGCTAGGGGGGCGCCTTCCCTCCTACCTACCCCCCTCAGCCGTCCTAGGGAGATGCCCTCCCTCCCACCCACCCCCAGCCGTCCTAGGGCAGCGCCTCCCCTCCCACCTCCCCCCCCAGCCATCCTAGGGCAGCGCCTCCCCTCCCACCTCCCCCCCCCCAGCCATGCTAGGGAGATGCCCTCCCTCCCACCCACCCCCAGCCGTCCTAGGGCAGTGCCCTCCCTCCCACCTCCCCCCCCAGCCGTGCTAGGGAGATGCCCTCCCTCCCACCCACCCACCCCCAGCCATCCTAGGGCAGCGCCCTCCCTCCCCACCTCCCCCCCAGCCATGCTAGGGAGACGCCTCCCCTCCCACCTCCCCCCCCAGCCATCCTAGGGCAGCGCCTCCCCTCCCACCTCCCCCCCCCCCAGCCATGCTAGGGAGATGCCCTCCCTCCCACCCACCCCCAGCCGTCCTAGGGCAGTGCCCTCCCTCCCACCTCCCCCCCCCAGCCATCCTAGGGCAGCTCCTCCCCTCCCACCTCCCCCCCCAGCCATCCTAGGGCGGCGGCGCCTTCCCTCCCACCCCCCAGCACCTCAGGTCCAGCGCAGGTGTGCCCGGCGGAGGGCCTGAGAGGAGCCGCCCTGCAGGGTGTGGGCAGGCCGGGGTTGGGGAGGTGCCCGCAGCGGGCCTTCGCAGCCCAGCTCCGCGCCTTCACCTCCCCTTAGCACTGAGCGCCAGCCAGACGCGCCGGGTGCCGCTGGACAGCTCCACCTCAGGCCCGGGCGTTCGCGGCAGCCGTGGGCAGGTGCGCGGTGGGGGACGGCCCTGTAATGTGTGTGCAGTTGCAGGTCATGGCCAAGAGTGCCATCAGACCCTGGCCCCCTGCCATTAGGCATCTTTAGGAATCAGGTCATCGAGAATCAATGGCAAAGCTGTCGGCTCGGCTCCGCCACAACCTGGTCTCTTCCTCTGCCAGCTAGGACCCAGGGGACACATGGGCTCCTGTGAAGCGCGGAGCCAGCTGCGGACAGAGGCCCTGCGAGGCTCTGGGCGGCCGTGCGGCTGGCGGCTGGGAGTCGCCAACATCAGAGCCAGCAAAGATCTCTAAGCAGCGCCCCGCTAAGTGACCAGGAGCCACCGGGCCACAGAACGCTGTGTCTGGAGCCACTAGCGGAAGCAGGCCAGGCCGGGAAATGGGAAGAAGATGTTACGTCTGGGAAGTATCAGCAAAGGAACAAGAGAAGACGCCGGTCAGGGATGTGGCTCTGTGGCACAGTGCTTGCCTGTCATGGGCCAGGCCCTGGGTTCCATCCCCAGCACAGCAGGAAACGCAGAACGGAAGAAAAATAAAGTGAGATGTCGACTCCTTCAGGAAGAGGCCGCTTGCCAAACACGTAGCATGCTCCCTTGGTGTGCTGGACCGAGCGCTTTGCGGCCAGGCTCTGCTGGGTGCTGAGGCTGACACGGCAGAGATTGTCCGTATTCTGGTGCTGCTAGCAGTCTAGCTGGCGTAGAAGAGCCCCACAACGCTTAGTGAGCGGGAGCCAGGCAGGGCGGGGCGACTCTGCATAGGGTAGGCTTTGAAAGGATCGCACCCCTTGCTATTACTTACAGTTTTACCCGAGTCAGCTTTTAAAACTCACCGCCTGCTTTACTGTCACTAAAAGCAGCACCGTCATCAAAATGGAGATGGGTTTGGCACACGGTAGCTATGAAAACAGAACACAACTAAAGTCACCGGACACTGCTGACTCACGTCTGCAATGCTAGTTACTCAGGAGGCTGAGCTCTGAGGACTGTGGTTCAAGGCCCAATGGGACAGGAAAGTCTGCGAGACTCTTATCTCCAATTAACCAGCAAAAAGCCAAAATTGCGGGTGTGGCTTAAGTGGTAGACTGCCAGCCCTGGGTGGAAAAAAGCCCAGGGACAACACCCAGGCCCTCACTTCCAGCCCTAATACTGGTGCACACGTACACGCGCGCGTGCGCGCATACACACACACTATATAAGTCATCTCAGTGGCCTGCAGATCCACTATGCCCACTATTTTGACAAACGCTGCGGGGGTTGATTTGCTGTAGTGCAACTGTTGTCACTGTTATTTATTACTACTATGGTCTCCAACGCACTGTGAGAATCGGCCAGTTCTGCCTGGCTGCCTTTCTCACGCTCACGCTATTGAAGCCTTGAGGACCATGCACAGGAAGTCACAGGCTGAAGTCGGGACCCCTTCCCTGGTGCGTGCAGAGACACGGCTTTAAAATGCACCAAGAAATCCCGGCCTGTGGACTGGCTTTGGGGGAGACCCAGGACCCCAACACTGTGACTCCAACACGGAGTCCCCCGTGCAGAAAGCACCCTTGTTCCAACATAGGCCTGTGAGTCAGCTCAGCGGTGATGACCAATTCCACGGGCTGACGGCTCGCTGACACAACCTACCGCTTGCAGTTCTGAAGGGGAGGCCAGCACCCCAGCAGATCTGGGGCCCAGGCCTTCTGACCCACCTCTACCACAGCCTCCCGTGTGAGAAAGGCCGGAGCGGCCTAGACCTTCTTCTGTGGGAGCCAGAGTGCCACTCTAATCCTTTCTTTTGTAATGCCGGACCTACCTGCCCTCCTCCGAGGGGCAGAAGGGAACTCCTGCCCCGGTCAGTGGGAGCCGCCTGGGGCTCCACCCCCACGGCGCCTCTCAGTCCCGCGGGAAGGGACCCCAGGAAGCCAGGCCCCTCCCTTTGTGGCAGCAGACAGCCCAGCAAGTCTGCAGTGCACACACCTGCTCCAGTCACCTGCGACTTCTGACCGGAGACCCAGCCGGGCGCCCTCCCCTGGGGCACGCCTGCCACCCTCGGCAGGGAGCGGGCGCGCACGCCCACCTCCGGCCCACAGGAGAGCGCCGTGACGGAACCGCACGGATGCTCATCCGCGCCCGGTGGGCTCACAAGCTGGCAGCCCTCTCGGACATGGCGGTGGGCCTGACCGTCCACGCATCCCGGCTGGGCAGCGCCGCCCGCCGGACAGCTCCCGCCTGACCACGCCGCCGGCGGGGAGACGCAGCCCGCTGCCCGGGACAGGACGGCCAAACCGTCACGGAACCGAGAACCATCTGTGCGTAGAGATCCTCACGTGAAACGCGAGGGGAAAGCCCCGGCGGTCCACCGTCCGCTTCTGCGCTGGCCCCATCTTCTCTTGCTCTCTCCCCCCGCTCCGCGCACCCTTCCTCTGAGTTTGTTCTAGCCTGCTGGCACTTCCCTGAAGGCATGATGTCCTTCCTGGTACAGCTGTGCCCGGTGACCGCGACGCGGAAGCACCGAGAGGTGGCGGGGAGCCCCCGAGACCACTGCCCTCCTCGCTGCCTGCAGCCCTTCTGCAAGCCGGTGCCCACCGCTGCACTCTGCAGGAGAGCGCCTTGCAGCCGGGCGCCAGCGGCCCCACCTGTCGCCCCATCTACTCGGGAGGATGAGACCTGAGGGTGGAGGTTCCAAGCCAGCCCAGGCAGCAAAGTCTGAGAGACTCTTACCTCCAATAAACTACTCAGAGAAGGCCAGAGGGGGCGCTGTGGCTCAAGTGGTAGACTGCCAGCCTTGAGCAAAAGACACTCACTCGGGGACAGTGCTCAGGCCTCGAGTTCAAGCCTCAGGACCAGCACGCACACACACACACACACGCACACACACGCACACCTTGCTTCCCTGCGGGTTCAGTGGTAGGAGGGGCTGGGGGACATTTCAACTTCCAGATCAACAGAACGACTTTGGTGTCACCTTTCTCCAAGTCCCAGATCCGTAGGTCCTGACTCGGGGAAGAAACAATGCTATGTACAGACATGGGCCTGCCGCACCACATCCTGAGGGCATCGGCCATGTTCAAGAATCCCCGTCACTCAGGTGGGTGCCTCAGCCCGTCTGGCCTGCTGCAGAGAAGCCAAGTGCAGCCGTGGACCCCCTGGCCTGGGACAGCAGACCTCGGGAGGCGCAGGACTGACCCCGCCTTCTTCCCCGGTGCGCACACCTGACCGCGGCAGGCCACCCCAGCCCCCGCTCGGCTGAAGCTCCCTCACCCGGGCGGAGCCTCCCGTCCTGGGCCCGACCAGGCGCCTGCCCCGGACACCAAGAGACCACAGCCTGTTCTTTATTTTCCGCTTCCTTGTTGAGACCCATCGAAGCCTGACCCAGACCCACCCCGGCCCGCCGCCTCTGACCCCCGTGGGCAGGCTGCCGCCCCTCGCTGTCCTCGCCTGGGGAAGATGGAGTCCGGCCTGCTTCTGTTCTTTCTCCTCCGTTTTCCTAACCGGGCCGTGCTCCCAGGCCGCTAGCGGTTCCCAGCGAGTACGGGAATGGCTCCGGGGCTCCGGCTCCACCTTCGCCCAGCCCTGGCGGACCGAGGCATTTTGGTCACGTCCGCCTTCCCGTGTGCTCCTCAGCTGCGGGGCACATTAACGTCACCCGTCACCGGGAAGGGGGGGGGAGGGGGCTGTGTCCCTCGGGGAAAGGCAGCCGCTGGGGGGGAGGGGGGTGGTCTAAGCACACACGAAGAAGACGGCCGGCGCTGCGGGCCGCGGGGCTCTGCTTTGCTCCAGGGTGAAGCCAAACGGAAAGGGATCCACGGCGGCGGAGGCCACGGCGCCCGCACCCCGCCGCCGGCGGAGGCCTGGCTTGCTGGGGTGCCCGGCGCTCGGTGCCGGGCACAGCGGGGCGACCTTGGGGTGCGGCGGCCCGGCCACACGCGGTCACCTCCTCGGAGTGAAAGCCGTCTCGGGAAGGCGGGCGGCACGCCCACACCCCAGCCCCCCAGCCGCCCAGCCGCCCGCCCTCCCTCCCTCCCACCCTCGGGCCCTGGCCTCTCCTTCCACATTCCTGGGATGGCGGCAGGTGATAGATGGCTCTCAGGGAAGGCTGCCCGCAGGCTTCCTCTGCCTCTACCTGCTGGGACGGCCCACGGGAGGGGCCCGGGGACGCTCCCCTGGAAGCCCCTCCCACCCAGTCCCGACCCCGGGCTCCCCGCCCTCCACCGGTCAGGGACTCTCCACCTGGCCCGTGGTTCCCTCCCTCCACTCCCCCCCTTCGTGGGCTCGCTCAGTCACTCAGCACACCCACAGGGCCCGAGCCCCAGGAGACGAGCGTCGGAGAGATCAACAGAGGCTACCTCTCTCGGGAGCAGCCTTCCGGGTGGTTAGGTTACTTGGCAACCAGCAGCCCTCACTTCACGGGTGTCTGCGGAACTGCGCCCCGCCTTCTTCCCCCGCCCCTCGGTGGGGGGCCGCGAGCGTTCACCTCGGGCCCACCTGTGGCCTGGCAGGCATCACCGGACCTGAGAGGGGCGGGGTCTCGACCACATCGCCCACCTGTGGCAGCCGGTGCCAATCTTTTGAAGTCCTGTAACAGCTTCCAGAGCGTGTCCCTGCCAAGCCTCACCTGCGTGCCCGGCAGCCGCCCCTCCTCCAGCCCAGCTGTGGCGGGCAGCTGGGGAGCCCAGCTGAGTACCACCGAGCCGGCGGCTGCCACCTCGGGGAAGGGCGGAGCGGGAACGCCAGTCACTCAGGGGACGGTCCGGGTCTCGGAAGCCGTGCCACCAAGCAGTGTGCCAGGAGGCCTTCCTGACAGCCCCGCGGCCCACGGCCCTCCGCTGCTCCTGCGGCTCCCAGCACGCGTTCCCCCCCGCAGCGGGCAGGCATCTGGGTGGTCCCCGAGGAGGCAGCTGCGGAGCCAGGGCCAGACAGGGGGCCCAGACTTTACCTGGGGCCCGGGGGAGAGGAGAGGCTGGAGTGCTGGAGGTGCCCCTGCCGGGGACCAAACGCTGCGTTCTGCTGAGATACAGAGGCTGCGAGGCCTTCCCCAAGCCCTGGGACCTGACCCTAGAACAAAGGAAGGACGTCGGAGAAGGGAGACAAATCCCACACGCCAGAGGACTAGGGGCCCAGAAATGCGGTTTTCTAGAAAACCACCGAGGAATGGGCTCACACCTTGCCCTAGAACACGAAAAGTGAAGCCAGGGGTAGGGGCCCTGCGGGTAAGTGACAAGGAGGACGCGCAGGGCGCGCATTCTCCTTCCCTTTCCTCTATTCTTATCTTCAAAGTGGTTGAGGGAACCCAGGCTAATTAATTCTCCCAGGAGGCCGGCCGTCACCTGTCTCAGGCTGGGCCCCGCCCCGCCTGGAGCGCAACTGCAGGAAGGAGCTAGCAGGCCCGTAACTCAGCTGGCAGAGGCCTGGAGGGAGGGGGGGAGGGGGGAGGGGGAGAACCCACCCAAACGCAAGCGAGGAGATCAGAGGCCCCGGAGGCCGGCGGGCAGGCCCCCGCCTGCCCATCAGAACCAGGCAGCCGGGCCCCCTTGGCTCCGTCCTGGCAGCGCTCGGCACGGGCCGCGGCCAGGGCCCTTCTGCCCTGCTCATCGTGTCCACTCATCCCCTCGCTCACTCGCGGTCAGCCCCACCCGAGCCCTCGGGGCCTTGCGTTTGCCAGCAGGAGAACCACAGGCCGGAGCAGAGCGGAGCGCCGGGCTGACGGGGCCACAGCCGATGCGTGCGGGTGAGGGCAAGGGCGCGGGACACGGGCGCAGAGCCCGGGAGCTGGAGAGGCGACAGGCAGCCTCCAAGGCGGCTTGACCAGTGAGTGCGAGTTTACACAGACAGGGCAGAATACACGGGGAGAGTACACAGACGGGGTATGTAAGCAGAGGAGGGCAAATGCGAAAAAACATGGAGGTGAGGAAGGAATTCCAGATGACCAGAGCGGCAGAGGCCACGAGACGCAGGCGTGGATGCCCCAGTGGCTCCGCTGGCGCCCCAGGCTTCACCCCGCCCCTCTGTGGCATACACTGGTACATACGGTGTGCACAGGGTATACGTATGGCACACACGTGGTACACACAGGGCACAAATGGGGTACGTGGGGGGTACGTGTGGTGTACGCTGGCTCCTCGGGAAGGAGAAGGCACTGCTAGCCTGCTCTAGATCAGGAGCTTTTGTCTTTGTCAGGGATCAGTCCCGGAACAGACTTTGTTTTGACCCATACGATGTAAAAAATCCCTCCTGGAAGCCGCCAGGGCTGCTGGGAGTGATCTCTCCCTTGAAGTGCTACCATGGAAGTATGCCACGCCGGGGCATGGGAGCTGTCACAGGGGCGCAGATGGAGACACGCAGACGAAGATGGCAGAGTGGGCAACGAGAAAGAGCTGGGTCCTCGTGACGTCACCGAGCTGCTGAGTACGTCTGGGGTCCTTACTTAAGCGCTGACTCAATGCGCCTCATGTTTTACGTGATCTAAATATACTCGTTATCAAACAGACACAACCATCTCCCATCTGTGTACCTCCGCCAGGGTAGCTCTTCTTATTTCACGGGAATAGTACAAGCATCGCACCACGTGACTTTGAGAGTTACAAGCAGGAGGTGTTACTCAGGCTCTGACGGGAGGGAGGCAGGCGAGGGGAGGCCTCTGAGCATCCCTGTCCACGGAACAGATCAGAACAGAGGGAGACCTGGGGAAGATGGAGAGAGCCACCAGAGCCAACTGCAAGCTACCAACCTGCTCAGACTGAGCTGAGCAGAGGATGACTAAAAAGAGACACCAGCGGGTGCGGGAGTCATTCCCTCCAGAACAGTGGAGAAAGGGACGGGGGGCGGGGAGGGGGGAGACACTGAGACACGGCTTGGCCTCACCGGGGCAGTGCTGGCACAGGCAGCTTGGTTGTAGCTCTACGGTGCGGGATGGGGAGGGGAGCAGGCACCTTGCATGGAGGAGGCAGAATCACACGTTTGTAGATGGGACTGCTCCAGGCCCGTGGTCTCAGGCCGGCACTGTTAGAATCTGCTACTAACACCCGCCAATGAGGAAATCCCCAGCATGAAAACTTCCACCACCAGAGAGAGATTGGGGAGAAAGTCATGTGGATAAGAGTGACGCGTTCTTTTTAGAAATACTGCACATCTGTGGACATGGACACAGGAGGACAATGAATAGTCTGTGGAGCACCTTAGTCCTCACACACAGACAACAATACACAAACAAAACAGTCATACTTTTGAATGAGAAAAAGGTTCAGAACGAACCTAACCAACCTATTTACGCTTCCTTTTTCTTGTTATGCACAAGAATGATAAATCTATGACAAAGAGCTCTTTCCATGACAATAACATCCAAATCCCAAGTGAAATTTTAAGGTAAGAATGATGTCAGTTCGGGGCTGGGGATATGGCCTAGTGGCAAGAGTGCTTGCCTCGTATATATGAGGCCCTGGGTTCGATTCCCCAGCACCACATATACAGAAAGGGGCCAGAAGGGGCGCTGTGGCTCAAGTGGCGGAGTGCTAGCCTTGGGCAAAAAAAGAAGCCAGGGACAGTGCTCAGGCCTGAGTCCAAGGCCCAGGACTGGCCCCGTGGCAGAGCTGAAATGGCAGAATGTTTTCTTGGATGGTTGTCAAATAAAGGTGCATCTTACCACTGTGACGTGTTAGATCTGGTGGGCTCCTCCGGATTCTAAAGTGGGTTGTCCAGCTAGACAAAAGTGGGAGGACTTCCCAGACAAAGGACACGGCACAATGAAGGATGGAAATTCTGTCCCAAAGAGCACGACACAGCGGGGGTGGACCATGAGGGAAGGGGCGGGACGGGAGAGGGAGGCGGGGGGCTGTGCTGCCCCTCACTGGAGAGACCCCGGCAGCGGCTGGATGGACGTACCGGAAGGGACGAGGGAACGCCGGGTACCACACAGTGTGTCACACGCACGCTCCCAGACGCGGAGGTCACGGCGGCAGAGTTCAGACTCCACGCTCAAGTTCAGTTCTGACCCAGCCACCCACCGTGCCCTGAGCTGAGGGACGGCGAGGCCATCTCTGTCCCTCGGCCCCTGGTCAGCGTCCAGCTCTGAGGCCTCCGAGGAGGAGCCCCCGGCTCGTTCCGTGTGAACGGCGGCACTCTCTGACCGAGGGTGGTCAGCAGGAGCGGATTCTGTGTCCGTAACCCAGCATCTCCGGAGGTACCATCAATCTCACCACTCCGCTGAGTCGTGTGTTACAACTACGAAGAGGGACGGGGATTCTAACTGTAACCTTAAAGCTTACATCTCTGGGGGTATTCGTTACACCCTGGTGAGACTCTACAAAGGAAAACGCAATTTAAGGTGGTTTACGAGACGAATCAAGAAACAACAGAAGCTAAGGCCTGGAAGTGAATCGTGGCACACTCCTCCCCTCCCCCTTCTTTCTCTCTGTCCAGGGCTTCTACTGCGGCTTAGTCTCCGTCCCAGGCTGGGAGGCCACGTAGGGCACAGCCACAGAAGGCCAGAGATCCAGACTCCGCCCCTGCTCTCCGCGTGCCAGTCGGGAGACTCTGACCTGCTCTTCCAGCACTCCAAGCCGCAGTCTCCTCATCCTGCAACGGGGAGCGTAGAAGGCGGAGGTGTGAGGGGCTGAAATGACCCTGCAGGACGTGCCAGCCGGGGCCAGAGGGCGTGGGATGCCAGGAGGCGTGTGGGTGGGTGGCAGAGCCAGGCGTTCTGCACGTAGGGATCCAGCCTTCTTATGTCGCGCCTAACTTCTGACTCAGGGTGTTGTGGGTCTCGGCTTGCAGAGCAGAAGGTTCTGTCCCCTAACTCTGCCAGCCACGCCTGTGCAGTCTCTTGTGCACCCGGCCAGAGTGCTTCAAAATCTTTGAGGAGGAGTGTCTTCTTGCTTGAGAGGAAACACAGGAAGATCCCCAGACGCATGATGCCATGACACCTCCTGCCTAACTCTGTCACCTAAGACTTTGAGGGGGAGCGACTGGGGCCCAGTACTGCTCCAGCTCTCGGTAGGCTCCGCCTCGCCACAGCATGAAGGCAAACTTGGGTACGGATGATTGGCCAGAGAACTCACCCCAGGACCATGCCGTTCCATGGCTTCCTATGCTGGAGTTCATTCAGTGTAAGATCATTAGCAAACAACTTTTTACTTAAATGTATTCTTGTGCTTCTATCCCTTCTTCTTCTTCTCTTCAAATACACATGACTGGAGTAATTTAAATAAGGGCCTAGTAGAGAGGAATACTTCATAATCATACATAGGAATATTTAGTATTGCAAAGGTGTTGATCCAACCTTCAACTATCCAGATTTAATACAACTTTAATCAAAATCCTAACAGATTTCTCTGATGATCCAGAAAAACTATTGTAAATTTTATTTCATACACAAAAATAGAGCTAATAAACAAGTTACGCAAAGTTGCAGAAAGCAAGACAATATAAAGAAGTCAGTTGTGTTATTATACACTAGCAACGAACAATCCAAAATGAAATTAAGAAAACAGTTCTGTTGACCATGGCATCAAAAAGAATAAGGTATTTGGTAATAAACTAAATTTAAAAGTCTGAGACTTATATACTTTAAAAAAAGAAGAAAACCTAAATAAATGGGAAAAGATCACATGGTTCTATATCGAAATACTTTTTAAATGGCAACCTTCCAATTGGCCTAGAGTCAGTATAATCCAAATAAAAATTCTAACTGACCCTCTTATTATATAAATTGACAAGCTGGTCCTAAAATTCATGTGGAAATGCATGGGGTCCAAATTTTTTTCTAAAAGGCCCTAGAAAGAACCAAGTTGGAGAACTCCTACTTGTTGAGTTCAAAGCTCACTGCGGATCCACAGGAACGCACACAAGGTGTATGAGTGTAAGAACAGACACAATCAGTGGAAAAGAACTGATCATCGAGGAGTAAGCCCGCACACCTCTAATTCACTGTGTTGGTTTCTGCCACGTCCACGGCTTGAGCTCAGTGCCTCCCAGTCTCACTTGGCTTCTTTGCTCATGACTGGTATTCTACCACTTGAGCCACACCTCCAGCCCAGTGTTTACTAGTGAAGTACAGATGGAATCTTGCAGACTTTTGTGCCCAGGCTGGCTTTGAACCATTATCCTCTGATCTTACCCACTCCTGAGTTAGCTAGGATTACAGGTATCAGTCGCTGATAGCCACTGAGTAGATTTTTAATGAAGTTGTCAAGTCAACCCAAAGACCAGGATTTAAGCAAATGGTCAGCGGAAGAGCGAATCTGGGCCTCTACTTCACCCCTTCTATGAAACTTAAGCACCCCTGAACGTAAGAAACCGAAATGCAAAGCCCTTAGAAGGAAACCTAAGCCTTTGTAATACTGGATTAAGCAGCAGTTTCTTAAATGTAACCCATTTAAACCCAAGAAAAGAACGGATGAGTCAGACTTGATCAAAATAAAAAACTTGGGCCTCAAAGGACACCTTCAAAAAGTGAAAACTCAACCCACAGAACAGGCTAACATATTTACAAATTATATACCTGAGAAAGGTCTAGGGTTCAGAATAAAGCAAAGTGACAGCCTAATTTAAAATGTAAAAGCAATATGAATACACATTTTCCCAGAAAAGATATCCAAATGGCCAACCAACACATGAAAACATCCATGTCACCAGTCGAGAGGGAAGTACGCATGGAAACCAGACCGGCCTGTGACCCCCACCCACCGGGACATGAGCAACCGGCCGGACAGACGGCAGCAGGCGCTGGCAGGGACGGGCACCAGGACCCTCGTAAACTCCTGACACACGTGTAGCCCTGCTGCGGCTGCGGAGAACAGTCTGTCTGGCTATTTGTCAAAAATTGAGCATTCGTCGTAGGACCCAGCAACCGACCCCAGTCCTAGGCACACGGCAAGAGAACTGAAGACGTGCATTCACACAAAAGCTCGTACATGTGCTCATGAAAACCAGAACGGTCAAGTACGTCAAGCGTCCATCAATTAATTTTTAAAAAGTAGTTAATCCATGCAATGAAACACTATACAGACGTGCAAAGGAAGGAATATGACAATGCTACAAGGGAGACGAATACTTGCGTAACTGTGTAGGACAGGTACCTAGACGGAAGCGGATGCCAACAGACCCATCCGCAGCCGCGGCAGGCTTGCGGAGTGCTGTTCACGGGGGCAGAGCTACCTTCAGGAACGACCAGTGCCCGGATGAGCCGAGGCTCGCATGGTATCACGACTATCCTGAAGCCATCCGCGCGAGGTGAAATGATGAGTTTTGCAGAGTGTGAGGTGCATCTCAGCTTTGAACAAGGGGTGAAGGACATGCCACCGCGTGTCCCATCCGACGCAGGCCAAATTATCAAACTCCAGTGATTTAGACAGACGTACCTGGGGTTTTGTCTAAATCTGGCATATTTTCATTTCATGATGGGCCTCTGTGAGAATACCATTGACGACATTCCATACATGTTTGTGTGACTCTCTAGTCCCTGACCCACAGAGCGATAAATCATCCTGTCAGTGGCACGTGACAATGGGTCCCCCCACCCAGCTTGGAGAGGGCTCTGAGCACCTAGCACCGAGAAAACTGTGGGGCCTGCAGGTCCCATGGCTTCCTCTCAGCGTGGCCCGGGCCCCTGCAAAGACAGAGAGGCTGAGGGAGAGGCGAGCCCAGGCCCCATCCAAACGTCCTCCGTCAGGAAGCATCAGGAAGTCAGAGCCCACAAATCCCCTGTCCAGGGTTCAGTGTGGCTCTTCCGTGAGTGGAGGAGCCACCGCTATGAAGGTTACAGTCACGGTTAACTGGACTAACCACCTCTCCCTGAAGACTCCACGCTTGACCCCGCTGAAGATCATCCGAGAAGAGCAGAGCTATCTAGATTTCTTTAAGGTATGAAGAATTGGTATATACATACATACACACATATGTATAATATGTAGTATATATACACTACATATACCCCAATTCTTCGTACATATATACGTATGTGTCATATATATTATAGTATTTTGAAGACCTAAAGGGTTTATTAGCGTTCAAAAATTATGGGAGGAAAACTGGGTGCTGGTACATGCCTATAACTCCAGGCAGAAGAATCTGTTCAAGGCTAGCCCAGGTGGAAAGCTAGTGAGGCCTTCTCTCAGAGAACCGGCCGGCATGACAGGCCGGAGATGAAGGAGGAGGACTGTGGTTCTGGTCAGAGAACAGCCCAGACAAAAGTGCATGGCCTTACACTGTGTAAAAACAGTAAAATCAAATTAAAAAGGAGCTAGGGTGTGAGGCTCAAGGAGTACAGTATTTAGCATGTGGGAAGCCTTGAGTTAGAAACTCCAAAACTGCCAAAAAAGGTACAGGAGACCAACCAGACAATGACAGCCACTGGACAAGGTGCTTGGCTACAAGGACAATAAGAAGTCTGCTGGAATGTGGCCTTTGTAAGACCTACATTTTTACTTATTTACTTTTGTGCATATGCTAGACTTGGTGCTTGAACTCAGGGCCTGGGCTCTGTTCCTGAGTTTTGGTGCTGAAATCTAGCACTCTCCCATTGGAGCCACTGCTCCAACTTGTGGCTTTTTGGTGGTTAATTGGAGATAAGATTCTTTCCTGCTCAGGTGGCTTGAACCACTGGAATCCTCAGATCTCAGCCTCCTGAGCAGCCAGGATTCCAGGGGTGAGCCTGCAGTGCCCGGGGTTAAGAGCTGCAATTTAAATTCACCTTTCCCACAACCCACTAATTAAACCAAAACCCACTAATTAAAACAAAATGTCAAGGCTGTGCTCTTCAGCTCAAGGCTAGCTCTACCACTGAGCCACAGAGTGACTCCAGTTTTCTGGTGGTTAACTGGAGATAAGAGTCTCATGGACTTACTTGCCTGGGCTGGCTTTTGAACCGTGATCCTCAGATCTCAGCCTCCTGAGAGCCACCAGCCCCGGACCCTAAATGTTCTTTTGTAAATTTGTTCCAATTATATTTGCCATAAAAACACAGCATTTTTTCACACAACTATGTGGATCTTTACAAACGCAAGGACTATTTTACATGAAATAATTTTTTGAAAAAATCACAAGGAAACCCCTCAACCTTTCTTTAGAACGTCTGGTGTTCTCCTGACGCTGAGTCCCAGGGCCCCCCTTTCCTCCGGTATACTCTCCTCCACTACTGACAGCTCTAGATGAGAGTCCTCCAGGGTGTGCTTCCACCTAATTAAAAGTTATTTATAACACATTAATGAGGGGGAAAGCCTCCTCTGCCGAGAGACTCGGGCAATTAAAACTCTTTCTAGGTTTCTACCTACCTTGGTTCCCTATAGCCATGATTTTGCTAGTATCAAATTATGTCAAAGTCCATCTTAATGTTCAAATGTTTGAGGGAACATTTTAAATGCATTTGCATGGAGACTGCTATACTGTGTTCCAGCCTCTGCTTTTACTTGTTGTTGTTTCACTAGACACCGGGACAGCACGTGACACGCGGAGTGTGTGAAGACAGAGGAGGGATTCGAGCTCGCTTCGTGGCCCCTGGGCACTAGTTCAGCAAGTGGCCTCCCACTGTTTTGCTCGGGTCCGGTGGAACAGGGCTTTCTTTTCTGTGAGTTTGTCTTTCGAGTTTAAATTCTGAGAAGAAAGCTTTTACACCTACTACAACACGGTGAACAAGAACCGCAGCGATTCCAATGGCAACTCGTGTAATAGCAGTCAGCAAGCCGGTCCCAGACCCTGCGTTCCGCCCCCAGGGCCCCCAGGGCCCTCCAGCTCTACAAGTGCAAGCCTGTCTACGCGCGCACAGGCCACTGTCCCTCCGGACCCCCAGCGCCCTTTCCCCATGTCTGAGGCCAGGAATATAGCAGTCGCAAAGCCAGCTACTGGGCCTGGCCCGCCGTTCTCCACCCCTGGCCACCTCATGAATAAAGTCTTCTGAAAAACTCACCTCAGTAAGTGAGAGGCTGAGCCGGGGGTAACATGAGCCTGGTTCCATGGCAGGACCATCGCCACTTTACAAAGCAGAATGCTGCACTGCAGACAGGCCGTCTGCGCGTGCCGTCTGCGCAGCCAATCAGTGGAAAAAGCAACAAGGCATGGCGTGTGGTGTGTGTGCCGCACACCCAAATCCCTTCCCGTCACCCAGCAGCGAAGGCCCCGCAAGGAGGAAGAGCAAGCACGCCTTTCCCTTCTCCACCTCCGTAATGTTACCTACCTTTTGTAAATATATGAGTCTATTCAATGTTCAGAAAAGTAAGTTAACATCCTATAAACAAAAACCAGTACGAGCTGGGGACCAATGGCTCATGTCTATAACGCTAGCTACTCAGGAGGCTGAGATGCAAGGATCACAGTTCAAAGCCAGCCTGGGAAGACAAGGCTGAGAGACTCTTATCTCCAATGAATCACCAAAAAGCTGGATATGGAGATGAGGCTAACCTGGTAGAGCAAAAAGGTGTGCGTGCACAGGCACCAATGGCTCACACCCGTAACCCTACTCAGGAAGCTCTGAGGAGACCTGAGGATCCCTGTTTGAAGCCAGCCTGGGTAGGAAAGCCTGTGAGACTTCTATCTCTAATTAACAACCAAAAAAGCCAGATGTGGAGCTCTGGCTCAAATGGTAGGGCACTAGCCCTGACCAAAAAGGTCAGGGCCAGTGCCCAGGCCCTGAGTTCAAGACTTAATACCAGCAGAAAAAGAACCAAAGAAACCTGACGTGTGGTTCATAAATACACTGAGTAAAGGGGATGCGGCCCAAGGCAACCGGGGGCTGCTGATGGGGTGTGGCGCCATTCTCTGTCCCTGCAGTGACATGTAGATATGGGTAACTGAGAAACAGGAGATGTTTTCCTGCCTCTCAGCTCTGGAGAGTGTAAACCCAAGGCGGGTGAAGACCTCTAGCCAGGCCTGGCTCAGTGGAAGGCCGGTGGAGAAACAAGGCAAGGAGCTGAGAGAGACGGGGTGAGTGACTGCAGCGACCAACCCAGCCCTGTGAGAACAACCAACCCAGCCCTGTGAGAACAACCGACCCAGCCCTATGAGAACAACCAACACAGACCTGTGAGACACACCAACACAGACCTGTGAGAACAACCAACCCAGACCTGTGAGAACAACAACCCAGCCCTGTGAGAACAACCAACCCAACCCTGTGAGAACCACAACCCAGACCTGTGAGAACAACCAATGCAACCTGTGAGAACAACCAACACGGCCCTGTGAGAACCACCAACCAGCCCTATGAGAACAACCAACCCAGCCCTGTGAGAACAACCAACCGAGCCCTGTGTGAACAACAACCCACCGCTGTGAGAACCACCAAACCAATCCTGTGAGAACCACCAACCCAGACCTGTGAGAACAGCGCTCAGCCATGTGAGAACAACCAACCCAGCGTTGTGAGAATCATCAACCCGGACCTGTGAGAACAACTGATCCAGACCTGTGAGAACGGCGCTCAGCCCTGTGAGAACCACCAACCCAACCCTATGAGAACAATCAACCCAGCCCTGTGTAAACAACCCACCCCTGTGAGAACCACCAACACAACCCTGTAAGAACCACCAACAAAACCCTGTGAGAACCACCAACAAAACCCTGTGAGAACCACCAACAAAACCCTGTGAGAACCACCGACCCAACCCTCTGAGAACCACCGACCCAGAACTGTGAGAACAACCAACCCAGACCTGTGAGAACGGAGCTCAGCTCTGTGAGAACCAACAACCCACCCTGTGAGAACAACCAACCCAACCCTGTGAGAACCACAATCCAGACCTGTGAAAACAACCAACCCAACCCTGTGAAAACCACAACCCAGACCTGTGAGAACCACAACCCAGACCTGTGAGAACCACCAAACCAGACCTGTGAGAACCAACAACCCAGCCCTGTGAGAACCACAACCCAGGCCCGTGAGAACCACAATGCCGTCCTGTGAAAACAACCAACCCAGCCCTGTGAGAAACACAATCCAGACTTGTGAGAACCACCAACCCAGCCCTGTGAGAACAACCAACCCAGCCCTGTGAGAACCACCAACCCAGACCTGGGAGAACAACCAACCCAGACCTGTGAAAACCACCAACACAACCCTGTGAGAACAACCAACCCAGACCTGTGAAAACCACCAACCCAGCCCTGTGAGAACGGCACTAAACCCTGTGAAAAGAACCAACACAACCCTGTGAGAGCCACCAACCCAGACCTGTGACAACGGCACTTAGCCCTGTGAGAACAACCTACCCATCCCTGTGAGAACAATCAACCCAGCCCTTTGTGAACAACCCACCCCTGTGAAAACCACTAACCCAAGCCTGTGAGAACCACCAACCCAACCCTTTGAGAACCACCGACCCAGACCTGTGATATCAACCGACCAAGACCTGTGAGAACGGCACTCAGCCCTGTGAGAACCACCAACCACCCTGTGAGAACAACCAACCCAACCCTGTGAGAACCACAACCCAGATCTCTGATAACAACGAACACAGCCCTGTGAGAACCACCAACCTGGCCCTGTAAGAACTACCAACCTGGCCCTGTGAGAACCACCAACCTGGCCCTGTGAGAACCACCAACCTGGCCCTGTGAGAACAACCAACCCAGCCCTGTGGGAACAACCAACCCAGCACTGTGAGAACAACCAAACCAGCCCTGTGAGAACAACAACAGACCTGTGAGAACCACAGCCCAGCCCTGTGAGTACCACCAACCCAGCCCTGTGAGAAACACAACCCAGATCTATGAGAACCACCAACCCTGCCATGTGAGAACCACAACCCAGACCTGGGAGAAAAACCGACCCAGCCCTGTGAGAACCACAACCCAGACCTGTGAGAACGGCGCTCAGCCCTGTGAGAACAACCAACAAAACTCTGTGAGAACCACCTGCCCAGACCTGTGAGAACCGCAACCCAGACCTGTGAGAACCACCAACCCAGACCTGTGAGAACAGCACTTAGCCCTGTGAGAACCACCAACCCAGCCCTGTCAGAACCACCAACCCAGACCTGTGAGAACAACCAACCCAGACCTGTGAGACCAACACAGACCTATGCGAATGGCGGTCAGCCCTGTGAGAACAACCAACCCAGCCCTGTGAGAACCACCAACCCAGACCTGTGAGAACCACAACCCGGCCCTGTGAGAACAACCAACCCAGCCCTGTGAGAACCACCAACCCAGCCCTGTAAGAACAACCAACCCAGACCTGTGAGAACCACAACCCAGAACTGGGAGAACAACCAACCCTGCCCTGTGAGAACCACCAACACAGACCTGTGAGAACCACAACCCAGCCCCATGAGAACCACAACCCAGACCTGGGAAAACAACCAACCCAGCCCTGTGAGAACCACCAACAAAAACCTGTGAGAACAACCAACCCAACCCTGTGAGAACAACCAACCCAGACTTGGAGAACCACCAACCCAACCCTGTGAGAACACCCAACCCAGACCTGTGAGAACCACCAACACAGACCTGTGAGAACAGCACTAAACCCTGTGAGAAGAACCAACACAACCCTGTGAGAACCACCAACCCAGACCTGTGAGAACCACAAACCCAGAACTGTGAGAACCACAACCCAGACCTGGAGAACCACCAACCCAGACCTGTGAGAATGGCACTCAGCCCTGTGAGAACAACGAACCCAGCTCTTTGAGTCCAATCAACCCAGCCCTGTGTGAACAAACCACCCCTCTGGAAACACCAAACCCACCCTGTCAGAAACACCAACCCAACCCTGTGAGAACCACCAACCCAGAATTTGAAAACAACCGACCCAGACCTGTGAGAACCAAATTCCAGACCTGTGAGAACCACCAACCCAGCCCTGTGAAAACCACCAACCTGGCCCTGTGTGTACAACCAACCTGACCCTGTGAGAACAACCAATCCAGCACTGTGAGAACAACCAAACAAGCCCTGTCAAAACCAGAATCCAGACCTGTGAGAACCACAACCCAGACCTGTGAGAACCAAAACCCAGCCCGGTGAAAACCACCAACACAGCCCTGTGAGAAAAACCAACCCAGACCTGTAACAATGGCACTCAGCACTGTGAGAACAACCAACCCAGCACTGTGAGAACCACCAACCCAGACCTGTGAGAACGGCACTCAGCCCTGTGAGAACAACCAACCCAGACCTGTGAGAACCACAACCCAGACCTGTGAGAACAACCAACCCAGACCTGTGAGAAAGGCACTCAGCCCTGTGAGAAGAACCAACACAACCCTGTGAGAACCACCAACCCAGACCTGTGAGAACCACAACCCAGACTTATGAGAACCACCAACCCAGACCTGTGAGAACAACCAAACCAACCCTGAGAGAACCAAAACCCAGCCCTTTGAGAACCACAACCCAGACCTGTGAGAACCACCAACCCGGCCCTGTGAGAACCACCAACCCGGCCCTGTGAGAACAACCAACCCAGCACTGTGAGAACAACCAAATCAGGCCTGTGAGAACCACAACCCAGATCTGTGAGAACCACAGCCCAGCCCTGTGAGAACCACAACCCAGACCTGTGAAAAACACCAATGCAGACCTGTGAGAACGGCACTCAGCCCTGTGAGAACCACCAACCCAGCCATGTGAGAACCACAACCCAACCCCGTGAGAACCACAACACAGCACTGTGAAAACAACCAACCCAGACCTGTGAGAACCACAATCCAGACCTGTAAGAACCACCAACCCAACCCTGTGAGAACCACTAACACAGACCTGTGAGAACGGCGCTCAGCCCTGTGAGAACAACCAACACAACTCTGTGAGAACCACCTGCCCAGACCTGTGAAAACCACAACCCAGACCTGTGAGAACCACCAACCCAGACCTGTGAGAACCACCAACCCAGACCTGTGAGAACCACAACCCAGACCTGTGAGAAAGGCACTCAGCCCATTGAGAACAACCAACCCAACCCTGTGAGAACCACAGCCCAGCCCCATGCGAACCTCCAACCCAGCCCTATGAGAACCACCAACCCAGACCTGTGAGAATCACCAACCCAGACTTGTGAGAACCATCAACCAAGACCTGTGAGAACCACCAACCTGGCCCTGTGAGAACCACCAACCTGGCCCTGTGAGAACTACCAACCCAGACCTGTGAGAACAACCAAGCCAGCCCTGTGAGAACCACAACCCAGACCTATGAGAACCACAAACCCAGCCCTGTGAGAACCACCAACCCAGACCTGTGAGAACAACCAACCCAGACCTGTGAGAACAACCAACCCAGACCTATGAGAACAACCAACCCAGACCTGTGAGAACCAATACCCCAGCCATGTGAGAACCACAACCCAGCCCCATGAGAACCACAATGCAGTCCTGTGAAAACCACCCCAGCCATGTGAGAACCCCAATCCAGACCTGTGAGAACCACCAACCCAGCCCTGTGAGAACAACCAACTCAGCCCTGTGAGAACCACCAACATAGACCTGTGAGGACAACCAACCTAGCCCTGTGAGAACAACCAACCCACCCTGTGAGAACCATAATCCAGACCTGTGAGAACAACCAACTGTGCCATTTGAGAACCACAACCCAGACCTGGGAGAACAACCAACCCAGCCCTGTGAGAACCACCAACCAACCCTGTGAGAACAACCAACCCAACCCTGTGAGAACCACCAACCCAGACCTGTGAGAACAACCAACCCAACCCTGTGAGAACCACAACCCAGATCTGTAATAACAACCAACACAGCCCTGTGAGAACCACCAACCCAGACCTGTGAGAACAACCAACCCAGCACTGTGAGAACAACCAAACCATCCCTGTAATAACCACAAGCCAGACCTGTAAGAATTAGCACAACCCAGACCTGTGAGAACCACAGCCCAGCCCTGTGAGTTCCACCAACCCAGCCCTGTGAGAACCAACACAGATCTGTGAGAACGGCGCTCAGCCCTGTGAAAAGAACCAACACAACCTTGTGATAACCACCAACCCAGACCTGTGAGAACCACCAACCCAGACCTGTGAGAACCACCAACACAGACCTGTGAGAATGGCACTCAGCCCTGTGAGAACAACCAACCCAGCCCTGTGAGAACAATCAACCCAGACCTGAGAGAACCACCAACCTAGCTTGTGAGAACCAACAACCCAGCCATGTGAGAACCACAACCCAACCCCGTGAGAACCACAACGCAGCCCTGTGAAAACAACCAACCCAGCCCTGTGAGAATCACAATCCAGACCTGTGAGAACCACCAACACAGACCTGTGAGAACCACAACCCAGACCTGGGAGAAAAATCCACCCAACCCTGTGAGAACCGCAACCCAGAACTGTGAAAACCACCAACGCAACGCTGTGAGAACCACCAACACAGACCTGTGAGAATGACGGTCAGCCCTGTAAGAACAACCAACACAACCCTGTGAGAACCACCAGCCCAGACCTGTGAGAACCACAACCCAGACCTGTGAGAACAACCAACACAGACCTGTGAGAACGGTGCTCAGCCCTGTGAGAACAACCAACCCAACCCTGTGAGAACCACCAACCCAGACCTGTGAGAACAACCAACACAGACCTGTGAGAACAACCAACCCAACCCTGTGAGAACCACCAACCCAGACCTGTGAGAACCACAACCCAGACCTGTGAGAACCACCAACACAGACCTGTGAGAACAGTACTCAGCCCTGCTAGAACAACCAACCCAGCCCTGTGAGAATGGCACTCAACCCTGTGAGAACAACCAACCCAGCCCTGTGAGTACCACCAACCCAGACCAGTGAGAACAACCAACCCCACCCTTTGAGACCCACAACCCAGCCCTGTGAGAACCACTAACCCAGACCTATGAGAACCACACCCAGAGATGTGAGAACCACCAACCCAGACCTTTGAGAACGGCACTCAGACCTGTGACAACAACCAACCCAGCCCTGTGTGAACAACCCACCCTTGTGAGAACCAACAACACAACCCTGTGAGAACAACCCACCCAACCCTGTGAGAACCACAACCCAGATCTGTGATAACAACTATTCCAGCCTTGTGAGACCCACCAACCCAGCTCTGTGAGAAACACCAGCACAGACCTGTTAGAACTACCAACCCAGCCCTGAGGGAACCACCAACCTGGCCCTGTAAGAACAACAAACCTGGCCCTGTGAGAACCACCAACCCAGCACTGTGAGAACCACCAAACCAGCCCTTTGAGAACCACAACCCAGCCCTGTGAGAACCACCAACCCAGCCCTGTGAAAACAACCAACCCAGTCCTGTAGAACAACCAACCCAAGCCTGTGAGAACAACCAACTCAGCCCAGTGAGATCAACCAACCCAACCCTATGAGAACCACCAACCCAGCCCTGTAGAACCACCAACCCAGCCCTGTGATAACCACAACCCAGACCTGTGAGCACTCAGCCTTCCTAGCAATGTAGCCACCAAGGCCCCTCCACCCTCTAGAGAGTTTCCACAGCTGACCCCATCCCGGCAGAGTCCTTCCCCTTCCCTCCTCCCCCCTGCATGCGAGCTTCCAAGGTGGACCCATCCCTTCAGGACCATTCCACCTTCCTGCCTCCCCAGCAAGCTTCCACAGCGGACTCCATCCCTGCAGGGTCCCTCCCCATTCCTTCTCTCCTTCTCCCCTCCCCTGTGAGCTTCAAGGTAGACCCCATCCCCACAGGGCCCCTCCCCTCTCCCCCCCCAGTGAGCATCCACAGCTGACCCCATCCCTGAAGGGTCCCTTCCCCTTCCTCTCCGCCCCCCCCCCCCCCGCCGGGAGCTTCCAAGGTAGACCCCACCCCCAAAGGGCCCCTCCCCCTCCTCCCAGCTTCCATGGCTGACCCCATCCCTGCAGGGTCCCTCCACCCCCCCAGCTTCCAAGGCGAACCCCATCCCCAAGGGGGCCAGGAAGGGCAGACAATCACAAGAAGCATGCTGTCACAACTTGTACCCTTGGTTAGAGGCCTCCGTTTGAGGGTGAGAACCACCTCTGTCTCCTGGGCCAGCCACAGATGGCGCAGCCTGCGCAGGGAGAGGCTACACAGTGCCGGGCTGCAGAATGCTCTGGACTGATCTTACGGCTAGTGAATATTCTGCTGGTTTTGCTCCCTGACATCCAGTCAGTCCCTCCCTCCACTTCTACTGGGTCCTGGGACACAGCTGATCCCTAGAAATCCAGAGGGCCGTCACCCCGGAAGAGCCCCTGGTGACATGCAGGACATGGATGATGGTTGTGTGGAGACAAGACAGTGTTTGCAGGACACCAATGAGAGAAGGCCCTGGCAGGCTAGAGCGGCCCACAAAGGGGTCCAGGGTGACCTCCTGGAGGAGGCAGCCTCTGTGTGAGCCTTTTCCAGGGGGAAAAAGCAAGTGGTGAGTCCAGACGGGCGTGTCCGTTACCACGCACCAGGTGACAGCTTGCTTGAGGCACTGGGTGAAGTAGGGAGCAGCCAAACCAAAGCCCTGGCCTCCCGAGCCGACAGTCTCCCGGTGAGGAAGCGAGGACAGAGGACAGTGGGTAAGATGCACGGTGAGCCGGAAGGCAATGAACTAAGAAGAAAAATGAAGTAAGGCAGAGAAACAGCGAGTGCAGGAGGCTCCAGACAGCGCCCTGGCCAACACCCAAAGGAGGTGACAGGTCGGGCAGGAGGGACAGCATGTGAAAAGGCCCTGCGGTGGGAACACGCGGGCAGCGCACACTCAGGACACGGCGCGAAGGCCAGTGGGTGCGGAGCAGAGGGGGCGGACCGTGGCGACACGGCGACGGGCCGTCCAGTGCAGGCCTGCAGACCCGTGCGGGCCTCCGCCCTTCCTCTGAGAAAGGTGCAGACCCAGCTCTGACTTGGCGGCCTGCTTTCTGGGTCTGGGAATCACAGGAAGATGGACTAGGGAGCCAAGGCGGTGATCCGGGCACAGCACAAGACAGGAGAGCCTCCCCTCCCCTCGGGGGGAGGGGGTTCGTCAAGACCCGCCCCCCCCACCTCTGCCCCCAACCCAGGCAGTGTCAGCTCAGAACGCCCTGCCAGCTCCTGGGAAAGGCCCAAGCTAGCGGAAAGAGACATTAGTTCAGAGCTCGCCAACCCTACAATTACCGCTAAGATGGATTCTTCTCCCTGACAGGGTGGGGAGATACGGAGCCTGTTATTACCGAGGCCTAATTACAGCCTCCTGGCTTAGAGCAGCACTCCCTGCGAGGAAAAGAGCGCCTGCAACGGGGCTCCCCTTCCTCCTCCCACCGCTTTTCCTCTCAGGCATTCACGGCCTGACATAATTACCCACCCTCCCCGCCCCGGCTCAGAGACAGGCTTTGCCCCCCTCCGGCTGGCATTCCAGCTCGCCCCTTCTAAGTCCGAAATTGCCTCCTGGCAGCTTGGACACTGACATCAAGGCTGGGTGGCCCGGGGTCTCTGGGCCTCTGTTTCTCCGGTCCCAAGTGGAGTGCAGGCCCCAGCCAGAAGCTTCCGTCTTAGGGCTGTCTGGAGCCTGGCTCCGTCCCTGAGGAGAGGGCGTCATGTTGGAAGCCTCCGGAAGCCTCCGTTTCCCCGTGGGTTAGGCGGCTGGATGTGAAGTGCCTTGTGAGTGTGGATGAACAGCCGCCCTGCCCTGCCAGGCCTCTTCAGGACGGACGCCCTCGCCAGCAGTGACGGCTCCGAGACCACGTGCCTCACACAGTACTGTCGGCTGAGCAACCTCCCCAACCACACGCCACAACCAGCCTCGAAAAGGGGGTGCTATTGCACCTGTTTTTTTTTTTTTTTTGTCAGTCCTGGGCCTTGGACTCAGGGCTTGAGCACTGTCCCTGGCCTCTCTTTGCTCAAGGCTAGCACTCTGCCACTCGAGTCACAGCGCCACTTCTGGCCATTTTCTGTATATGTGATGCTGGGGAATCGAACCCAGGGCTTCAAGTATAAGAGGCAAGCGCTCTTGCCACTAGGCCATATCCCCAGCCCATCACCTGTTTGTATGTTTGTGTTCAGACTGTTGCTACAGAGACTCCCAGAAAGGCAAGGTGCTGCTCCCAGGGTCAGGGTTGCATGGTTCATATGCGTGCTCGTGTGTGTGTGTGTGTGTGTGTGTGTGTATACGCATGCACGCATGCACAGTCATTAACCCTGACAGCTGCTAGTGGGAGGAACCAGTGGCGGTGTTGGAGGCAGCTCCTGCCTCTTGTTAGATGCAGATTCCTCAATAAATCTTAGTGCTCCCCACAAGGCGACGGGGGACAGGCCGTGGATGCTGCCATGTCACCTGCTCTGTGCCCCTGCTCCCTGGGTCCGCCTCGGCTTTATGATGAGAGGCTAGTCCTTGCTACCCAGGCTCCTTGCCGGAGTCGGGTGCTAGGCTTTTAACTATATAGCTTGCCATCTCACGTCCATTTGTGTAAGTGGGGAAAGCGATCGTGTGTAAAGCAAGGGAAGTCCACACACAAAGGCTCCCGGGAGCGAAGTGGAGGCAGCACCGAGCTGGAGGAACTGTCCCGGGCTCCCGTCTGAGGCCTGGCTGTCTCTCCACTCGCCCCTGTACCCCCGGCAGCGCCTTCCCCTCTTGGGGCCTGTTCCTCGGCTGCCAAGGGGAAAGGGGGCCTCCCCCTCCCCCCCAGCCTCCTCAAAGCCCAGGCCGGGTCCGGTGCATGGCTCTGGGCCCGTGGTCCCCTGCCAGGTGCCACAGCTAAGTGAGATGTCAGTGCACCAGGGCTCTGCTCAGGCTGATGGGCTAATGAGGGGGCACCGGCAGCCCCGGAGACCTGACATGTCTATTTTCAGGAAACAGCACATCTGGTTCCCGGCCCCGTCCTTGCCCTCCCCGCCTGGGCCGGCCCGGCGGCGGGGGCCAGGGAGTGTCTGTGCTGATAGATCGCCCTGCTGATATCTTTATTGTGGCTTTGAAATGTCGCCATGGGGGCTCCGGACCCACCACCCTCTCCTGGAGAAATGCTCCCTAGGGCGTTCCGACGCGGCCAGGTTAGGGACGGGACACCCCAGCACTTCCTGGCCAGAAGGGCCCCTGTCACAGGGACAGCTCCATAAATAACACCCCGCCTCCCGCTGAGGCCCGCGGAGGGGGAGGCCCAGACTCACACGCTACTTGCTGCCCTTCTTCATTTCCTGACAGAGGTCAGCTCCCAAGACACACTTCAGGAAGTAAGGATTTCTGAAAAAATAACAATCCTTAAGTAGATCCAAGCCCCTCCAGCTGGGCGTGCCTCTCTCCCAGGGCCTAAAGCCTAATTCAACATGCCACTTGCCCCGCACAGCTGGGAGAAGGCGACACGGAAGCCACCAGTGCTCCCTCATTCATCCACTCCCAAGTGGAAGGAGACCTTGCTCCTGGAGAGGCCACTTGAGAGACTTCCCAACCCAAAACAATGTGTGGCCCTCACTGGGCGCTCAGGTGTCCTGTGCGTTACAAACAACAGCAACCGCCCCATCCCGAGAGGAGAGGGCGCGGGCTGGACGCGGCCGGGCAGAACGACATTCACGGAGCGGCCCTGCCTTTCGACATGGTGATAATTCTGTGGGAACATTTTTACAGTACTTATTTGTAAAGCCTGGGAGTTCCCCGAGAACAGTCCATCCCTTCCCATAGAGCACACCGTGCAGGAACCTGGAAAGACACCAGGGACTGTCCTGAACCGGGGCGGCTGCCGCTGGCCAGGGCGAGGGAGAGCCGTGCCCGGGGACTCGGGGCGCAGCCTGCATCCCGGGCTTCCTGGCCAACTGTACACTGAGCATAATCTTTGGAAAAAGCCTCCATCTGTAACCAAACATGTACAGACTACCTTCCTTATCATTACCCGCTTTGCAGTACCGAATAACAGCTATTTACACAGCGCCTCTCTGTGTCATTATTCCCCACACAACTCGGTGGAGCAGCCATTTACACTGACGGCCCTTGCACCGTGGAGGCACTGCAGGTAACGTGGACGGGGTTGCAGCAGACACGACACCCGGCACCAACAGCTGCAGCGCCCGCACCCTGCTACTCAAGGGGGCCTGGAGCCTGCCCCCATGAATATCAAGGAGCGGCACACTTTCATTGTTTGAAACAGAAAGTTAGAGAGAATTAGAAGTTCAAAGCCTGCAGGGAAAACTCGGTGGCGCCCGGTGCTTCTCTCCGGCAGGCGCTGCTCTGAGCGGCTGCGCCCAGTCCCCCTCACGCAGCGGGCGGGCAGCCCCAGGGCCAGGCTGTCCTGTCTTAGGTCTCATGGGCCAGCTGCACTTCTCATCTCCCCTGAGAAGCTGGCTCTCAGCCTGTCGGCAGAGGGTTGGACCAGCAGGAGAATAAGGGAGGCAGAACACATACCACAGGTTGCCCTAGATAACTGCCTTCCATGGATTTCAGTATCATATAATTACATGGTATACTTACTTCCACATTACTATATCATATCATATTGTGCATACCATATTATAAGTGAGCCCTCAAAGTCCTTGCATTCTTAGGTAGAGAACATTTAAAAAAAATACTGCCTCTTTGCTAAACACGTACAGACTTTTCCTTGTCATTTTTGCCTAAACAATGAAGAAGAACAATTTGCATAGCATCCATGTATTAGGCATTACAAATCATCTGATAATACCTATTTCTAGTGATGCGTACTAGCACTGCCTAATGCTGTAAAGTACACAGGATGCACGCAGCAGATGGAATATCTGCAGGCTTGGGTATCTGGGGAGGGGTCTAAACCCATTCCTCCTCAGGTAATGGGAAATAATGACGTAGTAAGTGTAACCTGTGACGTATTTTCTATAGTGTAACAATAAGCCAGCGGCACAATGTGTTAGATCTAGTTGTATCTGTATTTGCAGTCTTTTCAACTGGAGCTGGTGCTCCGGGCACTTTCTGCCCATCTCCCCACCTCTGTGTTATTCCTAACTGGGAGAACTTGTTTTGTTATATAAGATAACCAACTACATCATGGAGAGGCAAGCACTGGTGGATCATGGCTATAATCCTAGCTACTCAGGAGGCTGAGATCTGAGGATCACAGTTCAAAGCTAGCCCAGGCAGGAAAGTCCATGAGACTCTTACCTCCAATTAACCACCAGATAACCAGAAGTGGTGCTGTGGTACAAAGTGGCAGAGCACCAGCCTTGAGCAGAAAAGCTCAGGGACAGTACCCAGGCTCTGAGTTCAAACCCCATGACCAAAAAAAGTAGACTAAAAAGTTTTAAAAATTAGACTATATCATGAGCTATACATTCTGTTTATCTAAAGCAGCAAGAAGTTTCGTCCGTTTTGTTTATGATCCCCCAACAAAGCTTGTCTGAGTAGTCAGACAGACCTGTGTGTATCTGCACACCATGCCTCCACTCTGGACACGCAGGAAGCCCAACGTCCCGTCCTCGTCATCATGGCCACAGCGGGGACTGTCAGTCACGGCCCTCATCCACTGGCTCATTGGCATGTCCAGTGCCTCTGCAGCAGGCGAGTGTAAAGAATACACCGTTCCCTGTCTTGGAGAGGTTCCCTTTACAAAAGGAAGGTCGCCAATATTTAAACAATTTAAATAACTGCAGATGGGAATTTGAGAGATTAAAAAAAAAAAAAAGGCCACTCTAGAGAGACCACCTGAGGCTCGGCAGTCGGGAGAGCAGGTGACACTGGGGGCGGGCCCTGCCGCAGCTGGCCCCACGCTGGCACTACTCGGGGGTGGCGGAGTGGCCGTGAGAGCCGGGCCTGGCCTGAGGAAGTGAGCGTCCGGAGATATCCTTGTGGGGATGGCGGGAGGCTGCTTCTTTCTTCCCTTTTTCTTTTCTAGCCCTTAGATGAGTGAGCGACACGATCCCTGCTCCCACCACTGTGTGCTCTCTCCACAGACCTAAAGCAACTGGGCCACTCGCCCGTGCACTGGAATCGTCAACATCCTTAGAGATGCCTAGAAAGCCGACTTCAAGATCTGCGAAGAGCATCCCAGGGGAGGAACAGCTGCCAAGGCCTGGGACGGGACACGCCCAGCAGGTGCACGTAGCTAAGAGAGGCCGGGCAGGGTGGCCAGAGCCCAGCGCGGCCGGCGGCAGGGGCCAGGACAGTGGCGGATGGAGTCAGGACCCGTGTTCCCTGCCTTCCTCTCAAAAAAATCCCCCTTCCCTGCGCGGGGCCTCACTTCCTACAGGCCCGGTTTCATTCCTGGGGCTGCACAAATGGTCTATTTCGGCCCCAAGAGGGGGCTTGAGGGGCATCCTAGGCAAATCAGATGGGGCCCTTTCCTCCAGGCTTTTCGGAAGAGTCTAGTTCTCTAGCTCTCACCCCTCATCCGGACACTGACGATCTTCTGCATGCTTCCTCCAGGCCGATGTCTCCCCACTCCCCCGCTCCCTGGCCCCTAGCCCAGTGGAGCTCTCCCTGCCTCCATGGCAAACCTCTCCACACAGCCCCACGTCCGTCCGTGCGCCTCCTCCTCCAGCTGCACTGGGGCTGCTCTGGGGCCCTCCCCTCTCCTCTGCTGAGTCCCCGGTCCCCACACTCATCCCACTGGCTCAGGGCAAAAAGCTCAGCCCACAGGTGGGGGCGTTGGCCGAGTCTACTGCTTCTAGGGGGAGCCGGGACAGCCTCCACGGGTCAGCCTTCCTCCAAGGCCTGCGCTTAGCTCAGGCCCCACCCGAAGCAGGCCTGAGTCAGAGCCGGTGGTCGGCAGCCTGGGGAGGCTCAGCGCTCGCCCTGCAGGGCGTGGCCGGGCAGCTGGGCTGCTGGACCTGCAGCGGAGCGGGAGCAGCCACAGGAGCACCGGGACAAGGACAGGCGAGAGGCCACCGCAGACGACAGGAGACGGAGGAGGGCAGAGGCGAAGGTGTACTCAACCAGACACGGGATCTATGACCCACGCCGAGAGGGGCAGGGACGGGAAAGAAGTGAACAATCATCCCTGCCCCACAAACACGGCTGCGTGCGTCCTGTGCTGCCACCCGGGCAGGACGGGCCCTGTGGAGGGCCCCGGAGCTGCGGGCACAGCAGCCGGGGAAGTAACTACCGCCCCGAGTATCACACCCCACGCCCCACACCCATGACTGCGGGATGACTTCCAAGCGGGAAGTCGGAAGATGGGTCTCTGGGAAAAAAGAAACAGCTGGGGGCGGGGGGGGGGGTAGGGGAAGAGGGAGGAAAAAGGGAACAAAACACAATTTGAGAGCTGGAAAGTACAATGATTGAAATGAGAAGTTAACTACAGAGGCTCAGAGGTATATTTGAACTGGCAGAACAATCACTGAAATTGAAGATACATTAATGGAAACTAAGAAATCTGTTTTTGTTTGTTTGTTTTTGGCCAGTCCTGGGCCTTGAACTCACGGCCTGAGCACTGTCCCTGGCTTCTTTGTGCTCAAGGCTAGCACTCTGCCACTTGAGCCACAGCGCCCCTTCTGGCCACTTTCTGTATCTGTGGTGCTGGGGAATTGAACCCAGGGCTTCATGTATGGGAGGCAGGCACTGTTGCCACTAGGCCATATTCCCAGCCCAGATTTTGAAATCTGAAAAAGACAGGAAAAATATAACAAAAAATGAACAGCACCACGGAAAAATGTGAGCATCATCATGCCCAGGTACACGTACCTGGGGAGCTAGAAGGAGCAAAGGTCAGCGCGGGAGAGGTGCTGCAGGTGCTGCAGGAAACAATGGCTTTCGAGTTGCCCACATTCACTGAAGAACGTTAGTTGACACATCCAGAAAGCTTGATAAGCTCCAAGTCGAAGAAACAGAAGAGATCTACAGACAAAACATAGGGCAGAAATCCAAGGACAAGGAGAGAATCCTGAAAGCAACAAGAGAAACGGATTCTCCTGAGTTTAAAGAAGAATCGCAGGCAGGGGCGGGCCGCCTGGCTGCACATTTGCCACCCCAGCGATCGCCAGGGTCGACCGGGCTCCCCTGTCCGGCTAGGCAGGTGCCCCGGCCTCCCGATGGCTCCATGCGCACCCCTCCTGAAGCTGCGCCCTCGGTGGAAGAGGACCACCATCCCGGACAGAGGAGGACTGGCCTTCTTCGCTAGAGCCTCCGAGCAAGCTCTCGAGAATCCCCAAACCAACGGAGCGGGGACACAACCCGCGGAGCGGGAGAAGCATCCTCCGGGCAAGAGTGTACAAGGAACGCAAAACACAACTTTAGCTGGGGTAGATGTGTAGACAAAGGAAAGCATGGACTGTGAGGGGGACGTCGACCAGTGCAGCCACCATAGGGAATAGCAGAGAGATTCCTCAAAAGAACAACAACACGACGTCCACATGACCTAGACATTGCCACAGGAATGGAACAAACACACAAAGAGAGCCTCAGACATATGGCTGCTGCAGTATTAGTCCTACAGGTAAGACATGGGGCGAGCCCAGGCGAGCGTGCCCCAGCCCTAGTGTGGCTTAGTGTTTAAACCACTATCCTCACACCTATGCCTCGTGTGCAATGAGGATCACGCTCTCACACATCTCCGCCTTGCTGACTGAGATGAGCTCTGGATAACTTTGTGCCCTGGGTGGCCTCCAACAGGGACCCACTAAATCTCCCTCTCCCGAGTAGCTAGCATGACAGATGTGAGACTCCACACCCAGCCCTATACTACTGCTAGTCTTAGAGAAATAAAACAAAATAAAATACAGTGAATAATTGGATGGTATAAAATTAGACAACCTAGACACGCGAGGTTTGCTAAGTCAAAGATCGGGGGTAAGCTAGGGATTGGTGATCAAGCAGGGGGTCAGCACATTCTCCCAAACAGAGCCCTTCCCTGTGTCCCAGAGACTATGGACTAATTAGGCTTGAATCCTTGTCTATGATCCACTACAACGCGCCTGGTCATTAAGACGTCTCTCTTTCTGAGCCTCAGTTTACCCATGTGAGGTGCCCAGGCTACTGGACTAGAGATTGTGCGATGCAGTTCCCGTCACTGATGGGATGGCATGTGCTGGCAGGTGGAGGAGGAGGTTCTTGCCACGTCTCCGTGGGCCCTGGGGTGATTCCCGGCAGAAGGGTCGGCCAGGTGTCTGTTCCTCTGGCATCTGCTGGAAGCAAGCAGCTGCGCCCCTTCCCTGTTACCACCCCTCCTATGGAAGGCAAGGGGTGGGAGATTCTTCTCACTTACACTCACCTCCGTAAAACAGCCGGCTAAAACACAATACGCCATGAGGAATCTTGGCAGGGCATAGCACTAGGCGGAAGGCAGCCATACAACAGCCATGACCACAGGGAGCGGCCGGGGGTAGGAAACCAGACGGGAGCCAGACTCGCCCCAAACTGATTACACTTTTGATTTTTGAACCATGTGAGCAGCTCAGATCCAAAGAAAAATTAAATGAAAAAATAAATTTAAAATCAAGACAAGCGTGAAATAAATTGTCGTAATGTTCACTCAGAAGACGCCAGACTGGCCGGGGCTGCCCTGCCCTGCACCCTGGCTGTGGCGGTGGGCTGGATTCCTGGGCACCCGGCCCGCGCCCCACCCTCCGCGGCCAGCCTGGCTCCCAGCAGGTGTGGTGCAGCTCGCTCGGCCCCGTGGGCTCCCGTCAACGCACCGTGTCCGGTCTGGTCCCAGGGCGGCCCGGTCAGGCCCGGTCAGCGGACTCTGCCTCCAGACCCCGGCTCCCGGGCGGAGCTCATCTGAGAAGAGGTGACGTGAGGACCCCCTCCAAGGCAGCCACCTGCCCCTCTGGAGTGTCTCCTCACGCTCCCCCTCCCCCACCCAGAAACAGCAGACACCACACCGCTCCGTCTGCAGGGCTGCCCAGTGAGAGACCCTGCCCCTCCCCCTCCTCCTCCCGGTCCTCATTCCATCTTCCAGGTGTGCGCACAGACAGGTAAATAACTTGCCCTGAGGAGACACATCTGAAAACCTGGAGTCTGGCTATGAACCCAGCCACATAACCCCAAATCCAGTCTCTACTCCTCGGCCCCCTTAAGAGCCACAACCCCAAGAAGCCTTGGGGCCCCGCCCCTGGAATCCAGATAAAGGCCTGCAGCTGGAGAAGGAATGGTGGCTCCCCACGGTGGCAGACAGGAGGCCGCCGCCCCGTCCACGGGGCATCTTCTTTGCACCTGTTTCCCTGAGACCGTGAGAGATGTGTGTGGTGTGCGGGATGGGGTGTGTGCGCCTAGGCACAGGTACACACGGGGTTCTGAGCCGAATAAGCCGCCTTTGCGAGCTTCCTGCCAACGGTGGCCCCATGCTCGCAAGACCCCGTATTGTTCCTATCTCACTTGGGACACACATTTTTTTCCGTTGGAGACACACCTCTCTCTGTCCACTGCAACCCACAAGTTGGTATGGGTGGGACAGAAAAGAAAAGGGACTCAACTGCTATGGTCGGAGCCGGAATGCTCCCTAGGAGCTCGAGTGTTGGAAGCATGGTTCCCAACGCAGCAGTGCCCAGAGGTGGAGCTGTGGGAAGGGCCTGGGTCGGGGCGCTCTGACCCCATCCACTGACCATCCGTTGATGGACTCCCTTCTTGCTAAGCTACTGGAGGTGGTGGGAACCCAGCTGGAAGAGGTGTCTGGAGGTCATGCCCTTGAGCCTCTTCCCCGTGTGCCCCTCCAGCCGTCAAGAGGGGGGCAACTCTGCTCTTGCACTCACTCTCCACCATGATGCTCTGCCTCACCACACCCGGAGCGATGGGACCGAGCAACCGCGGGCTGAAACCTCTGAAGCCTTGAGCCAAATGACATCTCCCCAGACGCACAGGAATGGAGACGGAAGGATTCAGGCTGGATGGAGTTCGAAGGAGACCCTGCCAGGAGGAGGAAGAGATCAAGGACCCGCTGGACTTAGGCTGGGCTTCTTGGGCTGCGGATGGGGTTTCCTGGCTGCCGGGATCAGGCCAGATGCGCGTGGACCAGCCTGGTGTGGGGCTCAGCCCTCAGTGCTGTTACAGGTGAGTTTCTTTTCTCTGTGCCTCACCGGGCTTGCGCTTCCCGTGCTCAAAGTGTGCAGGGAGAGAGGCTGAGGCGGATGACGCGGGAAGGGGGAGCGCGGAGCACGCGCGCTGTCCTGGCTGCTTGGACAGGTGGTGATCTTCTGGGTCCTGCCTGACAGCAACCGGATCCCTGACTTTGTCGTTCAGCCCAGCCTGCCGAGAAGCAGCCAAGTCCCCTCTAACGCCCAGTGCACACGCTCCTGGCGAGGGAAGGCACAGGCTGGAGGGGGAAGAGAAGAAAAGGCGAGGACAGCATCTGCCTGGTGCTAAGACCTTGTCATCCCCTGCCCCATAACAAGACCACCCCTGTGTCACAGCTTTCCTGCACGGTGACACACACTGGAGAAGAGAAGAAGAAGCGGTTTTGTTACTTGTGCCGTGGTTTCAGAGGTTTCAGGCTGTGCTCGCGTGGCCCTGCCTGATGCTCTGGGGCCGGGAGCAGGACAACAGCACGCGGTGACAGCGAGCTGGTGACACAGGACAGTGCTGGAGGTGGCGGCAGCTCTAGGGCACGCCACACCTTTAACACGCGGCCCTTGGGGAACCTTTGAGACAGACTAGGACAAAGGCTCTCCTTTTCCTGAATGGTGAACTGAGACTCAGTCATCACAGCATCACGCCGATAGAAGAGGACGTTTAGAATGACCGAGCCCAGAAAGGCAGAACGCCGAGTGCCCAGGAGGTCAGAGTGCCTTCTGCAGGGTTGCCCGTGTAGGTAACAACATAAAAACGGTAGCCTGAGAGGAACGGGGAACAGGACCAGCTCACGCCTGTCATCTGGAGCTGGGCACTGATCCTCAAGGCCAGCTGGGCGCAGAAGCCCCTGAGACTCCCCCTCAAGCATCGGCTGGGTGTGGCGGGGCACATCTATCGCCCCAAGCTTCTGGGGTAAAACGATGGGTGACAAAACGGCACCTAGGGAAGCACAAGCAGGAGGATCACAGCCCAGGCCAGCCTATGCATAAGGCAGGACCACTAATGGAAAAGAGCAACTGGAGCCATGGCTCAAGCGGTAAAGAGCCTGCCTACCCAGTGAGAGGCCTTGAGCTCAATTGTGAGTATGATTAAAATTCCAAAAAAAAGAAAAAGACAAAAGCGCCAGCCCTTCTCAGGAGAGCTGTGTTGATGTCCCAGCGACTGCGCTGTGCTGTTGCCCCCTCCCGGGTGAGAATCAGTCCTCACAAAGCCATCTGCCGCCTAGGCTCTGCCCACCCGTTTCCATCCTGCCAACAGGCTCACATCTAATCCACGCCCCCAGAAATCTCGCTGGCATCCCTGCCCCACCGGGAACACAGCACTGGCCCAGTGCTGGACCCTGCCTGTTCTCCTTGCCCCAAGAAAATCCTCCCAAGACTCTGCTGAGAACCATATTCCAGTGGGTCTTGAATGCCAGGAGAAACCTGCGGCAGCACAGAGGGGAGACGGGGAGACGCGGCTCAGGAGAGAGGTCTCGGGAAGGGTGCTCAGAGCTACACTGGGAAGACGCTCCTGGGAGCTGGGGGCAGGGCTGGGCAGGACACAGGGCCACAACCAGCATGACAGGGTCTGGAGGACCGGTGGGCCCAGTCTTCAGAGGGCTCTGACCTGATCCCCACTAACCAGCCACTGCGAGCCAGCCAGGCACAGGCCACACAAGGTCTGAGAACCAGATACCTGGGTTCAAATCCTACCAGTCTTCCCTTGGGCATCAACCTCTGCCTCAAGTTTCCTCACGGCCAAAATGGAGCTGAGATCAAATAAATCGCAGAGCAGGTGTTGCGTGGTGTTTGGCACCGCATGAAACACACCTTAGTTATTTATGGTAGTCCAGTTTTCCATGTTGAGTGAACAGTCCAAGCTCCCCAGCAGTGATTGGTATGCGTGGATGGGGTGGGGGAGGACTGAGACCAGCCCTGGGAGCAGGCTCAGAAAAAGAATTACCATCACAAACCGAGAAATGAGGTCACCCACTCACCACTCCAGCAATCCTCCCGGGCCTGTCAGTGCCGCGGAGGCCTTTGCTGACATTTGAATATGAAAGGAGGACCAACAAAAGTGCCCGCTGTGGTGGAGAGGGCCCTGCGCAGGCCAGGCTGGGGGTGGGGACTCCCCAGAACATGCACAAAGACAGGTGCACACCATCATGAATACACCTAAGTGTAAATTCCCACACTCGCACACACATCCACGCACAGGACTCCAGGCAAACGGTCCCACGTGCCTCGCACCTGGAAAGCAACTGGGCACAGCACCTGTGGGGCACTCCGTCCTCAGCCTCGTGTGATGCAAAGAGCTTTTCAAGACTTGTTTGTATCTCACACCTATTTCAGTCCTAGTCCACAGAAGTTTAACCGGTCAGCGGAAATAAACACTTTTCCCCAAGTGTTTTCAACACCACACTTCAGGATCTTCATTTTGTTCCTTCTGCCTGGAAATCTGCCACTATCAGTTCATTTTCTGTTACCATAACAAAATACCGGAAGCGGAATGCTTTAGGAAGAAAAGAAGTTTATTTAGCCCACACTTTGCCAGTGTGAAAGATCCTGAGGGATTGTAGAGCAAGAGAAGGCCAGTGAGATCGGAGAGCAGGGGCCATGGACTGGGAGAGAGGAGGGGTGGGACACCAGGCCGACATCCACCCCGCCGTGAGGGGTGTGGGAAGGGCTCCTCGCAGGGCTGCCAGCCTTGGGACCAGTCCCGCGGTTTCTAAGGAGGGGCCGGCATCCGTGTGTGTCAGCTGTTACGCACAGATGCTATAATGGGGTGCTCAAATCAAAGGGGAGTGAGGCAACCAAGGTTTTGTCTTGCTCATTCTACCGCCCAATGTGGGCTGCCCGGGGGTTCCACCCCACACGGTCACTCAGGAACCCAGGATCCGTCCAACTTGAGCCTGTGGGCCTCGGGTTGCCCAGCCCCCTCCTGCCGTGACTAGAGGACGGGAGGAGGACAACGCAGGTTCCCAAGGCCAGCGTGGAGAGGTCATGACCCCGGTCAGGGGCTGGAGGCCGGGGCCCAGGAAGAAAGGCCGTGTGGATGTCAGCACACCCCAGCAGTTTCTGCCAGTCTACCCTCGGGTATCTATCCCCCTTCCGGCACTCTCCACCCTGCACACAGACCCAAGCATCCTCTCTCCAAGGACACAACCAAATCCCACCAGCCCCTGCCAATCGAGTGGCTGTAGACTACCAGGAAGTTTACCTGCGTGCACACGCGCACACACACACACACACACACACACACAGTGTGTGAGGGTAGAACAAGGGTGAGAACCTCAGTAAAACTCACCCTCCAAGAAAGAGACAACAGCAGCCACCCAGGAGCAGGGGTCCATGGCATCTCATCAGCGGCGAGGGCGGCCCCCGGGCTCTGCGCTCCTGGAACTCCTTGCCCGCTGGTCTCCACCTCCATGGCTCTTCCTCACAGCTGCCCGTCATGGCCACGGGCAGTGGACGATGACGAGGAAGTTCCCGAGCTGACTTCCAGGCCATAGACAGCTGTGGACAGAGGGGACTTCTTAGACCCAACATCAGCACTTCCTTACCAAGACAATTCTCTCCGCACCCAGGACTCGGCTGGTGCACGGACATTCATGACTGGGCCCCAGGTGCGTATTCCCTGCTTCCTTCCTCTTCCCTCCACTCCAGCGTGACACTCGAGGCCCTGGCACTGCGAGGAGGTGTCACATCCCTCATCCCACCTTTTGCAGACTGAGGTTGTTCCCTGACTGACTTCCTACTATTTCCCGTCCGGAAGCTAGCTTTTCCGCCCTGACAACCGCTCTGTTCCCCTCTGTTTCTGCTTCAGCCTGGCTTTTACTCTCCAGGCCTCATCTGTCCCGCCACGAAACGCAGCCACTAGTAGCCGGGACACGCTCGTCAGCTCAGCCTTTCCAACCGCCTCCTCTGGAGCCCGAGAGAGGCGACTGCCCCGTGTTCTGCCTTGCCAGTCACACCAGCTCTGCCCACGTCACAGCGCGGGCTGTGGAGCTGTCAGGGCCTCCCTGTCCATTTCCACTCTGCCCGTCACTGCACACCAACGCCCCCCACTCCACCCGGAGCTCACGGGAGCACTCACCTCCCATCCTCAGCTTCTGTGTTAGCATTCAGCAGTCTGCACTCAGCGGTTCGTCAGTGTGGAGGCCTTCTCCGGCCAGGGAGCCTGGCTCCAGGCAGTAACTCTGGGACTGAGTGCCTTCAACCCTGGGCCCCAGCGTCCTCGCTATACGAGGCTCCCAGACCACCCCGCCACCATGCTGCCAGTGAACAGCAGGCCTCGGGGCACAGAACTGGCTGCTGCCTGCAGTGTGACGCCAGCCCTCGGTCACTAGCTGCACGCACGCTGGCCCGGGGTGTGCGCTCAGACTGCGCATCTGGGACAGTCCGGAGGCGCACATGTGGGCTCTGTGCTCCGTCCCTGCTCCTCCTGCCTGCAGGCCCCTGGTGGGCAGGCCCCTGCCCCACGCCTGCCGTCTACACAGGCCTCTTCCCGGCATTTCTCACAGGAGAGCATCATGTCCTGGAGCTCATCTCTACATGCCCGGCCTGGCACAGCACAGGGCCAAGCGTGGCAGACACACGGTGATGGGTGGGTACCCAGTGAGTGAAAGGCGGACTCGGCCTCCCTAAGAGGGAGTGGACACTTCTCGCCCGCCTGGAGGATGCCCCCTCCCCGACCCTGCCACTCAGGCTGAGGGGAGGATAGAGCACAGACCCCGAAGCCCCAGACCAGGGTGCACCTGCGCACACCCACAGGGGCCTGCCCCAAGAGCGGCAGGCGGTCCAGGGATGGGGACTGTCACGAGGCCCCGGCACACGTCTCCCAGGGCCCCCGCAGGCCCAGGCCCCACCACCGCCCTCAGGAGCAGCCCCCTTGGACTGACTTCTCCTATTCCCTGCCTCCTTCTCCCTGACCTGCCTGCCGCACCTGGTCCCTGGCCAGCACCCCAAATAAACCACCAGCTCCTAAACCCATTATCGGTGATTCTCAGGATGGAAGCCCATAACCCCCCAGAAAGGAAGCCTGCCCACACCTGAGCAGGGCACTCTCCGCGGGCCACCAGGTCCCTCAGGTGGCTAAACCCGCTTTGTATCCCACAGCTCCCTGCTCTGGGGACTGTGGCCCCACACAAGTAGGAGGGCCCGGCCCTCAGCCTGACGATGCGGACTTCAGACCCCGGCTCCTGGCCACTCACCCTCCCCTCACCCCTCCCTCCACAGTGTGACTCAGTCTCCTGTGGCAGACCGAGTCGTGACGCTCAGGACGCAGACACAGCTGCACCCTGCATAAGAGGGTCTTTGCTGCAGACACCCGTCCTGACATCCTCTCAAGAACAGGACATCGGCCGCCAGCAGCTATCTGCGGGCCAAGGAGAGACGCCTCTGGAGAAAGCACGCGTGGGAAGTCTCCACGGCAGATGTCGTGAGGGGTGTGGGTGGGGTTCGACCCCCGGTCTGCAGTGCTGGGCTCTGGCAGCCTAAGTACAGCCTCGTCCCCGCCGGGGGGGGGGGGGGGCGTGCACGCGCCCAGCACTGTCACTCAAAGCCCCTCTCTGCCTGGAGAAGGGGAAGTGGCCTCCCCTCCCTCCAGCTCGGAATGAGGGCGAAGGCAGGGGAGCAGAGACACACCTTGGGGCACTAACAAAGGCTTCCAAACGTATTTTCAGAATCAAAGGAAGCCATGCCAGCAGCTCTGCTTGGAGGACATTCTGGCCGGTGGTGGACCTGGGAGGCTCCGGGTTTCCCATGGCGGGGGCAGCCTGCAGAGGCGCCCCTCCCCCCGGGCCAGGCCCGGGCTCCCCGCACCCGCACGGCGTGCGCGCGCCCCTGAGACCTTTTATCCTGTGCTGTCAGCTAAGAGACAAGGCACTCACTGTGTCAGCTGGCTCATTCTGGGAGAACCCAGAAAAATTACCAAGTATGCAAATGACATGCAAATAAGCCACTTTTAAGCAGAAAGCATTTTCCCTGACATCCTATGAGGGCCCGTGCTAGCAAATAGAGAAGAGTGCCCACAAGGGGCACAGCAACGGTTGGCATGGAAACAGGGCTCCTGAGGTGCTCAGGAGACTTCAAACCAGCCCTGGAACCAACTATGTTAAGCATCCTGTCTCTCTGCAATCTTGCTAGCACTCCAGTCTCCACTTCAGCCAGAGAGGCCTCCTGACACCAGAAATAAATTTCAGAGCCCAATGCTGAGTGGAGACTCAGCCCAAAATGAGCGCAAGCTTGAGAGCCACACAGGCCTCGGTTTGCACGTGGGCCCCCACGTGCCCGGGTGGGGGACTTGTAACAGGCCACCAGTGCCACAGGGCTTCCCTCACCCTCTGCGGAGTGGCTAAAGCTTGGGGTTCACCGAGCTGGAGACAGCCCCCCAGACCGTCCTGCCCTGGAGCCTCTGAGGGAGGAACAAGGTCAGGGAATTGGCCCCAGCGCATAATAAACACTCAACAAACATTCCGTCCACCCAGAGGAAAGAAGGAACTTCTCTCAGCTTGATCCGTGTATGTTGTGGGCTATTTTTATTTGTGTTCCGGGAAAAATAAAACAAGTTAAAGCAGAGCATGAAATCTGAGGATTCCACCTTAAGGGGAAAAAAAAATCACCTTTGCAATAACAAATAGTTGGAGCTGGTGCGCTAGTTGGGTGAAATTGCTCCCCTTCCGAGACAAGTCCAAACTCTTCAGCGTTATGAAAACTCAGAGAATTGCTTTGCCACCGAAAATTTATGACCCCCAGATCATTCCTGAAAGACAGCACACATTCTCAACTGAGGGCTTCTTTCTGGTCCAGCCCGAAGCCAAGTGAGAAAGCCTGCAGCTGCCAAGGCAGACACTTTTGGGGTACCCCCGTGCCTGCTCTAGGGGTTAGCATATTCTATTTCTGCCTAGCAGCAACAGGGGCAGATGGCCCCCTTCTGCTCCCCTAGAATATCTTAATCACCCCCCATCTACCTGCAGCACAGACAACCTCAGTTCTGACTGCATGCTCGCCACTGGGGATTGAAGTAGGTGTCCTCTTATCCCTCCTCATCCTTCAAGATGAGGAGCTGGGGCGTACCCACCCACAAAGGAAACTTCTAGGCTAAGTGTCATCCTTGAGTCTCAAGGACTTAGAAACAGAGGCTCAAAGGGCACAAGGAAATCTCAGTCCCACACAGGACCAGGCTGATTTCACCCCTATTTGGCTGAACCCCAAAGTCCCGGCTCCATTCCCTCAGCAGATGTTTGGGAAGGACCGGCATTCGGGGTGAAACAGGATGACTGGTGGGGCTTCGAGGGCAGCAATGCCTGCCCAGGCCCCAGAGGTGCTATGGGGGCGGGGGGACGACACTGCCTCCACCCTCAAGAATGGAGCCCGGCAGCAGGTGCACCCTTTCTTCACACGTGACTCCAGGGACAGACAGGAGCCCCAGTGCCGCACAGCCCTGGGCCCCGGCAGTGTCCTCCTTCCCAGTCCTCCTTCCCGGCCACCTGCCGGGCACCACGGCATCTCCCTCCCACACTGGCGGTGGTCTGAGCCGTCCGGTCCTGACCCCAGAGGCCCTCCACCGCTGGTGGCCCAACTGCGCAGCCAGGCACTTCCCAATCTCAAGACTGCTCTGCTGTGAAGCTTAAAGGGGGAGCAGCCTAAGGTTAATTCAATTCCCAAGGTCACACAGCCAGAAACTGCTGGGAACTCCATCCAAGAGCACACACTTGAGCGGAAGCACAGCCCTGAGCTCTCCTTCTGCCCCAGACAGAGAGAGGGTAGAAAGCAAGTCCCTGCAGAGGAGCTAGGCCTCTCAAGAGCCAGAGGGAGCCCGTCGGTGTGGGCAGCGGCTGGAGGGGTGTGGGTGGCTACAGAGCAGCCTTCCATCTGAAGTCGCTGTATCTAGTCACCCTCCAGTTGGGAACCAGGACATCAATTTGTTGAGGTCCTGCTCTTCTAGAGAAGGCAGAAAGGCCGGGGTATGGCGGTGGCAGAGCACTTGTCTAGCTGGATTTTTATGGGAAATGTGCTTTCAGTCCTCAACACTGCCAGATGACAACACAGAAAATACATTAGCAGGTCTGGCCTGGACACCCAAGTCCAGAGTCCGGGGCTCATCGAGAGTCCCGGAGGACACGCAGCCCCTTGCACAGAGGTGGCAGCGAGGCCTGGGGAGGACAGCCACGCCCACACGGGCCCAGTGGCTGGCGGGGCCCTCTGGTCCTCCAGCCAAAAGCAGGGCGTTCTGAGCAGACACGAGCCGAGCACACACATCGCAGGGCAGGGTGGGGGAAAAGACCAGGGGCCGGGGCCAGAGGCTCTCTGCACGGTGAGGAGGCTGGTCTCACAGCGCAGAGCCTCAATTAGCACCCGCAAAATGGGGAAAGGAAAAGAAAAGAAAGGAACGACTCCCCCTAGTGTCTGTGAAGACAAGAACAGGCCGCGTGTGAGCCCGCAAGTTCCCCGCAGCAGCAGAGACGCGCTCCCTCCCCTGTGCTGAGCAGAGGCCGCCCGACCCACTGGCCAGAGGGCACGGATCCTGGGGTCACGGCCCTCAGCCCCCACAGCTGCCACGGGGCCTTGCCGCGCGTCCTTCTGGGGGCGGTGGGGGCCCCCGCGTTACAGAGGAGGAGAGTGAGGCGGGGAAGGCTTCTCCGTGGCCAGTGGCCGCTGGGGCTGACGTGGAACACCCCTCTCCCCGCAGCAAAAGGGGCTGTCACCCAAGCACAGGCTCCCCACACCCTTTGAAGTTCAAAGAATGGGCCTCGCCCCTCCACGCAGGCCGTAAATCAGGCAGGAGAAAGGAAACTGCCCATCCCGGCTGAGTTATGGCCACCGCAGGGAGACAGCCCTCACCCTCTGGGACTGCCGGCCCCACCTCACCCCCCCATCCCCACCCCCCCCACCGTCCCCTCCAGCCCCTCCCCCTCCTGCCAGTCCAGGATTCCATGGGGGTCAGGCTGGGGGCCTCGGTAGCACCCCTCCCTCCGCATCTCCTGCAGGGGCCACAAGTCCACCTCCGCCCACCCAGTCAAGGAGCGAGTCTGCTTCGACTTGACGCCTCCTGTGGCTGGGCGCACTCTCCCATGGCTGGGGGGGGGCGCGCTCCCATGGTTGGGGGATCTCTCCCGTGGCTGGGGGCTCTCTCCCGTGGCTGGGGCCTCTCTCCCGTGGCTGGGCTCTCTCCCGTGGCTGGGCTCTCTCCCGTGGCTGGGGCTCTCTCCCGTGGCTGGGGGATCTCTCCCGTAGCTGGGCACTCTCTCCCGAGGCTGGGATCTCTCCCGTGGCTGGGCGCTCTCTCCCGTGGCTGGGGATCTCTCCCGTGACTGGGGCTCTCTCCCGTGGCTGGGGATCTCTCCCGTGGCTGGGCGCTCTCTCCCGTGGCTGGGGATCTCTCCCGTGGCTGGGCTCTCTCCCGTGGCTGGGGCTCTCTCCCGTGGCTGGGGGATCTCTCCCGTAGCTGGGCACTCTCTCCCGAGGCTGGGATCTCTCCCGTGGCTGGGCGCTCTCTCCCGTGGCTGGGGATCTCTCCCGTGACTGGGGCTCTCTCCCGTGGCTGGGGATCTCTCCCGTGGCTGGGCGCTCTCTCCCGTGGCTGGGGATCTCTCCCGTGGCTGGGCTCTCTCCCGTGGCTGGGGCCTCTCTCCCGTGGCTGGGCGCTCCCGTGGCTGGGGGCTCTCCCGTGGCTGGGGGCTCTCTCCCGTGGCTGGGGGCTCTCTTCTGTGGCTGGGGCTCTCTCGCTCTCTCCCATGGCTGGGGGGGCACTCTCTCCCGTGGCTGGGCTCTCTCCCGTGGCTGGGGGCTCTCTCTCGTGGCTGGGCACTCTGTCCCGTGGCTGGGGGCTCTCTCCCGTGGCTGGGCACTCTGTCCCGTGGCTGGGGGGGCACTCTCTCCCATGGCTGGGCTCTCTCCCGTGGCTGGGGGCTCTCTCCCGTGGCTGGGCACTCTGTCCCATGGCTGGGCTCTCTCCCGTGGCTGGGCACTCTGTCCCATGGCTGGGCTCTCTCCCGTGGCTGGGGCTCTCTCCCGTGGCTGGGCGCTCTGTCCCGTGGCTGGGGGGCACTCTCTCCCATGGTTGGAGGCTCTCTCCCATGGCTGGGGGAGCACTCTCTCCCATGGCTGGGGGCTCTCTTCTGTGGCTGAGGGGGTGCTCTCTCCCATGGCTAGGGGGGCACTCTCTCCCATGGCTGGGCACTCTCTCCCTGCACAGCCAGCTCTGACCGGCACGGCTTCCCCTTCCATGTGGCTTGGGGTGGTATCCATGACTCTCCCATCTCCTCAGGATCACTGGCCCCGCCCCCAGCCCTGCCCTGGTGAAGGGGAGACAATGGCGGTCTCCTCAGGAGGCTTTCCACTTCTCTCTACTACCTAGGGAGACGGGGACCCTGCCGCAGGTGCAGGAAGGACAGGTGGGTGCAGTGAGGGGGTCCAGACAGTGTGCCTGTGTAGGGGAGACCATGGAGTGAAGGGAGTGTGGGTGGGTGGGCTTGGGTGACTGCAGGGAGCAGGAGGGGCCGCACAGGGGCAGAGGAAGGAGGCTGTGAAACCGTGAGCAGCAGAGGGAAAGGGTCCGGAGTTGTGACGTAGTGGGGGGGGGGGAGGTGAGCTGTGCACGGAGGGTGTGTACAGGAGGGTGAATCGTGGTGGTTTTGGATATACGTGCTTAAGCTGTGAAGGTGGGTGAGCTAAGCTGAGCTGGGGTGCTAGGAAGAGAGAAATGGGGGGCTGGAATGAAAGGGGCTGGTGGGACAGGCAGGGGTAAGGTCAGCTTTTGCCTTGGCCAGCCTGGACCACAAGCCTGCTGCATCACCTCCCTCCTAGCTGGACGGCAGGCACATCACACCACACACCACACCCAGGTAGTTTTTGTTTTGAGATGGAGGTGGGAGTCTCACTAGCTTTTTTTCCTGGACTGGTATCAAACTATGATCCTTCCAATCCTCACCTCTAGAGAACCTGGGTTTATAAGCATAAGCTGCAATGCCCCACCCCAAATGTAATCACTGGGCATGATCTGAATAAAAGCTCTGAATAAAATCTGAGCCATATTACGGCGGACAGGAAGAGATGAGCATCAGTTAGGGAAATGGCAGCCATCTTCCCTGGTCAGCTCCGGGACACACCTGTCGGGATGCAGCATGCAAGCCCTGCAGGTTCCATGCAGCCAGAACTCCGCAGCTAGTTGGTTTGTGCTTTGTGTTCGTATTCTCAGCACAACCTGGCAAGTAGTAGGTCCAACAAATATTGGTGGACTCAAAAGAAATCAAGTGTTCCTTATATGAAGACAGTGTCGGCCACCTCCATTTTAAAGGAGAGGGGAAAAAAAGCCTATTCTCCTGAAAGAAGATCCCACCAAAGAGGCACTGGGCTCGCTTCCTCACCCAGAGAGAGGCGTGCCTCAGAGATCACAGGGCAAACCACGGCAATGATTGGAACCTGTGTGTTCAGAGACACATCTCAGATGAGAAACCTAGTCTAGAGAGAGCTTAGCCCTCTCTAGAGGGCTTATCTCAGTCAGGGTCCCCAAATTCCACTCTTGGAAATGGGGATTCAAGAAGCGGGAGACGAGAGTTGTCCCTGAGTCACAGAGTCACAGAGGTGCTGTAAGCCTGGGGGATGGGGGAAAGTAATTAATAACAACTTTCAACCAAATTCAGAGTGAAACCAACAAACAATGAACCTGGAGTGGGAGGGTGTAGTTTTCTACGAAAGTCCATTTCCTTGGGTCAAACGCATTTTCAGCAGGATGGTTTTTCAGTAGACCATGAAGACCCAAACATGCCCAAAATGTGTAATCCCTTAATAGGTGCCCAAGAAGCCCCAAGCTGGCGCCCTGACAAGTCACCGCCCAAATCACAATACACTCTCAGCCCCCAGAGAGGAATCAAAGTCCCCGTTATTAAAATGTGTTATTTATGGCTCACAGTCTTCCAGACCCTGACAGCTCCGGAATGAGCTCAAAAATTAACTGTTTGATATTATCAGATCAATTCATCTCCCTAGTTTCTTTACTTCCCGTTCAGGGTGTGTGTGTGTGTGTGTGTGTGTGTGTGTGTGTGTGTGTGTGTGTGTGTGTGTTCCCCTGCAAGGGATGTACTGAGGAGGAATTTCATTCAGAGCACAAAGGAATGACAGAGCTAGACTTGGAACTGCATTAGTTCTAAGCAGCTGTGCCCTCTGATTCATCTGTCCTCTCTATAAACGCAGAAGTGGCCCCTCCTTCCAATGAAGGTGGCGGTGGGGATGAGGCAGTCAGCGGGTGGCTAGGGATACAGAGTTGTAAACTGGCCAGCTCCCAGAGACCACCAACCACATCAGGCAAACACTCAGCCACAGTCACCCATAAAGCTAGTCCCCAGCGTACCTCTCCTGGAGACCCTGCAGAATCCCATCTCTTGCGCCCAGCTTCAAATTTTCTCTCTGTGTACAGTCAACTTCTTTTAGTACTCAACCCCAATCTCCCTTCTTTCTCTTTTTGTTGCAGTAGTAGGGTTTGAACTCATAGCTTCAGCCTTGCTAGGCAAGCAATCTACCACTTTCGCCACACCCCCAGCCCCCCCCCCCTTTTTTTTAACAAAAGCAGGACCTCAGTCTTGAACGGTGAGCACATCCCTGTGGCTGGGTTAAGAGATGCATACCCTCTCACCCAGCTATCGGTCTTGCTAACTTTTTGCTGGCTAGCCTACTCTTTTAAGTTGGCCTCAAACTTCAATCCTACCCATCTCTGCCTCCCAAACTGTGAGGATTACAAGCTCCTGGCTACCTTATTTCTCAAGTAAAACTATTCCAGGAGGGCTGGGAATGTGGCTCAGTGGTAGAGTGCTTGCCTAGCATGCATGAAGCCCTGGGTTCGATTCCCCAGCACCACATATACAGAAAAAGCCAGAAGTGGCGCTGTGGCTCAAGTTGGCAGAGTGCTAGCCTTGAGCAAAAAGAAGCCGGGGACAGTGCTCAGGCCCTGCGTCCAAGCCCCAGGACTGGCAAAAAACAAAACCAACTATTCAAGGAAACACCAAGGTAAACTTTTTAAGAGAAAAAGTGCGGTTGTTTCCCCCGTGGCCCACTTACCCCAAATGCCAAGGCCTTCCAGGGTCCGCGGTGCCCTGAAAGGCTTGAGTACCGCCCTGAGGCCCATTCGCCCCGGAAGCAGAAGCGGGGCCACAGAGGCACTTCCGGCCAAGGCGGGCCACTTCCGCCCCGGCAGCGGGGGCGCCGTTCTGTTTTCAGCCAGGCTGCCGGAGGGCACAGCATCCGCCGGAGCCGCCTTTGCGGCCCCAACAAGGGACCCGGGCTCCACCAGCGCATCGGGGCCGGCCCGCTTCCTCGGGCATCGCTGCCATTCGCGCCCTTCTGCCTCGGAGAGCAAGATGGCGCCGGGGGCGGGCCCCGAGGAATCCCGGGGCGAGCCCCTATTGGCCTGTCCTGGCCACGTGACCGCCCCGCGGCACCCAATGATTACGTCACGTCCCCTTGCACATGCTCATTGCTGATCGGCCGGTCGCCGCTGCAGCCGGAGCGAGGAGCCATTCTGCACAGCCCACGGCCCGGAGGTGAGCTTTCCCCTCGGCCTGCTTGTCGGGACCCCGGCTCCCTGACGGCCGGAGCGGCAGGAGGGTGGTGAAGGGAAGCCCCTGAAATACCCACTCCAGAAACAAGCAAACAGACACAGAGTTGGCGCCGATGCCTCCCACGTGTGGCAGCCATGCAGCTGCCTCTTCACGCGACCGCACAGGCCCAGGAAAACCCAGGGCGCTTCGGTGGAGGGGAAGGCAGACCAGCGAGTCCGTGGGTAAAAGGAGGGGTAAATAGTCAGATGGTTGATGTGTGAGTGAGCTGGTAGGTGAGCAGATGGAACGATAGATGGAATACTCATCTTCCAACGTAACCCATATCTTTCCCCGAAACTAGGGCTGAGAAAAGCATTTACACAGACAGAGCTATCAGTCTCCTTCAGTGTCAGACACATAGACATAGGGGGTCACAGCCCACGGGTTTCCTTTCCTCCCCAAGGCTCGGGGAGCATTTTGGCAGTAGTGTTTGGGTTTGAACTGAGGGCTTTGTGGCTTCCAGGCCAGCACTCTACCCCACCCCAGCCCATTACTTTGGTTGTTTTGTTTTGGTCATGGGGCTTGAACTCTGGACATGGGCGCTGTGCCTTAGCTCTTCAGCTCAAGGCTAGCTCTTTACCACTTGAACCACAGCACCACTTCTGATTTTCTGGTGGTTCATTGGAGGTAAGAGTTTCATGGACTTTCCTGCCGGGGCTGCCTGTACACACTGAGTGACCCAGGGCCTCCCACTGGTCTCATTAAGTGAGACCTCTCCATTCAGCAGCCCCATCTGAACACACCCAAGACTACACCTGCCCCTTCCTGACAGATTCCAGTTGCAGCATTTACGGGTTCTGAAGAGTTCAAGACTGGGGGCAACAATCACCTCCTCCACGGTAAGTTCTAAGCCTTAGGTAACACAGCCTTGGATGCATTTGCCCTCTGGGCGCACACAGACGGAACTCTCGACTACACCAAACAGCCATACTAAGCCAGAGCTTCCTATCTTGACCTTACGCTGGTTTCTTTTTAGACTCTAGTTCTGGAGTTGACATGTATTCTAACTTTACATGATTACTGCCAGAATAACAAGAAATCCTGAGTCCTGCGGTTTCAGCCATGGGCTGCCCCCACCTCAACCCAGCTGTGCTGCCCTGTTCTTGAGTCACATAGTGACCGCTGTTAGAGGGGACTGCCCGGGTGGGGGTTCACTGCAGCAGAGGACCTAGAAAATGCCCACGTGCCCACACGCATTGGCACTGGTCAAGGCTGCTGGCCATGGGAAGTGATGCTGGAGGAGAAGGTGGGACCGTGTGCTCTGTGCAGCTCAAGGTCAGCGTGGCCCACGTCCTGAATGCAGACTGCCTACACCCTGGACAAGACCCGGGCGCCCCATCAGCTCGAGATCAGCGCCACCCCACTTTCTAGATACAAATGCCTACACCCTGGATGGGATACAGGCGCCCCGTCAGCTCCGGGGAGAACATGCATAGAGATCTCGTTTTTCTGTTGCTTCCATGTCTTCTCCCTGTGAAGGCACTTCCCTACCCAAGTTCAGTTAGAAGGGAAGGGTCAAAGAGACACATGACCTCATGCTTCTGCATCAACACGGAGTCCAGGAGTGCACGGGCTGGGCTGTGGCTCCGTGGCGGGGGGTGGGGACATCACCTCTGTCCTGTCATTGTGGGGGGACATCACTGCTGTCCTGTCACTGTGGTGGGGACATCACCACTGTCCTGTCGCTATGGTGGGGACATCACCACTGTCCTGTCACTATGGTGGGGACTACACCGCTGTCCTGTCACTATGGTGGGGACATCACCACTGCCCTGTCACTGTGGTGCGGATATCAACACTGTCCTGTTGCTATGGTGGGGACATCACCGCTGTCCTGTCGCTGTGGGGACATCACCGCTGCCCTGTCGCTATGGTGGGGACACCACCGCTGCCCTGTCGCTATGGTGGGGACATCACCACTGTCCTGTCACTGTGGGGACATCACCGCTGTCCTGCCGCTATGGTGGGGACATCACCGCTGTCCTGTCACTGTGGGGACATCACCACTGTCCTGTCGCTATGGTGGGGACATCACCACTGTCCTGTCACTGTGGGGACATCACCACTGTCCTGTCACTGTGGGGACATCACCGCTGTCCTGTCGCTGTGGGGACATCACCGCTGTCCTGTCGCTGTGGGGACATCACTGCAGTCCTGTCGCTATGGTGGGGAAATCACAGCTGTCCTGTCACTGTGGGGACATCACCATTGTCCTGTCTCTGTGGGGGCAGGGCCTCCTCAGACCTGATGCAGTGGTAAGCAGCTCCTCCAGGACAAGGAAGGAGGCAGCCTGCATCTTCCAGGCAGAGATTCCTCACGCCTGGCAATGACATCATTGGCCGGGACACCACCGTCCCCGGAGTCACCAGCCTGTCCTTCATGACCTCATCTCTTGGCTGGGTCCCAACACAGCGCCTGATGCCTGGAATCAATACCTCTTGGCAGTGCCCAAGTCCCCTGGTCTTCCTCCCCCTCCCCCTGGGCAGTCCCACCTAACACTGACCCTCCGGCTGCCTCCCAGGGCTACAGTGGGGGCCACTGCTGGGCTCACTGCAGGCCAGGTGAGCTCAGGAGCCTGCACGGCGGTGATACCAGTCCCTGCCACCTGGCTCGTGTGCCGTTGTGGGTGGAGGAGGGGCCTTGACTCCAGATGCCCTTGAGCTGCCTGCCCAGCAAGGTGCCCACCTCCTGCAGCAGGGAAGAGGACACCTGCCCTGGGCCTGACAGCCAGCCAGCGCAAGGCAGACAGCAGGCTCCCAGGTGCGCAGAGGCCTCCGCTATCGGGGTGCTTAGTGACTCAGGCTCAGGGCCATTGCCACAGTGAGCCCCGGCCGCAAGGAGGGGACGTGCCCGCCTGGATTTGCAGAGGGGCAAACAGAGGCTCAGGTAGGCCGGGCAGAGATGGGTTTGCACCCAGTGTTCCATGGCTTCCAAGTGCAGGTCCAGGCTGCACCCCGGAGCCAGCGAGCTGGAGAGCAGGCCGGTGGGCCTGGCACCAGGCCACACACCTGTTCACAGGGCCACGGCTCCCAATCCGGGGAGCGCCAGGGGCAGCGCAGGCGTCTGAGACTGGGCTCGGTGTGGACTGGGGGGCCACGGGGACTCTGTTCCAGGCCTGGGTGCTGGAGGCAACGCCACAGGGATCGGCAGTGCCCCCAGCCCTGCCCCGCTGCGCGCCCGGGGGCCCCTCTCCAGGCATCAGCAGCACCCGCCACGCGTCCCCCAGCCCTGCCCTGCTGCGCACCCGGGGGCCCCCCTCCAGGCACACTGCACTTCTTGTCCCAACACTGAGCGCGGTGGGCACAGGTGCCCTGGGGCCCAGGAAAGGGCGGACTTGCCAAGGCCCTGGCCCATCACAGGAGACGGGGGAGAGAGGGAGCGTTTCCTGGGGAGATGGGGGCTGCGGGGAGCAGCAGCAGGGCGGGACAGTGGGCAATGGCGCCATCTTGTTTTTATTTCTCAGGAGTCTCAGGCTGCGAAGGCCCGCGGGTTCAGATGTTCAGGGCCTGGGCTGGGGAAGCCTCGCCGGGCCTCCTCCGGAAGCCACCCAGGCGGGGTGGGGGCACAGCGGGGCCAGAGCCTTCTGGACGGCCCAGGCCTGCCAGAGCCATCAGAGCAGCCTGCTGCCAGGGAGAGCAGGTGGGAGGCCCCTGCGGGCGGAGGGGGACAGCCGCCTGTGGTGAACGAAGGATGCCCGCCTGGGACTCGGCCTGGGCACCAGGCAGGCAGTGGGGGCGCGGGGGTGGGTCCTTCAAGGCGGGGGGGGGGGTGCAGAGGCTGCTGGGCCGGGTGCAGGAAAGCTGCCCAAGGGCAGGAGACAGCTCTCAGACAGTGCAGCCCGGCTGGCACCACACAATGGACTTGTGGCTCTGGAACTGTGAAGAAAAGCCGTGTGTGGTGTCGGAGCCCCACTCTTGTGGTCACTCATGACAACCGCCGAAAGCCAGCCAGCTAGACCGCCGGCCTGGGGAGGGCCCACGGGGAGCGGTGGAGGCTGGAGGCTGGGGTGGGCGAGGCCCCCGCCTGTCCCGTGAGAAGGGCTCTGTCCCCCAGTCAGGGTCCTTCCCAGCATGTATGCGACTGTGGGCACCGTGATGTTGGGGACACAGTGGCGAGGAGAGCCTGGCTAGGCCGTGCCCTGGGGCCGTGGCTGGGGGGCCGGGCCTGGTCTGCAGCAGCCCACCTCCCTGCCTCGATGACCAATCTGGATAAACTAGCACAGGCCAATGAGAGCCCAGCGTCTTCCCGCCCCATGACTGGCACAGAAATGGTCCAATCTGTGATGTGATCTGAACTCCCGCAAGCTCTACTGGAAACCCTTTGAGTGAGGGCTGGGACCACTGTGCCCACCGGGCCACCCTGAGGGGATTCAGAACCAGAGAAGGGGAGAATCCAGCCTGGGCAGGCGCACTGGCTGTGGAGGACCAGAGGCCGAGGGAGAGGCGGGGGGCCTGGAGCACCGCGGTCTGGAGGGGGCGGTCAGTGGGTGAAGGGCTGTACTGCCACCATCGGCCTCTCCTGGATTGTCCTGTGCAGCCGGGTGCACCCCACAAAATCTAGACCATGTCCTTCCCACCTGCACCCCAAGTGAAAGCCTGCCCGGAGGGTGCCCACCAGCCCCTGTGCCCTGCCCAGCCACGTGTGTGCCGGCCCACGCCGGGGCGTTCCGGAACCCAGGCCTCCACCGCTGCAAAGCCTGCTGCTTCCCATGCGGTGCCCACGGCCGTCCTGAGAAATGGAGCTGTAGCCACGTGGGCCTCCACACCGCAGACTCGCCCAGAGAAAGGCCCAGGAACCGGCCTCCAGCAGCCTGGCGGGGCCCAGTCCCACCCTCGCCCTCCCTCCTGCTTTGTCTCGCGCCTCGCTGTGGTCCTGGGATCAGCACCAGACAGCAGGGCGCAAGCCAGTGGGTCACAGCTTCGAATCCGCCTACAAAAGACCCCTCACCACGTGGCGCTCCTTCCTCACCTCCTTTCCTTCCCGCTTACTTGGAACTCAGATGTGACAGCTGAAACCCTGCAGCCCTGTTGGCCTCTAAGGAGCAACCCTCCTCCTGGGTTGTGTAGAACCAGGAGCTGGGAGAAAGCTGCATGGCCGGTCAGACCTGTCCCACCTACCCCTGGGCTCAGAGACGGGGGCCGCCCTGGCTTCCACCATCGCGCTTTGGGGTTCGCTTCCTGGGCTGGAGAGGCGGGAACCGCCCTGGCTCCCACCCTTGCACGTTGGGGTTTTCCTTACAGTCGGCCTCCAAGCCTGACACGGATCCAGGTGCAGACGATGGGTCAGGGTGGAGCCCGGGCAGAACGGTGGCACCTGCCTCCCGCCCACCCACGGCTCCGGGCTCCCCTGGCCGGCCCTCGCCTCACTCCCACCCACGGGGGCCCCCAGCAGCCTGGACAGGACTCCCCTCGCTCCAGGCCCCCAGGCCCACTGAGCTGCCTCCTTCCTCCCTCACAGCCCTGGGACCCAGCTTCCTGGCGTCAGGACAGTACCCCCCAGGGGTCCCCTCTCCCCGGCTAATGCGGCCTGGACACCCGGTGCGGCCTGGACAGCTGGGGTGAAGGAAATCGCGTCTCCCCCGCTGGCCAGCCAGCGCTGCTGAGCTCAGCTGGGGGCCCGGCCCCCCACGGAGCTGGTCTTGCTGCCCCCACCCCCACCCCGGCTGCCGGCTGGGGCCCCCGGGGCCACTCGCCTCTGAGCTCCTGGCCATGGCCGCGGGGCCCTGCCCTGTGACCCCCCCACCTGGGACGGGGCTCCGTGTCCAGGCCCCACAAAGAGGGGGGACCCAGGAGCCCGAGGCCCGGCACGCCTGGGGTGGGCTCCGTTTCAAGCAGCTGTGACTTCACAAGGCTCCCAGGGAGCCCACCATGAGCCTCGGGCCACAGATAAGGAATCCGAGGTGCAAGGAGAACGGGCGAGCGCCGTCACCCAGCGGTGACCCCTGCGGGGTGTCCCCTGCATGGCCCCCGTCTGGGGCCTGCCCACCGCACCCCACCCTGCCGTGGGGTCTGAGCTGCCGCCCCCACCCGCCCAGTGTCCCAGTCAGGACAAGACTCCGACTTGCAGGAGAAGGGAGGACTAAGGCGAAGGCACGCTGTCCTGGCCCCGCGCATGCCTCGAGTATTTAAATTCTTTTTCATAATTATCTCAAATAGTAATTATTGCAGAAGCAGATGCGCTTATCACAGACAAGAAACCACCTGCCTTCCCATTTTTGTCAAAAGTAGAAACACTGACATTATTTCTGCCATTCCCTTCCATCACTGTGTGCACTGGAGATACCACCGTGACCACAGGAGAACAGCCGGTGGGCGGGGGGGGGGGGGCGGCTGCGGGGGGGGGGTGGCTGTGGGGGGGGGCCAATCCACGAGGGCTGCAGCTCTCTCGAGAGCGTGGAGAGCTCAAGGGAGCTTGAAGAGTCACTTCTGCTTCAAGCCAAGAGGACAGCACAGTGGGGGCCAGCATGGGGGGGGGCTCCTAACAGCGGAGAGGGCAGCCCCCCCTGTCTCGTTCTCTCATTCTCTCATTTCCTCTTTCTCTCTCCTCTGAGCCAATGGGCACATTAGGCGTCGGGAACAGACCGCCAGGCCCTGGAAAGGAAGCCTGCGTCACCGCAGGGCTGTGTGCGGCCGGGAAGCCGCGTCCCCGGCCTGGACCCGTGTCTGCTGCAGGACCTGGCCGGGCTCCGGGCCTCAGTGTCTCCGCTTGCCCAGTGCCCAGTGCCGGGGGCCTGGGGGCCTCTCACCCTCCCTCTCCTAAGCGGCTTCCATGTTCCCTCCTGGCCCTCACCCCACACCCACCTGCACAGGTGCTACCCCACGACTAGAGCGCTAGCAAGTGTTCCTGAGCGCCCGTAGGCACGCCACGCGCACGCCGCGTCCACCCTCCCGCGCCAAATCCCCGCGCTGCCGCTCATCGCTGTGCCCGCATCGCAGACGGGGAAACCGAGACCCCAAGGGCATCGCCCGCTGCCCCAGAGACGCAGCTTCAGGGCCAAGGCACGCACATCACTGCAGGGTGGGGGGGGGGGCTGCTCCTGCGGCGGGGAGGGGACGGGAGGGGGCTGGAGGGAGGGGAGATGGGGCCCTGTCCGAGGCCCAGGCAGCTTCCCACCTGTCCCTCTGCCCAGCGATGTCCTCTGCTGCCCCCGTGTGGCCCTGCGGTGGAGGCGGCCGTGGAGCAGCCCTGGGCAGAGGGCGAGGGCGGCCTGGACAGGCACCGTGTGGGGCCCAGGGCCGCCCCGGAGTCCTGCTCACCCCGCCCTCGCCACAGCTCCCTGTGTAGCGGAGCCGGCACACCCCACCGTCCAGTCTTTGCCCTTGCAGGAACCTTTGTCTGGGACACTCCCCCACCTCCCCCACCTTTTTTGGGTCTGAGCACTGTCCCTGTCTTCTTTTTCCTCAAGGTTAGCGCTCTGTCACTTGAGCCACAGTGCCACTTCTGGCTTTTTCTGTGTATGTGGAGCTGAGGAATCGAACCCAGGGCTTCGTGCATGCAAGGTGAGCACTCTGCCGCTAAGCCGCCTTCCCAGCCCCCCACCTTTATTTCTTAACTCGGGGCCTCGCATTTCTTGCCGTCTACCGTTGGAACCATGCTGTCAGCTTGGCTCTCTGTTGGTTGCTTGGCTTTTCTGCCCGGGCTGCAGGACCCTTGGCTCGGGTCTCCGCTGTGAGTGGCCATGGTGACAGGTGTCGCTCTGCGAGTCTGACCCGCCCTGCCTTCGCACGCTGCTCACCTCTGGGTCTGCGATGTCCCGTCTGCCTAGCCCAGGCCCCGCGCAGTGGCCCGGCCCCAGCCCTGCTCCTTTGCTCCCATCGGTTGCCATCTACCGGCACGCTGAATCAGTTCCACTGCCCACCCGCAGATGGACCAGGCCTGGCCTGGCGATGTGCCCCGGGGGACGTGGGCCGCGCCCTCTCCGTCCCGCCCCCTCGGTGCGGCCGCGACCCGAGCGGTCCCCCGGCCAGGGCGGCCTCAGGTCCTCTCAGCGCGCGCCTCCGCCTCGGGACCCAGAGGGACAAGAGCGTGCAGCTCGGAGGGACGCTTGGCGGCTTGCGGGCCAGCACCTTCCAAGGACGACCTGACTCTTCTAGGAGAGGGGGGACCAGAGCGAGGCCTCCCCCCCCCCGGACCCGCCATGGCCACCCCGTTCCTTTCCCCCCAGAACACAGAAGCCGCATCCTGAGCGCTCTGCTTCCTGCGTCTGTGTAGAGATGGGTGCTGGGCACTAGCGATGGCGGGGGCTAGCCCCCAGCGAGCAGTGCGTGAAGCTTAGTGCTGTCAGCACTAAGTGTCGTACCCTCAGTAGCCTTGTCTCACCCAGGCCCAGGGATGTCAAGGGACTCGCCTAGGGGCACACAGGTGAGAACGGGCAGAGGCAGGGTGTGAACCCTCGCCATGAGGCTCCGGGCGCCAGGCACTCGGAGCCCCAAAGGGCGCGGGCCCTGGATTCACACGAGGGCTGGAATCACCGAGATGACCGACACCTGTGAGCCCCGCGGGTTCCTGGAGAGGAAGGAGGGCAGGGCACTCGGGCCCGCTCCCGGGCGTCGGGACTGCTCTGCGCCCACCGGGGCCCGCTTGTACCGACCCGCACCCTTCCCTCCTGTGCCCCCTGACATCGCCTGCGCCGACCGGGCCTGCCGGCACCCACTCCCACCTGTACCGGAAGCCGCCCTCGGAGAAGGTCTCCACCCTCCCCAGAACACTGCTTCCTCGCGGGCAGCGGGGCTGGCAGCCGGAGCCCCGCGGGCTGGGGCAGGCTCGGAGGCTGGCCAGGCGCCCAGCCCCGCGCGTGCACGGAGCCGCAGCGCCCCCTGGCGGCGATCCGCATCCCCGCGGGCCCCGCGCGTGCACGGAGCCGCAGCGCCCCCTGGCGGCGATCACGCAGGAGACAATCCACGGCGGCCACCGGTGAGGAGTCCCCAGAGGAGAAGGGGCCGGCGCCCGGGCTCCCGCACGCTCGTCCCGTGGACGCGTGTCTCCTGGGGCAGCGGGGCTCACCGCACACCCGCCCGAGGAGACAGAGCCTGGCAGGCCTGGCCGCAGCCGTGGCCACCAGTGCGTCTCCCCACCCCACCCGCCCTCCTCCACCCAACAGGGAGAGGGCTTAGGGCTCAACCTGTATTTCCACAGAGGCCCTGTGGTCACCTCCCTGTCCCCTGCCCCCTCCTCAGGTAGGAGGACAGCACCCACCCCCAGCCCTGGCTGGGCAGGAGCCGGCTTGAGCTTCTGGCCTGGTGAGTGGACAGAACAGCGAATGAGACCCCGCCCTGCCTGACTGTGCTCGGCGGGCACTCTGGGCTCAGAGGCCAAGCCCCAGGGCGCCCGGGGGAGCCGTGGGGGAACACCAAGGTCGCCCCCAGCACCTGCTTCACGCTGGGGAGAGGCCTGCAGACCCCCACGCCAAACTGCCTGGGCCTTCTGACCCGCAGATCATCCCCCAGTGGCGGAGCAACACCCACCCTTCTCTCTGGCAGCCCAGGCCGGGTGGGGAGCGCACACACTGGCCTCTCCACTCAGCACTGATGGGTGCCGCTTCGTGCTGGGCCTCTGGGTGGTGCCAGGTGCCAGCCACCCAGAAACGTCTGCCTGCATCTGCGGTGAGAAGGCCACCCTTCAGAGATACGGGAAGGCCGGGGGACGGAGAGGACAGGGACGTCCCCCTGAGGGGTGACCGGAGCCGGGCATCGCTGGGGAAATGGGATTTGGTCACGTGCTCCAAGCACAAGGTCCAGGATGCACAAAGGGCTTGGCAGGAGCTGGCAAGGGCCAGTGGCCAGGGTGGTGGAGGGACAGGACAGACAGGAAGTGCTGGCCACCAGGCTAAGGGGGCAGGATGCTGGCCTGGGGAACTTGGACCCTGTGAAAGGGGTAGTGGGGGCGTCGTGGGGTTCACACCGGGGAGGAGCTACGCTGACGCTCGCTGACCTCGGAGGCCCCGCCCACCCCGACTCCTCCCTGCCTTGCTGCTCCCGCCCAGGCCCACCCTGGCCCACTGTCTTTTGGTCTCAGAACCACAAGGACCAGGCCTGGCGTTGTGGACGGTATCCCCGTGACAGGCCAGCAAGCTGGGTCTGCATCTGGGGAAGGAGGTAGGAGGTAGGACGGGGTTCAGGAAATGAAGAAATAGAAGAAAGGGTCCCAGCACTGGCCTTGGGTGAGGTGGGGACCCCTGCACTCCTGGCTCAAGGGCTAAGTACCCCGGTGAGACTTCAAGGAAGGACATCCCCACAAACTGAGAGACCCCCGAGACTGGGGATGGAGAGCAGTTCTCAAACTCCAACACAAAAGGAGACACACTTTACTCTGTTACTTTAAGAAAAACCCATGACGTGTATTATCCTCATAATTAAACAACAGAAACAAAACTCTAAAATGGTTTAAGAGAACGACTCCCAGTGGCACGGATGGGCCGTCAGCTGTGGCGGTCACCAGTGTGTCTGGGGTCCTGACGTGGCCGCCGGGTCCGGGCCACAGAGCATCATCCAGCCTCTGGCCACTCACCTCCAGAGCCTCACAGTGACCTTGACCTTGACATCCCACCGCTGTGTCCCCCCTCCCCCCCGGGGGGGCAGAGGAGACGGACAGCAACCAAGTTAGCAAAATTAATTTAAGTTACAAAGTTAGACGGGAGCCACCCTGGGGAGCCACAGGGGCGCCGGGCGCCCCCTGGAGGAAGGCGCAGGCGCAGGCAGGTGGCGCCGCCCCTCAGGGGGCCAAGGAGGTGAAGAAAATGTGCATCTTGGCCAGGAAGGTGGTGACGGAGCCCTGGCGCCACAGCTTCATCTCCACGTCCAGGGCGAAGTCGCGGGGCTCCAGCACGGGCCGCTGCAGGGAGACGACGCCCGCGTAGGCGTTGAGGCGGTGCGTGCTGAAGTAGCCGCCCTCGTTGCCCTTGGTGATGGCCAGGGCGATGGTGTCGCCGGCGAAGGCGGGCGCGGGCCCGATGCGGAAGATGTGCGCGGGCACCAGCAGGCCGGTCTGGAAGTTCAGCTGGTAGTAGGTGATGCGTGCCGGGGAGTTCTGGCACTCGGCGATGTCCTGGCACGTGGCCCGCTCACATTTCCTGTGGGGATGGAGGGGGGTCGGCGGGGTGGCAGCCCCCCGGCCTCCCAGCGGCCGCCTCGGGGGCCGGTGACCGCCCGCCGCCGGGCCTCAGTCTCCCCCTCGGCGAGAGGTGAACCACCACCTCTGGGTTTCCCTGGAGACACTGGCTCAACTTGTGAGCAGCTTCCACACACGCAGCTCGCTTCCTTCCACCTTCCCTTCCTGCCTCTCTTCTTTCTTCCCTTCCTTCCTTTCCTTGCCTTCCTCCCTCCCTTCCCTCCTTCCTTCTCCTTTTCTTCCTTCCTTTCCCTCCTGCCCTTCCTTCCTTCTTTCCTTTCCTCATTCCTTCTTTTCCTTCCTCATTCCTTCTTCCCTTCCTCCTTCCCTTTCTTCTCCTCCCTTCTTTTCTTCTTTCCCTCCTTCCTCTTTCCCTTCCCTCCTTCTTCCCTTTCTTTCCCTCTCTCCCTTCCTTCTCTTCCTTCCTCTTTCCCTTTCTTTCCTCCCCCTTCCTTCCTCCCCCCTTCCTTCCTTGCTCTACCTCTCCTCACTGCCTCTCTCCCTCCTAGCACACCTTTGTTCCACTTGCTGGCAGCCACGCCTCGCCAGTTCTCTCTCTCTCTTTCTCTTTCTCACACACACACACACGCGTGCACACACGCACACCCGTCCCTCTGGCAGGCGTGGGCTACGTGGCGTGGCAGTGGGGGTGTAGTCACGTGCTCTCCGGATAAGCTGCCCTCGGTGGGACGCCAGCAAAGCCCCGCGGGGAGGCCAGGTGCTGAGGTGCTGAGTGCGTGGGGGTGGGGGTGGGGACAGTCCCGTGTTAGGGACAACTTGGCTGTGGCCTCAGGAACCTCTGAGCCAAACCACGCACCAAAGCTGCTCCTGGCTGCCGGCCTGGGAACCGTGGTGACGATTGTGGTGTGGGGTTGAGGAATCCATTCCCAGTGACAAGTGGGCATAGTCTGTGGCGCCCAGACAGAGGCAGAGGGAGGCTCTGAGTCTTTTCTTCCTTCTCTGGACCGTCTGCGAGGTATGGCTATTGGCTTTGGGCAGCACTAGGCCTTGAACTCAGAGCCCCGGGCCCTCGACGCCCGCCCCGGCCTCCTACTCTCTTTGATCAGGGAGGCCGGACGGGCAGGGCCACGCGCCACTTGGCCGGGAGCAGAGCCAGGCCTCTGGTCACAGGGGCCGGGGGTCACTCACGTCTCGGAGACTCGGGCGTAGTTCGGGGGGCACTCGAAGCGCAGGCAGCGGAAGCTCCCCTGGATGTTGTGGCAGGACTCGTCGGCAGAGCAGTTGTGGGTGCCCAGTGCACACTCGTCCAGGTCTGGGGGAAGGGGAGAGAGGCTGGCAGGGGCCCGCCGGGCCCCTCCCGCGGGCCGGGGGCGGGGGGCTCGGCTCACGAGCCGCCCTGCGCCAGGCCCCCGTCTCCCCAGCTCCGGGGCCCAACTCACGGGAAAACCCACGGCCTGGCCCCCCTCCCCACCCCCACCCCCGCGCCAGGCGGGGCCGCTGTGGCCGCTCCCTGAGCCCGGCCCTTCCACGTGGGCTGCAGTGGCACCCCAGGCCGCCCACCACCCCGACCCTGAACCCCATGCACGCCCGCGGAGGGGCGCCTTCCCCACCGCGCAGCTGTTCCTGGAGAAGCCCACCGCGGCCCCTTCCCCAGCGCCCACCTCCCTCCTGCCTGCCGGCCTCGGGGGCACGGCAGCCGTGGGCAGGACCGGGACCCCTGAGGCTCTGCACTCCTCGCGGCGGGGTCCCCCATCCCTCTGTCCCCCACGCTGTCCCCGGCTGCTCACAGGACAGAGTCCAGAGTGCGGCCACGTCTGGAACCGTCCACGCCAAGCCGCAGGACGCGGGTCCCCGCCCAGGCGTGGAGGCGGAGCGCCGCCCCGGCAGCCCGCCCCGTCCCGCGCCCCTGCACTCCGTGCCCCGCACCCCCGCCGCTCACCCTTGCAGGACCGGCCGTTGGCCAGCATGGCGTAGCCGTGCTCCGGGCATGCGCACTGGTAGCTCCCCGGCACGTTGACGCAGCGGAAGGTGCAGAGGAGGCCAGCGCCCTGCGCGCACTCGTCGATGTCTGCGGGGCGGAGCGCCGCGCGTGAGAGCCGCCCAGCCACGCATGCGCCCGGCCAGCCGGGGCCCGCGCGCGGCCCCGCCGCAGCCCCGCCGCAGCCAGAGCCGGGGGCCCCGGACGCGGAGCCCGAGAGCGCACGGCGAGCCGCGCCTGGCACCCAGGAGCTCGGCGCTGCGCGGGGAGGGGGGGGGGGGGCTGGGCGTGGCCCGGGCCTGCCCCCGCCGCACGGCATCCGGCCCGCACCCCACTACGGACGGAGGCCGGGCCTCGCGTCACCGTCTCCGGGGGCCGAGGCCGGGCCGGAGCCCCCTCCCCGAGGCCCCCGCCGAGCGCCCGGGCAGGGGCGGCGCTCACCCGTGCACGTGTGCCCGTCCTCCGCCAGCTGGTAGCCCTGGCGGCAGTAGCACTGGTACGAGCCGTAGATGTTGGCGCACTCCTGGCTGCAGCGCCGGCTCTCGCACTCGTTCACGTCTGTGGGGACGGCGCTGCGGTCAGGGCGGCTCCGCCCGGCCCCGCGCGCACGGGCCCGTCTCGGGAACGCGGAGCCCAGGGCGGGGAGACTCTGGCCCCCGCGGGCAGGCCCGGGGTCCCCAGCGGAAGCTCAGGGCCGCCCGCCGGGCCCAGGAGGCCCCCGGGTGTCATCCGCGGGCTTGTCAGCACTCCGACACCCTGGACTGCACGCACGGGCCCGGGTCTGCGGGGCTGAGTGTGGAAGAGGCGCGTGAGAGGGTGAGGAGCAGGCGTGAGACGGAGCATTGGGCCCAAGGGCCGGGCATCAGGCCGCCCCTCCAGCCCACCGCAGGAGCCCCCTCAAACCCTCCAGGCCCGGCAGTGCTCACGGGGTTCACTCTCAACAGCGGGTGCGGTGCTGCTCACTGGACGCCGTGTGGAAAATGAACCTCTAGGTGGGGACGGAAGGGGGCAGCGGGGAGGGCGAGGGAAGGGGTGACACCGTCCAGAAAAGACATGCAGTCCTGGGCTGGGGAGATGGCCTGGTGGTAGAGCGCTCGGCTCCTAGACATGACGCCCTGGGTTCCATTCCTCATCGCCACATAGATAGAAAAAGCCGGAAGTGGCAGAGCGCTAGCCGTGAGCAACGAGAAGCCAGGGACGGTGCTCAGGCCCTGAGTCCAAGGCCCAGGACTGGCAAAAAAAAAAAAAAAAAAGCAAAGCAATGCACTCTTTGCCCGACTCGTGTCCCTGTAACGCCTCTGTGCATCACCTTTATAATCAGAACAAAGTAAAAATTCAAGAAGAGCGTGCCGTGCACGAATGCGTGGGTGCGTGAACGGATGCGTGTGCGCACGGCCCGTCGCTGTGGCCGTGCGGGTGGAGGCAGAGAGGCCCTGGCTGTGGCTCTGTGGGCCTGGGAGCCACGGGCTCCCCCACGCCACGCCCCCACCACGCCCCCGCCACGCCACGCCACGCCACGCCACGCCACGCCACGCCAGCATGAGAGGAGCCCTCCACATGGCAAAAGCGAGGGTTGGGTCACACTCGGCTGGGAACCCACCCCCGAACTCGTGCCCCAGCCCCCGGGAGGGCCCGTCTGGAAGTCGAGCCTGCTGCCCAGAGGGCAGTCGTGGGGAGCCCCTGCCAGCTGGGGGGGGAGGCAGAGCCAGGCTGAGGGATCCCGCTGAGCCCCGCGGGGCCTCCCTCCACCGGGCCCTGCAGGAGAGGACTCGGCGCCGTGTCCGTCCCTCAGCAGGAGCGCAGGGCCCGCGGCCGGGGCCGGGCCCGTCCACGCGTGCTGGACGCCTCCCACCGGGTCTGCCCACAGCGTAGACCCATCAGCAGCGTGGAGAGAGCCAGCTGGCTTGCAGGATGGTGGGCGCCAGGCACGCGGGTGACGGGCAGCTCGAGTGCTCGCTGGCTCCAGTGGGAGTGTCCCGGGGCCGAGCCCCCTTGTGCCCCCTGCCCTGTGGGGCTCCACACCCCTGCCTTCCCTCTCTGCCCGCACGCCCCTCGTGCGTGGGGGCAGCCAGGCCTGCTACCTCCGCCGGAGGGGGGCCGGGCCAGGCGGGAGCAGGGCCCAGTACCTTCACAGTGCTTGCCGTCGGCGGCCAGCAGGAAGCCGGCTGCGCAGGAGCAGCGGTAGGAGCCCGGCGTGTTCTCGCACGTGTGCTGGCACAGGCGGCCCGGGGAGACCCAGCACTCGTTCACATCTGCAGTGGAGGGGACAGAAAGCCCGGAGGGCAGCCTGTGAGGAGGTGGCCCTCCAGGAACCACAGGGCGCGGGGGGAGGCCGGGGTGGGAGAGGCCAGGACGGGGGAAAGGAGAGACGGAGAGACTGGGTGGCAGCAAGGGCGGGAGGCGAGGGGCTGCGAGGGCAACAGATGCAGCAGAGGCAAGGAGCAAGGGAGGCGGGGGCAGAGGCCGGGAGGACCCGGGGCAGAGGCCGGGAGGACCTGGGGAAGGCCAGGGCAGAGGCCGGGAGGACGGGGAAGGCCAGGGCAGAGGCCGGGAGGACCAGGAAGGCCAGGGAAGAGGCTGGGAGGACCGGAGAAGGCCAGGGAAGAGGCCAGGAGGACCCGGGGCAGAGGCCGGGAGGACGGGGAAGGCCAGGGCAGAGGCCGGGAGGACCCGGGGCAGAGGCCGGGAGGACGGGGAAGGCCAGGGCAGAGGCCGGGAGGACCAGGGGCAGAGGCTGGGAGGACCGGGGAAGGCCAGGCAGAGGCCGGGAGGACCGGGGAAGGCCAGGGCAGAGGCCGGGAGGACCAGGAAGGCCAGGGCAGAGGCCGGGAGGACCCGGGGCAGAGGCCGGGAGAACCGGGGAAGGCCAGGGCAGAGGCCGGGAGGACCGGGGAAGGCCAGGGCAGAGGAGGAGCTGAAGCAGCGGATGAGATGAGAGCCGAGCACGGAGAGCTGAGCGCGGGTTCCGTGCCAGGCAGGCGCAGGGGCCTCCGGGGGCCTCTGGGAGGGGCCTGGGCGGGGGCAGGCAGGGCAGGAAGGCCGAGGGGCACGGGAGGCCCCGAGGGGGCCGGGGGCGCCCAGGCTCTCAGGAGCTCCGGGCCCCGGCGCCGCGTACCCACGCAGGCCCGGCCGAAGGCATCTCGCTGGAAGCCGGCCTTGCAGTCGCAGCGGTAGGAACCCGGGAGGTTGTGGCACAGCTGGCCCTCGCCGCAGCGGTGCACGCCCGTCTCGCACTCGTTCACGTCTGGGGGGGAGGGGGCAAGCGGGGCGCCCTGAGGCCCAGGCATCCTCCCCGCCTGGCCCCCCGGGCGGCACAGGGAAGGCGGCCTCACCCACACACTGGGCGCCGTCCTCGCTGGCGTGGAAGCCCCGCCCGCAGGCCAGCGGGCTCCTCTGGCACGAGTAGGAGCCCACCGTGTTGACGCAGCTGAAGCCGGGGCGGCACGGCTCGGGGAGCGACGTGCACTCGTTGATGTCTGCAGGGGCGGGAGGGAGTCCGCAGACTGGACAGTGGGGGGCTCCCACGCCAGAGTGCCCCAACCCGGCGCCCCAGGACCCGCGCGGTCCACCCCAGGTCCCAGACCGTCACGGGGTGAGCCCGTATTGTGCTCAGACCCTCCCTGAGGAAGAAGCGGCTGGAGACAGAGGGGAAACGAAGGCCCAGCTCCGGGATCACAATGGCCGGCCGCACTTCCTCCCAGGGCTGCCCACCTGGGAGGGCAGGGGCCCGGCAGCCCACGCCACTCCCAGCTCTCCTGCACGGACGCCATCCACTCCCCATGTCCTCCTGGCCCCCGACAGCGCTGCCCCTGGGCCTTCGCACACACTGCCCTCCTGCCCTGGCACACTGCCGCCCCCTGGTGGCTAGGTGGTGGGCGGGCTTGCTTTCTCAGGCCCTGGACGAGTCCGGGCAGATGGGCTCTGCCTCCGCAACGTCTCCCCTGCCTCTCTGACCGTTTAGTAGAGTTCCTGTGCTCAGGAAACACTGTCCACAAACAAATCTCCACGAAGCCGTTTCAAATCCTGGAGCCACTGCCCCACCTGGTCTTGGCCTGGCCTGGCCCGGACGACTGGCCCCAGGGCAAACTAGGGGGGCCCTGGGCTCTGTAGGGTCCCCAGGGCCTCAGTCATTAGGGACTGACTGACTCCCAGGGGAGGCAGAACGGCTCCCCTGGTGACAGGCCTCCGGGCCGCGTACGCGCCACGGCCACGTGTGGTGCATATACCCTCCGCCATAGGCAGGACTGCCCGGTCTCCAAGCCCTTGGTGCCCCCCCCTGACCCTCGAAGCCCCGCTCACCCACGCAGTTGCCCTCGGGGTCCAGCAGGAAGCCCTCCAGGCAGCGCTGGCGGGCCTGGCAGTAGAAGGAGCCCCTGGTGTTCTGGCACGAGAAGCCGGCCTGGCAGTTGTGTGTGCCCGTTGCACACTCGTCCACATCTGCCACACACAGACGGTGTCAGCGGTGGATGGACCCGAAGCCCACGTGACCTCGGAGTCCCAGAGGAAGCGGGCGGGGCCTACGCCCCCATTGATACTGGCGCAACCGCGGGTGCAAGCCAGCCTCCGGCACTCGGGGAGAGGCCACGCCCCGCCCCAGCTCACCCTGGGGGAAACGGAGGCACGGACTGGGCGGGGCCAGGGCCCAGGCAGTCTGGTCGGAGCCGCCCACTCACCAGTCTCCGCCCTGCCCTTGCCGGGCGCGGGCGGGAGTGGGGTCGAGAGCCCGGCCCACGGGCTCACCTGGGCGGCAGCGCCCACAGGCCCCCACTTCTACCGGCTCACCCAGGCCTGGGTCAGAGAGGGCCCCCCCACCCCGTGCCCCCGGCACCCGGCACCCAGCACCCTGCCACGTGCATGAGAGCAGCTCCGAAAGCGCTGTTGAAATGGCTGACAGCTTGGCCTCTTCTCAGAAGGCCAGAACTGGGCGGTGACAGAGACGGAAGTGCTCTCCCATGGGACCCCGGGAGATGGAGGCGCGGGGAGGACTGAGGGGCTCCCAGCAGGTCATCGGAAAACCGGGGCCACTGTCCACCCCAACTCCCCCCCCACTCCTCTGCTCCTACCCAAACCCACCGCCCCAAGGGGGCCCGGGCGGGGCTGGGGGTGGGCGTGGCCGGGGCGTGGCCAGGGCGGGGCTGGGGGCGGGCGTGGCCGGGGCGTGGCCAGGGCGGGCGTGGCCGGGGCGTGGCCGGGGCGTGGCCGGGGCGGGCGTGGCCGGGGCGTGGCCGGGGCGGGGCTGGGGGCGGGCGTGGCAGGGGCGTGGCCAGGGCGTGGCCGGGGGCGTGGCCGGGGGCGCGGCCCCTCACCTCGGCACTCTCCTTCTCTGAGCTCGTAGCCCGGCTCACACGCCAGCGCCGTGTAGCAGCGGAAGGAGCCCACGGTGTTCAGGCAGTGCTCGCCGCGGCTGCACGTGTGCAGGTCCGTCACGCACTCGTTGACGTCTGCGAGGGGGACGGGGCGGGGCGGGGCGCGGTCAGAGCCCCGGCCCCGGCCCCGCCCGCGCTCCCCCCAGTCGGCGAGCTGTGGGGCCTGGCGGTGTGCCAGGCGCCGTTCCTGGCCGGAGGGATGGGGCGTGGACGAGGGACGGTCTCGGGGCAGCGGGTGCGGGAGAGGGCGGCTGAGGAGCCAGTGCGGGGTGCGGGGAAGGGCACCGGGAAACAGCGGGTGAGCGGGCCTGGGCAGAGGCCATCTCGGGAGGGACCGCAGAGCAAGAGTGTGCGGGGCCTACTCGGAGTCCCGGCAGAGGGCAGTGACCGGACCCCGGCCGGGAGGCGGGCGTGGCTGCAGGGGGGAGAGAGGAGAACTGAGGGAGGCCAGGCCGGGTGAGGATAACAACCGGCCAGCAGAGGGGGGCGGCTGGACCGTGGGCAGACCAGCGAGGCAGAACCAAGGTCCGCTGACAGAGGAGGTGAAGGCCAGGGAGAGAGAGCAGAGGCCCCCGAAAGGCTGGGGGCCGAGCCGAGGGGTGGTGCTGACACCCCGGTGGGGAGGTGCGGGGCGGCCGAGCCCCCGCAGGGTCCCTGGGAGAGACGCTAATGTGGGGAGGTCCGATGGCTGAATACATGGGGACAGGCCAAGGACCAGCCTCCAGCCCCTGCGTGGTAAGAAGCCGGGGAGGGAGAGGGCAGCTGAGAAGAGATGCGTGGGGAGCGGAGGTCAGCAACCAGCGCTGCCCCCCCTCCCCCGCCCATCAGGCAGGAGGCTGGGGGAATGCCAACGTGCCGCCCTCGCCCTTCACCAGCAGAGGGCGCCACGCATCTGCCATGGGCGAGAATGGGCTCCGGCAGACACGGGCCTGGCAGGGCCCCAGGCCACACACATACACCCTCCCCCTCCCCCCCCCCCAACCATGGGAAGGGGGAGCAGGCTCCTTGGCAGAGTCCCTGCGGGCCCCGGGCAGCCCCATTCTCCCACAGTGAGGTGGACCGGCCCCAGTTCGGATACGGAAATGGGTCTCTCCGATCCGGGGGCCCTGGACGGCCGAGCGCTGAGGCCCCCACAGTGCCCTCCCCGGCCATTCACTGCCCGCGGCAGGGAGCCCAGGACGGGGGCTGCTCCCCTCCGCTCCCCCCTGCTGCTCACCCCACCTGGAACACTCCCTTCGGGGCCAGGGCGGCCCTGGCAGCGCTCAGCACACACCTAGCCGGGGCCCACAAGGCACCGGGAGCCCGGGGCAGACGCCCTGCGCCCCGGCTGACACCAAACCCCTGGCCGAGTTCTCTGCATGGACTCGCCCCGCGGGCGTGGAGGGACGGAGGGGGGCGTGGGCCCTCCCCCTCCCTCTCCGCGGAGCGCGGGGCTTATGTGTAGAACGTGCCGGCCACGCTGGGTGCGGGCCTTCTGTCTCACCTTCCGGCTCACTCCACGTGTGGAGCACGCAGGCTGCTCCTGGCGGGAAGGAGCCGCAGGCGCCCGTGTCCGGCAGGAAGCTTGGCGCCCGGGCCAGCGGCGGCCTGCACCCCGAGGCTCGGCCTTCCCCTCCCCAAGGCACATACAGACCCGGCCCACCCAGGACGAGCTGCCCACGGCCACAAGCACATCGGGAGGCCATGTTGTGCCCGCGGCTGAGGCCTGGGCAAACATGTGTGCGGGGCTGCTTGGCCCGGCACGGCAGCCCAGCCGCCCAGCGGAGGAGGAGGCGGGGGAATGTCCGGCCCGGACATGGTCCCCAAGCACACAGAAGACAGACGAGACTCTGGTCGCAGGCCCCGAGCACGCCCTGCACCTGCCCTCCCCACACCTTGGAGCCGCTCCTCCCGCCCCCCAGCAGCCTGTGCGCCCTGGACAGGGGACAGGCACAAGTCCTGCCTTCTGCAGGAAGTGCCCGGCGCTGGCGTGACCTCCCCCTGCCTGGCTGGGCTGCGGAGCCCCCGTGGGCCGGGCCTGTCGCCCCCGGCGGCTTGGGGACCCCCCTGTGAGCGCACCGTGAGTCCTAGACGCAGACGTCCACAGAGCACGGGGCGGCAGGCGCGGACAGCCGCTACCCAGCCCTGACCCCACGCGGCTCAGAGACGAGGGCCCCCCCCCCACCGCGAGCCAGTTCAGCGCTGGGGCTGCCGGGCTCGGCGCCTGCCGGGCACCGCGAGGGTCTGCGTGCACCTGAGGGCCACCACGCTGCCGAGCAGCGGCTCCCCGCGCCCCCGCCGTGCCCCCTGCCCACGCCCCATGGTCCGCGGACAGCTGTGGAGCCCACGGTGGGCACGGGACGCTGTCCACAGCCCGGGGCTGCCCGGGGCACGCCTCGCCGGGCTCGGCGCCTGCCTCCCGACCCCTCGCGCTGCCCTGGCCGCTGACCGGCCGGGACACACACCAGCTGGTTCCCGGGCCCCAGGCGCGTCCCTGGGGAAGCAGCTCCCTAGACAAGCGGGCGGAGCGATGGGGGAGACAGGACGGTGACGCGGGGCGGGACGCGGTTGCTGGGCGGGCTCGCGCGTGCGCGGGGCAGGCCCTCGGGCCCGTGGCGGCGTGGCGGGCGTGGCGTGGAGCGGAGCGCGAGCCGTGGCGGGGCGCGGCGGGGCCCTCGCTTACCCACGCACTTCCTGTGCGCGTTGAGGATAAAGCCCTCGGCACACAGCACTGTGTGGTTGACACAGTAGAAGGATCCCAGGGTGTTCACACAGAACTGCCGCCGGCTACAATCGTGAGCGCCCAGCAGACACTCGTCGCGGTCTAGCGCCAGCCAGCAGGGGAAAAACAGAAGGGCGGTTAGAGGCGTGGCCCGCCCGGGGCTTCGGGTGGGGCGGAGGTGGGGAGGGGGCCCCCGCCGACCAGGACCTCCCAGCCCACCTCGGGGGGACAGCAAGGCCTTAGGGCCAAGTCTGCCCACAGACGGCAGCACGGAGCTCCCTCCCCCCAGGAAGGACACACCGAGGCCAGCGAGATGGGAGGGCGGGCTGTCAGCCTCCCCCCACCCTGCAGTGGCCAAGGGAACCCCACAACAGAAGGAGTTGTGAACTCAAGCGATGACAGGGGACAGGCTGACAACACGAAGAGAAGGGGCCACCGGAGAAGCCCCACGGCACCACAGGGCTCGTGCCTGCCCGACGCGGGCCGGAGGGCGGCCGGTGTTAGGACGTTTCCAGAGAAACCCAAAATCTGGAAGGTCTTGAGCTTTTCCTGGTTGGTAATTCATTTGATTATCCTGAACACAGCAGAGCAGGGCAGGACTCAGAACTCTCTGGCCTGCACCCCAAGCTCTTCCTACAGGGCCTCCCCAGGAGGACGAGTGGCCAGGCAGTGGTCAGCAGGGCCCAGGGCACGGACCTGCCCCCTTCCTGGAAGAGGAAGCCCTACCGGGCCCCCCCACGCCGTGAGCCCTGGCCCACGCCGCTGCGCCGTGGTTGCGGGGTGGTCCTGGCCCATGTGCCACCCCAGTCCTGGCAGAAGGGATGGACGTGGATTTGAGCATCCAGGAGGGAGGTGACCATACCAAGCAGACCTGACTGCTAGCCCCATGGGTGAGCAACCAAGAGGGAGGAGGGCACGGCTGGGCACGGCCGTCACACGATCCGACATCCCTGCCCCCTTGCCCTCCCTCCACCCGGGGCCGAGACGGCGATGTGCAGCCTTGGCCACGTGCTCAGGGATGGCCCACAGGCAGGGTCAATGCGAGCATGGCCAAGAGAGCCCCGGGTCCTGTCAGGAGCACTGGTGGCTCACGACTGCAATCCTAACTGCTCAGGAGGCTGAGATCTAAGGGTTGTGGTTCAAAGTCAGCCTGGGCAAGGAAGTCTGGGAAGTTCCTGCCTCCAACTGACTACCAAAAAGTTGAAGTGGAGCTGTGGCTCAAGCAGTAGAATGCCAGCATTAAGGTAAAAAGCTAAGGGACAGTGCCCAGGCTGTAAGTTCAAGCCCCAGTATAGGAAGGAAGGGAAGGAACAAGGGAGGGAGGGAGGGAGGGAGGGAGGGAGGGAGGGAGAACACCTCCAGGCCCAGCTGGGCCTCCTGGTCGGGGTCTCTGGGGCGCCTGTGGGAGTCACAGGAGTTTGTACAGCCTGATCTGCAGGTGCCCTGAATGCCTGTTCAAGCTTGAGCAATGGCTCAGGACACAGTGGAACGATGCCACAGAGGCGCCTGGCCTCTGGCCCTGGGGAGCAGCGTGCTGGGTCCAGGCAAGGATGCAAGCACGCTGCTCGCGACACCGGAGGGCACCACGTAGGCCATTCCTCTGGGCTCGGCCAGGGCAGCCGAGCCCGGCGGTCCCAGCTGGAGCCCCGCCCCGGGTCGGCCGGGTTTGCACAGGGGGAGGGGGCCCCAGGATCCTCACCTTCACAAGACACGCCGTCCGCCATAATGGCGTAGCCCGGGAAGCAGGAGCACGTGGCCGAGCCCCCGACGATGCTGCACACCTGCCTGCAGGGCCCGTTGTCTGGAGGGAACGGCGGGGGTGAGACGGCAGCGCAGGAGGCCCCGGCCCCACGGCGGGCGGTGCCGGAGGACCCCGCGGGGACCCCCCGCACTCACCTTTGCAGGTGTTGGGCTGGGGCACGGGCATCGGGATGGTGTTGGGGGCTGCCGGGGCGTTCGCCGGCCTCCGTGCAGACTCCCGCGCGGCGCCTGGCTGGGGGCCGTCTCCATCTGGCATGTGAAGACAGCAGGGGGGGGGGGGGCTCCCATCCTCCACCAGGCTCCTCCTGCCTGGGCACCACGCTGGGCAGACGGCCTCACTGTCCCCCCACCCCCCCCCCAGGAGGAACGGAGGCCCAGAGTGCAGAGTGGCTCAGGCAAGCATCAGCTCCCCGCTAGGTGGGACGGAGAGGGGTGGAGGGAGGGAAGAAGAGTCTACACCAAAAATGACTCCATCCTGGACAGCTGGCATGGAGAAAGCCCATCTGGACCAACCCAGCAGGGGGAGCTCCAGGACAGAAGCCTCTAGAATTCCCGGGGGCTCTGGCTCCCGCTGATTCCAATACACTGGGCAGCAGGAAGTAAAGCAGGACACGCCTCCATCCCCACGGGCGACCCGGCTCCCAGCCCCGCAGCCCCCGGCTCACCTGGGCGGCAGGTGCGGCCGTCGTCCTGCAGCGAGAAGCCAGGAAAGCAGGCACAGCGGTAGGAGCCCACGGTGTTGATGCACAGGTGCTGGCACAGCTCCCCCGGGAGCAGCAGGCACTCGTCCTGGTCATCGCCCGGCAGGCTGTTGGGCAGCTCAGCCTCTGTGCCCAGGGACAGGGCCTCGCGGCTCGCCATCTCTGCCTCAGAAACTGAAGTGGAGGACCAGCATTCAGGGTGGACCCAGGCCGGTCAAAACGGGGGGTAGAGCACACAAGTCCCCATAAGTCAGTGCAGGTCCAGCAGTCAGTAAGGTTGGATGGATGGAGAGACGGATGGATGAGGGGTAGATGAGTGGGTGAGTGGGTGAGGAGACAGATGGATGAATTGGTGGATGGATGGACATGTGGATGCATGGATGAATACACGCGTGGGTAGAGGGATGGGTGGGTGGTGGGAACGAATGGATGGATCAATGGCCTGGTGGTAGGTAGAAAGTTGTTAAACTAATAGATGGGATGATTGGTGGAGGATGAATGGATGGGTGAATGGATGGATGGATGGGCAGATGGATGGGTGGGTGGGTGGGTGGGTGGGTGGATGAGTAGATGGATTAGTGGGTGGGTAGGTAGGTGGATGGATGGGTAGATAGGTGAGTAATTGGATGGGTGGGTGGGTGGATGAGGATGGGTGGTTAGGTGAGTGGATAGATGGGTGGTGGATGGGTGGGTGGGTGGATGGATGGGTAGATGGATGGGTGGATTAGTGGGTAGGTAGATGGATGGGTAGATAGGTGAGTAAATGGATGGGTGGGTGGATGAGGAGGGTGGGTAGGTGAGTAGATAGATGGGTGGGTGGATGGGTGGGTGTTGGGGATTCAGCTTGACCTTAAGGGGGGAAGGGCAACTAGGGCTCCCTTAGAGACACTGCCCTTCCCCCACCCCTGGGGCTGTGTGGAAGGTAGTCCCTCCCACCTTCCGGCTTCTGCCGGAAGAGAAGCAAAGCAGCCCTGCCTCTCGGCTCGGCCACGTGGGCAATGGCGGAGGCCCGGTCCTTGGGGGCTGTGGTCTCCACCCATAGAGGAAGTCCCGTGACATCACCTGAGGAACAGTCCTTGTAGCCAACCAGTAGTCCCTCTCCTGTGCCCGCCTTTGGGGGTATATCTGTTGGCTCCTCATTTGAATAAACCAGAACGCCCCAGAGGCTTTCTCCGGGACTCCCACGTGCCCATGTCTTCCTTGGGCTGGCGGGCATGGGGTCTTGCAACTACACGCGAACTGAGGCTACCTTGGGTTCCCGCTTCCGCGACTAATCCCTACTGGCCAGGGGGACGTGAGAGAGCGAGAAAGGATCCCACACAGAAGAGGCAGACAAGCCCAGGACCCCCTCCCACGTAGAGCGAAGCCTGGAAGGTGGGTAGGTGAGGGGATAGATGGGTGGGTGGATGGGTGGGTGGATGGGTGGGTGGGTGGATGGGTGGGTAGGTGAGTGGATAGATGGGTGGGTGGATGGGTGGGTGGATGGATGGGTGGGTAGGTGAGTGGAAACATGGGTGGATGGGTGGGTGGGTGGATGGGTGAGTGGATAGAGGGGTGGTGGATGGATGGGTGGTGGATGGGTGGGTGGGTGAGTGGAAAGATGGGTGGATGGGTGGTTGGGCGAGTAGGTATAGAAGATGGAAGCTGGGAGGGTGATAAGGAAGTGCTAGGGTAAAGGGCGGTGGCCGGGTTGGTTGTGGCATAGATGGTGAGATCTCCGTCTCAGAAGTAACAAGGTGACGGCCGTCGTCGTCGTCAGAGGCCTCCGCACTCAGTAGAGAGAAGAGCTTGTTCCACAAACCACTGACAACAGTGGAACCCACAGAGGCCACCTGGCCGTGGCTAGGAGCCCAGACCGTCCCCCCGCTGCCCAGCCGGCCCCATGGGGCGGGGCGCACTCACCTCGCCGTGGGGCGTCCTCGGGCTCGGGAGGCCGGCGGAGCTCGGGCACCATGAGGGGGTCCTCGCCCTCGCAGCAGGAGAGCATGACGTGGTTGCAGGGGTAGCCCAGATTGGGGTTGGACGCACAGGACTGGCCCTCGGCCCTCACCCGGAGCCCCAGACTGCAGCAGTCACAGCAGGTCTGCGGGAGGCGCAGAGGGGCCCGTCAATGCTTTGAGGATTTATCTGATTTCTTTGGTGGTACTGGGGTTTGAACTCAGGGCCTTGTGCTTTCTAGGGAAGTACTGTACCACTTCAGCCACCAGCTCTCTTTTATTTATTTACTTGTTTTTGCTTCTTGGTATTTTTCAGGTAGGGTCTTGTGCTTTTCCCTTGGCTGGAAAGGACCAAGATCTTGCTAGATATGTTTCCTACCTATCTAGGGGTGACAGGCACACACTGCCATGCCCAGCTTGCTGGTGGCGTTGGGGTTAGCTAGTATTTTTGCCTGAACTGGTCTTGTACCACAGTCCTCCCCATCTCTGCCTCCCAAGTAGCTGGGATTACACGCGTGTTCTATTATTCTATTAAATGTAGCCTGGTCTCCCCTGCTCACCTGCATGTTCTGTCTCACTGCGGAAGGTCTACCCCCAGTCCAGGGCCTAACACAGGGTAGGGCTATGCTAGTCTTCATAGATAAATCAATGGCCTTTTGCAGAAAACATTCTACTTGCACCCACAGCAGTGCCCATCATGCCCTACCCTAACCAGCAGAGCTCCATTCTAGTCAGGCAGCTGGAAGCCACACTGCCCAGGGCCATGCAGCTAGATCACTGGATAGAGTTCCCAAGAGAGCCTTTCATGGGGACTGACTCTACCATGAAGTCCATCCTTTCTGTCTTTACCTTCCCCCTTCATGGAGCACATTTGGGTGGCTGGAGCTTTTGCAGCCACATTGAGTCATGGAATGACTTGAGATAGAAGATGCTGTGTAGCCTTACCCCATCTCAGGCTGGCACTTAATTTACTTTTTTCTTTTTTTACAGCAACAGCTCCAGTTGTTGGCTCTTTACCGTGTCCACAGCCTGGGGCTGTCCACACGGCTGTCTGGACCACAGCGCAGCTAAGTGGTGCTGTCCCCAGTGCAGGGGACAGGAGTCTGCGTCCCCAGGGACTGTGGGGCTGCAGCCTGCCTCCTCCAGCTCGGACCAGCCGCATCTGACCCCCAACATGAGAAAAGCCAGTGTCCTCTTCCGAGATTTCCACTGCCTGTGGCCGCACTTGGCACCAGGGGCCACACGGTCCTTCACGGACCTCTAGCGCCACGGCCTCTGGCACATCCCACCCTGGCCCATGACCGGAAGGGTGGGCACTGTCTCCTACCGACCACCATCGCTCTCCCATGCCCAGGGATTGCATGTGCCCTGGCACACTCCGTGGTCAATGTACTAACTGAAGATGTCGCCGTGAGCCCCCAAGACGTGCCACCTGGCCCTGAGGGGCTCTGCCTGCAGGGCGCGGACCCCGCCCCGGGCCAGGCAGGCTAGGCTTACCTCGTACAGGGAGACGCCGCAGCTGTCGTCGTCCTCGGCCCCACAGGCCTCGCCCTCCTTGGCCCGCAGGACGCCAGCCACGCAGCTCTTCTCCTTCAGGTAGGAGATGCAGCAGTGCTTCTGGGCTGTCCTGTAAGGCAGGAGGCTCAGCTGCTCCCCGTCCTCCACAGACCCCTCCAGGGGGGCAGCCGTCCCACCTCAAAGGGGAGGACGAGGGGAGGAGCCGCCCGACGTGCCCGCAAGCGGGCCATGCTGAGCGCCACCCAAGCCGGCTCACTGGGCTCGTCTCCAGGCTTAACCTGGAGGCCCGGGCCCCTCCAGCCCTCCAGCCAGGCCTGACCCGACAGGCGCGGCACCGCGGATAGCGTGGGGGATCCCCTGCCTGGCCCTCCTGCGGGGTGGCCCTGGGGCAGAGGTGGCTGAGCCAGGACAGTCAGGCCGGGGTCTTGGAGAGGTGCTCGGCGCTGGGGGGCGGGGCAGGCGCCTCCCGGGTTCCCTCCCAGCCGCCCAGACTGGCCCGGTAGCGGGAAGGGGGCAGAGACACCCAGGCAAAGAGGCGAAGAAGCACATGTGCTGGGCACTAGAAAAGGAGGGAGGGGGTCTAATGGTGGCCACGCTGCCAAGGAGCTGGGCAGGGACTCGCGCTCTCCCCGAACTGTGCGTAGCTCGTGTGGAGCGATGGGGAGCCTGAGGCACGGGAGGTGGGGGGCTGGCCAGCGCCTCGCTCGGCCTGGCGGAGCAGCCATGGGCGTAGATGACTCCTCACCCGGGAACTCTGGAGCTGGAAAAGGTGGTGGGCACAGGCAGCGGAGGGGAGGCGGGGGAGGGGAGCAGCCAGGCCTTGGGGGTGTCCAGGGTTGCTGACTAGGAAGGAAAGCAAGCTGCGGGGAAAACGGGGCACAGCTATCCTGGGTGATAAGAGGCCTTCACAGCACGCCTCGAGTTGTGCCCCGTGACTACACCCAGTACGGTACTTGGCAGGGTACTTGGCGGGCCACAGGTCACGGGGTCCCTCTGTGACCAGCCTGGCCACGGGCCCCTCCGTGCCCCCCGGGCCCCCTCACCTGCAGGCCTCGCCCTCCATCCCGCCCTCGGGGACCTCCAGGCACTCGTCCCTGTCAATGGCCCACTGCTGGCCCGCAGCGCAGCACGTCTCGATCAGGTCCTTGGTGGAGCCTGCAGGGGAAGCAGGGGGCGTCGGGGGCCGTGGGGGGGGGGGCACGCAAGTGTCCCCACTCTCCCCCACATACACGCTAACTTCTCGGCCTGCTTTGGGGGACTCACCCAGGAGCCCCGCCTTCCCGTGGGGGTTGGGAGAGCCCCACAGCCAATGACCAAGTCCCAGGGCTCTGCTGGGGGCGACCCACACTCCCGAGACCCCGGGATGCAGCCTGAGCCTGCGGCTGACAGACCGCAAAGGTCCCGCCATCTACCAAAGCACGCCAAGGTCCTGAACCTACCGAGGTGAAGACTGCCCCGAAGTACAACACCTAGATGCCCTGGGGAAACCAGAAAGAACGAGGCACCGACCGAGCAAAGATGGGACGGGACGGGGTGCGCTTGCGCGGCCGGAGGGGCAGGCGCCTTTGTACCCGCCAGGGAAGCGCTCCCGCCCCGTAACAACCGGCACGGAGAGGCCCTGTGGGGAGGGGCTGTGCAGGAGCTGGACAGCCTGGGCCTCCACCACAGGGGGAGGGGTGAATACAATTGGGGGACGCCCCCCCACGGGTGACTCGGCAAGCTGTCAGAAACTAGATGCACACGCCGCTCTGTGCACACACGGACACAGAAACGTGTGGAACTGTCAGAAACTGGATGCACACGCCGCTCTGTGCACACGCAACACAGAGACTCACGGGGCCGGACACACCGATAGGACACACCCCCCACGGATGGGGCGTGGGGCCCAAGTGAGATCCTTCCTCAGCCTGGACCACTGCACCCGGCCGCGGGGCCCAGCACGGCAAGCGCGTGGCGGTGGGGTTCTCCAGCCCCGGAGTCCGTCCCCAGCACTGGAGAGGTGGCATGTCTGCCATGTGTCACATGGAAAGGAAAAGCGCAGCCTGGGGCCGCCCCCTGGGGTGGGGGCAGGTGGCGCTGGCGTGTGGGATGAAGAGATGGAGGGGCACCGAGAGCCCCTCCAGGAAGTGAGGGTCGCCCCCCCCCCGCCCAGGGCTTGCCAACTGCGTCCCTGGGTCACGCCAGACCACCGGCCCGCGTCCTAAAGCTGAGGAGCCTCCCGGGAGGAGCAGCTCTGAGCGCCGGCCCCACGCTTCCTTCCGTCCCACCGTCCCGGCTCGGGGCCCTGAGCGCCCCTTGCTGCTCGCGGGCTAGGCACCGTCTCCCCGCCTCCCAGCCATTCACCCCAGTGCCTCCGAGCACGCTCCAGCCCACCCATCCCTTGTCTCAAGGGGTCTCTCCTGTGTCCACACCTGTGTCACCACTGCCTAACAAAGCCTCACCTGGTGTCCCTGCCACCACCCACCCACCCCAATCCGTTCTCTGACTTCTCTTTCCGTCTCCCTGTCTCTCTCTGCCTGACCTCTCTCTCCCTCCTCTCCCTGCTGAATCTCTTCAGGGTCGGTTCTGCCTCTAGACTCCCACAGCCCTGCCCCGGGCCTGTCTCACCCCCCACTCTCCACCAGGCTGGCTCCTTCTCACCTCTCCTCAGAGGGCCCGTTTCCCCTGCCTGTGTGGCCAGCGTGGACCCCGACCCCTAGCCCCTCATAGCGCCTTGGCCTGGCCTAGCCACGCTCTCTCTCTCTCTCTCTCTCTCTCTCTCTTTCTCTCTCTCTCTCGCTCTCTCTCTCTGCTTTCACTTACACCAGGTGACATGCAGTCCTAACCCCAGCCAGGGGCCTCTCCTGGCCAAGACTCCATCCACAGGGCCCCCAGACCTGGTACTTCACAAACTCTGGAGAGGATGGAGAGTGCCAAGATCACGGCAGGTACCACCCCATCATCTCCTTCCCCTTGTGTGGGGAGGGGCTAGCCTGGAGCGGAGGTGGGTAGTGGGGCCCGTGGTAAGGGGGATGGGTGGGTAGTGAGGGATGGGTGGGAATGGGGGATGGGAGGGTAGTGGGGGGGCGGGTGGGAATGAGGGCAGGGTTTTAGTCTGGGAACACAGAGAAGTCCTGGCTGAGGATGGTGGTGGTCAATGCACCCCATCGAGCGTACTAGGTACTTAATTGTGGTCAGTGCACCCCATGGAGAGTACTAGGTACTTAACTGGTCTCCGCTGGGACACGGTGCCTTTCACCTTAGGTAATTCTGAGACACACTGGAAAGGCGACTTTAAGACCTGTGGCTGTGACACCTCCCTTCTGATGACCCGAGTGCCAAGAGATGACTGTGGCATGGGTGACAGCCAAGGGCCAGGAAGAAAGCTGCAGGCCAGGCGTCCGCCCCCTCTGTGAAGAGCGCGCGCTGGGCTTGGCCCCCCCCCCCCTGAGGACTAAGCGCTGTCACAGAGGCGGCTCTGGGGGCCCAGCCTGGGTACCCTGGCCTGGGAGAGGGACCAGGGCAGGGGGTGGGCCTGCCTCTGAGGGCTCCCTCTGGATTTTTCTGGATTTGCCTTTTCTGGCAGGCAGGTATTACCATTCAGAAAAGTCTGGCTATAAACAGCTACAGACATTGGGATGACCCTCACCTCCTTTGATCACAGGACAATGGGTGTGCGGAACAATCCAACCCAGAGGTCGTGACCCTCCCCCCCCCCACATACCACCCCCCTCCCCCCACCATCCCCCTCTCCCGGATGGACACGAAGGGGCCCTGGAATGCTGCAGAGGAATGTCTCCACCTGGCAGGAAAGGGCTGATGGGGCCCCCAGCCAGCACCGCCCCCTTTGATCAGGATGTTTGCAGAGCCTCGGCAAATAGCCAGAGATGGCTGCCGCCTGGGCTCCCCGCCCCTGCTCCGTGCTCTCTGGGGGGTGGGGGCCAGGCAGGCCCTCCTTGACCACCCAGGTGCCTGGGCAGTGCCGGAGCGGCCCCCTCGGGTGGACATCCAACAGTCAGCAAGGCCCGGGGCCTGCAAAGTGCACCCAGGAGCGCTCGGCCGGCGTCTTCATCGCGGCCTGTGCTGGAAGCACCCCGACACCCGTCCGAGCTAGAGCAGGCTGCAGTGAAGATCCGGCTCCCTTGCTACGTGCCACGTACCTGCATTCCACTGCTCTGTGCAAGAGCGTGTCAAGCCCCAGAGACTCCACGTGTGCCAGAGGAGCCAGGAGAATCCTCAGGAGGCCCCCTTCCAAAAAGTAGGCTGAGTGACAGGCACCGCTCCCTAAGTCAGACGGCAGCCTTAACAGGAGCGAGAGGGGGGGACCTCACGGACGTGAGGCGGACGTGCCTTCCCAGATCTGCTGGGTGCCGGGCCGGCTGCGTGTGCAAGCACAGCTCACACCGCGGGTCCCAAGCAGTAGTGACCGTGTCTAGGGGCAAATGCACACAGCCATGTGGGCGCGTGTATACACCTATCTTCCTCAGGCCACCATGGGGCCTGAGCCCCAGTCACTGAACCCTGGTCACCCCATGTGGCCCCACCGGAGGGGCCCGCGGCCCAGTGTCCCCAGTAGGAAGCCAGCCGTGGCCAGGCTAAAGCTTCCCCAAACCTCACTCCGTTACCCTGGCCAGCAGCTGCACAGGTTGCTCTGCCTAACGTGTCCGCAGGCCACCCCCGCACACTGACCACGCACTGTCTTGTCCGCCTTCCACCCCACCCCAAATACCCCTCCTCTGCCTAGTCCCCTACAGCCCGCAGATCAAGCGGCCACCAGGATCGTCCAAGTGAAGCCGTCTACTGATCGGAAGAAGAGACTGGGGGTGGCCGGGGTGACGCGGTCCCCACCCCCATCCCACAGACAGGGGCGGTGCTACTCGGCCCCGGTGCTCTAAGCCGTTGACTGACTGCCTCCATTTCCAAGCTGGGAGCTAGCCCATGACTTTCTAGATGACAGTTTCTCTTAGGAAATCCAAAGTCATGGGTGGCACGGGGCCCCCATAGCCCAGGCAGCCGTGGCCTCGTCCTGGGGCTTCAAGGCCCAGCTCTCTGTGACCGTATGCCCGGGGTCCTCGCCTGAGCCTGGGGTCCCTGCGCTCCGAGTTGCCGCTCCCAGGTGCCTTACAAAGGCCCGCCTGTGTCCATCTCGGGACAGGCAGGGAGGGGCTGTCAGCCTGGGAGGGGCCGGGCGGGAAGGCCTCCGGCCTGCACATCTGGGAGCAGCTGGAATGGAGGCGGGGCAGGAAGTGAGCAACGCGGCGCCCTGCCTGTCCCCAGCAGGCCTGGCCCTGCGCGCCTGCCAGAGCGACAGCTTCTGGCCAGCAAAAACACATGATTGTTCACTCAAACAAAAACACAAATCCACCCCAGGTTCCAGCCCAGAGCTGGCAGGCAAAGAAAGGAGCCCCCCTGCGCTCACTGACATCTTGCGAACTTCTTCTGGGAACCCTGAACCATCGACCCGCGTCGGACAGATGCAGAGCTAAGGCTCGGAGAGGGAGAATCCTCTGCCGGGGCTTGCACAGCTAGGACAGAGGCACGCGTCCACTCCCCAGGGCCGGGCCAGGCTCCTTCCCGGGGTGACGCGGCCCCTAGCATGGAAACCATGGGTGGACCCCGGTGGAGGGCTTGGCAGAGCCCCAGCTCACAGTGCCGGCCTCACGCTGACAGAGGGCCTCTCCCCGGCCCACGTCCCCCCGGAAAGGACCCCGCGGCCGCCAGGCCTGGCCCAGAGCTGGCTCCGCACACAGGGGGGCTCCAGGCCTGGCCCACCCCGGGGGAGGGGACACTGAAGGTGAGACCCAAGGCGCCCCGAGAAGGGTCTGGGGCCCATGCGCAGTGGAGGAGTGGCTTGCGTGCCCGCCACCCCACACCCCTGCGCCTCCTTATTCCGCACAGCAGCTGCGTGATTACTGCGGCCGAGAGTGGAGCCCTCGATCCGGGCCAGCTCCTGACCAGGCTAGTACCAGAAATGGACAAGAGTGTCAGTCCTTGCGGGGCGCTGGCGATTCACGCCTGTCATCCTCGTGGCTTAGGAGGCCGGGGTCCGACGACCATAGTTCAGAGCCGGCCCAGACAGAAAAGTTTGTGAGACCCTTATCTCCACATTAACCAGGACTTGAACGCTGGCTCAAGTAGTAGAGTGCTGGCCTTGAGCAAAACAAACAAAGAAAAAAAAGCTCAGGAACAGTGCACAGGCCCTGAGTTCGAGCCCCGGGACAGGCACCACCACCACTACTGCTGCAAGAAAAGTAGCCGTTGTGCCGGCTCTACTGGCCAGGATCCAGAGCCCTGCTCACCTCTCCCTGAACAGAGTGAAGCCAGCCACCGCGGGGGAGAACCACGCGGCTCAGAGACAGACGGGGCCACTGACAGATGGGGACGGCGTGGAGGAGGGGCGGGACTCTGTGCCCCCCCCCCCCGCACAGATGGGGAGGGACGCAGAGAGCGGAGGGGACGACCCTCCCCGGCCGAGGACATCCTGGGCCCCCAGCCCCGCGAGCACGGCCACCGCGGACAGCGCTCCACCCCCGCAGACTCCCGCCACGCCCAGGGAAGCCGACGGCCGACCCGGGGACGCAGCAAAGAGGAGTCGTGGAGCGGCTCCTTCCCGGGGCCTGAGGCAAACCCAAGCAGAACGTCAGTGAGACCCCAACTCAACAAAACAAGCTGGGCCTAGCGGAGCACACCTACGATCCCAGCCGCAGCAGAGGTCGCCGCTCAGGCCGTGTGGCCGTCCATACAGGGCCGAGGCCTGTGCCCCACGGGAGCACCGCTCGTGGCGCGGCCTGGCACGTGTCAGGGCGACCGGCCCACGTCCCGCGGCAGTGGGGACAGCGTGGCCTGTCCCACCTCCGCGTGTGGCGGGCAGAGGGCTGAAACGCCTCCAGGTTTGGTGGCGGTGCCCGACACACGAGACGCGGTGCCGCGGGACATCTGCGGCCAGGAGCAGCGTCCGCCGACCCCGGCCTGCCGTCTGCTTCCGCCCGCCCCCCACCCGCGCTCCCGGAGCCTCCGGTCAGAGCCCTGCCGCGGGAGGGGGTCCAGCCCCCCGGCGCCGCCTCGGTGCCCCCTCCCCCGGGCCCCCGAGTGACAGCGGGCCTCCGATCCCCTCCCCGGCCCAGGCAGCGGCCATGTGGCTTCCATTAGGCCGCATCTGGACGCGCTCAGCGGCAGGGACGGCGCAGCCCGGGCGGCCGGCTCCCTGGCCCGGCGCCCGCTCGCGGGCGGGACCCCTCCGCGGCCGGGTCGGAGGCCTTGGCGGGGACGCTCCCTCTCCGGGCCCGGGCTGCCATGGCGACAGGGCCGGAGGCGACGCCCGCAGCCGGCGGCGCCAAGGGCTGCGCGGGGCAAATCCGCCGCCCTGGCTGCTCCCCGGCCCGGGCCCCTCCGTGCCCGGACCCCAGTCCACCCCCCCCCCACCCCGGCCCCGGCCCGGGCCGTGGCCCTCCCCCACGAGGGCCCCCAAGGGAGAGGTGTGCCCGCCTTGCTTGCCGGCACAACCCCCAGCACAGAGAGGGCGCCCTGGGCGCCTGCTGCAGAAGTGACGGGCGGCAGAGGGCACCCCCAAAGTGACGGGCGGCACAGGGCACCCCCACACCCCTCTCGTGGCTCAGCAAGGACCCGGCCCGCACACGCACTGCACACCATGAGCTCGCTCGCTCCCCAAAGCAGCCCATGAAGCGGGGACCCCTTGCTGTCTGCGGATGGGGAAGTGGGGGCACGGCAGGGCAGGCCGCTTGCCCGGGTTGCCCGGGCACAAGATGGGGGCAGCGGAGGGCAAGTCCTGGGCCACCACCTGCCCGCGCCTCTGCCCCCTCCCCTCCCCTCCCCTCCACACCCGGAAAGCCGCAGCGGCCTGGGGCGCCTCGGCCCGCACCCCCCGGAGGCAACGAGGCCCCGGGCCCTCGCAGGTGCTGGGTGGCTGCCAGAATAACCCTCCGACAGATGTGGGCACGCAGTGGGGGCCCCCTGCTCCCCATCGAAGCCACACCCCCAAATCCATCTGACAAAGCCAGGACAGGGGAAAGCACCATCGGGGGGGAGTCGGCCGGTTCCCTGGCCAGGCCGGCCCCGGCAGCGTGGGCTCGGGGAGGGGGGCCGCCAGGGGTGTGCCTGCCACAGCTCCGCGCGCAGCCCCCTCCCCCGCCAGGCTGCGGTCCCCCCCCCCCCCGCACACACGTGGACTTCATTAGCCCCTCCCGCCCCTCCGCCACGCTCCCCTTCCCGCAGGCCCAGCCACACCTCACAGACCCGGCTCAGCCCCGGACAGGAGCCTGGCTCTGGGCTCAGAGGCCTGGAAATGGGAGCGGCAGGCGGGAGGGGTCCACAGGGCCCCCAAGTCGCCCCTACACCAGTTCTGAGGGTGCCGTGGGAACGCCCAAAAATGAGGGCCGTCCCCGCCCGGGCCGGGAGGCCGCCCGGGCCACGCCGCTCTGGGTAGCTGGTGGGGAAGCTGGGAGGCCTCTCGGGGCCCCTCTTCCGGGAAGCCTTCCGGGACGCCAGCCAGGCACCTCACCGGCCCGGCGCCAGGCCCGTGGCTCAAGGCCACCCCGGCCCGGCCCCGTGGCCCCAGCCCTGCAGGGCCGGCTCCCAGATCACCCACAGCGCAGGTGAGGCTCAGGTAGAACAGGACGCAGGCCCCAGCCTGGGGTGGGAGGGGACGCGTCCAGAAAACACACAACGCCCGGAGCACCGGCGGCGAGGATGGAGAAGCCCTCCCAGCTGGAGGAAGGGCGGGGACGAGGCAAGCCCTGAAGACCCAGGGAGGGCATCCGGGAAGGGCGCCGTGGGGGAAGCGTCTTAGGAGAGCGCAGAGGGCGCCCCCCCCCCCCGCCGGGACCGGCAAGGAGACTAGAGGAAGGAGGCCAAGAGATGGAAAGAGGGGCGTGTCCAAGGGACCGGGTCCTGTCATGTCAGCCGTCGCTAAGAGAAATCACAACGGGGTGAAGAGAAGGGTGGCTGGTCAGGAAAGGCGTCCCTGGGGCGGGGGCCTGCGGGGAGGACAAGCCGCAGGGAAGGGGGGCACAGGCCCTGGGGCAGAAAGGGGGCAGCGGGGCTGGGCAGACTGGAGGAGGGAAAGGGACAGGAGAGCCCTACGAGGCCACGGGAGGGGGCGCCGCTTCTCCTCTGAGTGAGGCGCGAGTGGGGGCGGGGCGGGGCGAGGCGGGGCGGGGCAGTGGGGGTCCTGGCCGGGGTGTGGTTCCTTCCCAGACTCACAACCCTGCAGGAAGCAGAAGGGCCTTACCTCCAGGGCTGCCTCTGGGGCCCGAGTGCACGGAGTTGGGGTCCACGTCCTCCTCGGCCAGGGGTCGGGGTAGCCCCCGCGCCTGCCCGGGCTCCTCCTCCAGCGCCTCCGGGGCGGGAGGGGCCGGGGTCCCACCCGCGGCGGGCGCAGGCGGGGTGGGGTGGGTGCTCCGCGCGTCGGGGCCCCCCGGGGAGCTGCTGGGGGGAGCCCACGTCGTCGTGGTGAGAGCCCCCGGGCCTGACCCGGGCAGGGGCCCCGCACCCTCCCGCCCGCGGCTGCGGGGCACCGCCTGGGCGTCTGGGATGAGATTCTCCTCGGGCCCCGCCTCGGCTTCTGCCCCCTTCTCCTGGGCGGGGAGGCCGGGTCTGGCGGGGGCTGTGGTGGGCGGCCCGTCGGGCCCCAGGGGGCCGCGTGTCACCGGCTGCTCAGTGGCCACCGCCTCCTCCTCTTCCTCCTCCTCCCCTTCCTCGTCCTCCCCGTCCTCGTCCTCCCCTTCTCCGTCCCCTTCCTCGGCAGTGCCCTCCGTCTCCGTCCCGGCTCTGGCCTGCACGGGGGCCGGGGGGCCCAGCGCGGCGGCCGCCGTAGGCCGGGGGAGGGCGGCTGGCCAGAGGGTCGCCCGGAGGGAGGCCAGGGGCTGGCTCCCCCCTCCCAGGGCAGCCGGGGGGGGCCCCGTCCCGGCCCGGACCTCGCTTGCCAGGGCCGCGGCGGCCTCGGCCTCGGCCGCCTCCTGGCCGTAGCTGTACGGGTCCTCGTGGCGCCGCCCGGGGTCCGCCTCCCCGGCGTCTGAGAGGTTCCCGCGGCAGCCGGGAAGCCGGTAGCAGATGAGCTCCCCGCCGGCGTCGGGGCAGTGGCAGGCCCGGCAGGGGGCCAGGTGCGCCGTGTGGCCGGCCGCGTACTTGTGGCCGCGGTGGACGCAGCCCAGCCGGCCGCACTGCGGGCAGCCGTCGGCCACCACCACGGCCTCGATGCAGTGGGGCGGCAGCTCGGGGCACAGCATGAACTGGCAGCTGATCTTGCCTCCCCCGGGCGGGCAGGAGCACTCGGTGCTGCCGAAGTCCACGAAGTAGGACTGGCCGGCGGGCACGCGGCCGTCCACGAAGCCCCCCTGCACGCAGTCGTAGTACTGGTAGCCCTCGCAGGCGCAGCCCTGCCGCACGCACGTGGCGCAGCACGCGCCGGGCTCCAGGGCCTCCTCGATGCAGTTCTCCAGCTGCGGGCACTCGGCGCCCGTGCAGTCCTGCCACGGGACCGCCGCGCCGGGCCTCAGGCTCAGGGCCAGGGCCAGGGCCAGCCAGGCCCCCGCACGCTCCCGGAGCGGCGCCATGATCCTTCCAGGCCCTAGGGAATGGAGAGGAATCCTGTTAGCACCAGGAGTACGCACAGAGGGGGTACACACAGTTGGGGGGGGTGTGAATGGATGGGGGCATGCCACACCCCAGAGCCTGGGACGCAGCCACCTCCGTTCCCAGGGCACCCTGATCACACACACTCCCTGCCAGGCCTGCTGAACACAGAGACGGCAGAGACCCCCAGGGGCGAGCACCTGTCCCTTCAGGTGCCACGGATGCGGACGCAGGACTGCCAGCGTAGCCCCACACCTGTTCACTTGGGTCCCTGGAGCCCCTCAGTCAGCGTGCCAGCCCAGGCCCTCTGAGAGAACCCTGGTGCCCACATTTCACACAGACACACACACGCAGTCACACGCTACATCCCACTCACGTCCAGTCACTGCACACTGGCGCACTCTGGCCACGGTGCTGCATCCTCACTAACAATCTCCCCACCACCTGCGGGATACAGCCACTGTATATCCACGTGCAGATACAGCCACGTGTATCCGTGTGCAGACACAGCCACCTGTATCCATGTGCAGACACAGCCAATGCTTCCATGTGCAGACACAGCCACGTGCATCCACATGCAGATACAGCCACGTGCATCCACATGCAGATACAGCCACGTGTGTCCACGTGCAGATACAGCCACCACGTGTAGATGCAGCTACGTGTGTCCACGTGCAGATACAGCCACGTGTATCCGTGTGCAGACACAGCCACCTGTATCCATGTGCAGATACAGCCAATGCTTCCATGTGCAGACACAGCCACGTGCATCCACGTGCAGATACAGCCACATGTGTCCACGTGCAGATACAGCCACCACATGTAGATGCAGCTACGTGTGTCCACGTGCAGATACAGCCACGTGTGTCCACGTGCAGATACAGCCACCACGCATCCACGTGTAGATGCAGCCACGTGTGTCCACGTGCAGATACAGCCACCACGCATCCACGTGTAGATGCAGCCACGTGTGTCCACGTGCAGATACAGCCACCACGCATCCACGTGTAGATGCAGCCACGTGTGTCCAGGTGCAGCATGCAGGCACAGAGGTCTTGCATGCACAGCCTCAGGCCCGCGACTACATACACCAGCACTAAAATGATCTTCGTCTCTAAGAATGTGGCTAGCAAGCTCAGACAGACCAATGGCTCATGGTCTCTCTGATAGGCATAAATCAGATCTAAAATGCAATGAGATATGACAAAGTGCACAGGATTCTAGATACTCACACACAGTGAGACCAAAAGAGGACACGCTTAGGAGAGAACCACAAAGGCACAATGTCTAAGTGTCTCTTCATATTTGTATAAAATAACGTACATACTAAATGAACTCTAAGATATGGAAACAAGAGGCTTCTCTTCCCCCCCCTTTTTTAATTTTATTTAAGTGTTTTATGATTCTTTCTTCTTTTCCTTATGTATGGCGTATTCACGTGTCTATCTTCGGGAGGGTGGGGGGTATAGAACTCGAGGGGAAAGGGTGGAAAGCTCACTGGATGTGGAAGACAGTGAATTCCACCACTCGTGGGTGGACACGGGAGGGAGGGGCTGGGAGGGGAAGAGGGAACGGGAAACACTGTATGAAAGGAAAGGTCCTCATTGCTGACTCACGCGATTGTAACCTCTCTGTACGTCACCTCTATCGTAGCAATAAAGTAAAGGAGGGGCTGGCCCCTCGGCCAGGGCTGCTGGGCAGAGGCAGCCAGTGTGGAGCTGGGCCGGGCCGCCCCGCCCCGGCAGAGGCCTCAGAACCCCGGGCTCTGCAGCCCTGGCCCTCAGACTCCAGGCCTCGGGCCTGCAAGCGGAGGCACCCTGCCCACGTCCCGTCCTCTGCCCCCTCTCATCCATGCTCCCCCCTGACTGGGTGCCAGACCTGGAGCCTGCGGCCCCCATACTTCCTAACTACATGGTGCTGAGGCCCTGTGGTCTCCTGACCAGCCCTGCACACACGCGTGTACACACTCACACACGCACACACACCTGCAGTAGGCACAGGTCTCCGCAGACAAGCTGGCTCAGTGCACACTGAAGTCACAGGAAAGGACTGTCGCCATCCGCCAGGGCTTTACAAGGCAAAAACTGCCGGCTTTGGTTTTAAACAAAAGCCCTGGAATGGCGTCTCTGATCTTGTAGGCATTTGTCGTTTCAAAACCTTTACAAGCAGTAACTTTTTTAAGGGTTCAGGACAGAGAGGAGAAGAAAGCAGAGCCCCTGCGGGCTGACCCCCTCCCAGGGGAGCCGAGCCAGGAGGGGGCAGGGGGTGGGGAGGGAGGGGGCAAGACCATGCAGGGCCCTGAGGGCGGCCGCAGCCCAGCCCCAGCAGGCCACACCACACTGGGCAGCCTCGGGAGACAAGGTGGCACCCGGGGGTGGGAGGCAGGAGCCAGGCTCTGCCGGCGAAGCCCTGCGTGCTCTCCGGACTCGAGAGAGGCAGCCCTGGGCCCAGAGGCGGCCCTGGGAGTGCATCCCGGACCTTCCTCCGGACGGGCTGGAGGCCAGCCACCGACAGGTGCGAGAGCGGAGAGAGGGGTGCTGGGCCCTGCGGCCTCTGCCCCCCTCCCCGCCCTCCCAGGCAGAGCTTTGCCGCCCGGGGCGGAACAAAGGTCCAGCCGGGTCCCGTCTCGGCTCCCCGAACCTGACGGCTGGTACTGTGTGGCACCGATGCAGGGCAAAGCTCCGGTGGAAGTGGCACTGTCTGGACAAATGGCCAGAACACGGGGCGGAGGCGGAGGCAGGAAGCACCAAGGGCAGGTGGAGGGGAGGGAGGGGTACCCGGGCCTGGGAGGGGATGCTGGGGACGCGGTTCAGTGGGCAGAGCTCTCAGGAGGAGGGAGAGAGGGGGCAGGAGAGGGGACCAGCTGGCCAGAACAGGGGTCCCCTGGAGGCCAGAACCAGCCAGCCCCAGGAGGGGGAGCCCTGCGGGCCAGGGGCACCCGGCCTTCCTTTCAAAGGAACGTGACTTGGTCATCGGCCCAAGACCAGGGACAATTGCCCCGCAGGCCTGTTGGGGGAAGGCGACACTCGTCAACCTGGGGCAGGTGGCGGAGAAGGCACAGGTGTGGGCTATTAGCCCAGCTGGGTCCGAGTGCAACTCCAGGTGAGGCACGGAGCCTGGGCACACCCCTGCGCACCACCGTGATGGCCACACACGAGGACACGCACTCGCCACTCCGCTGCGGGTTCAATGGCTTCGCCCTAGACGTGCGAGCACGCACATCAGCCTGGCATCACCTGAGGCCCACCAAGATACACACGCGACCGATTAGAAATACCACGTCAGCGGTGCACGGATGGTTCACACCAGGACCCCTAGCTGCTCAGTGACGGAGAAGCAAGGATCAACGTCTGATCAAGCCCAGACCGACCCAAGTCCAAAAGATGCTCATCTCCAAAAAACCAGCAAAAAGAGACAGAGGTGGAGGCATGGTTCAAGCAGGGGAGTACCAGGTGTGAGTGAAAAAGTCAAATGAGACAGCAGGACCCTGCATTCTAGTCATAGCACCGGAAGAACATGCAGTAGTAGTAGTAGTAGTCATAGTAATAGTAATAATAATAATAATTGACACGGCCACAGTGGCTCAAACCTGTGATTCCAGCTACTTGGGAAGCAGAACTCAGGAGATTGCAGTTTGAGGCAACCAAGTCCAAAAGCAGAAAAGCTCACAGACTTCTCAACCAACGGCCGGGCCCGGAGGCCACACGGGGAAGTGACAAGAAGAATCACAATGCACGAAATAAGACCCAGCCAGCACTAAAAGAAGCTGTAAGCGGGGCTCACGTCATAGAGTAGCTACCTGGCGAGAACAAGGCCCTGAGTTTAAATCCCAGAACCACCAAAACGACGACTGGAAGAGCGGTGCAGGCCCCTAATCCCAGCCCTGCGGGAACCCAGGGGGCCATCGGCAACGTGGCCAGCCTTCCGCGGAAGGCACGCTGACTCGGGTACCAACAGCACGCATGGACGAGAGAACACAGAAAAGACGGGAGATCTGTGGAGGATCCACTTGAACCTGCTTCGGGAGCTGATGGTGGTGATGGCCGGACAACAAAGGAAACACACTCAGTCACTGGAAACCGGGCACGAGGGCCTCCCAGAGCCCAAAGTGAGCGACCGAGTCACGGGGGAGAAGGGGGAAGGAAGCCCCCGCGGGAGAGGAGGTCTGCCCCCGAGGCCTGCCCTCAGCAGCAAGCTTCCTGACAGCTGAAGCCAAAGGGGAAATTAGAGGGTGACCCGGCGCTTCGTGTCTGATAAGAGGCAGTCATCTAGTTCACGGGGGGAAATGAGCCAGTTCTTGGCACGACGTTCCAGCCAGGCCTTAGCTGTTGATGGGGTTCATATTTAATATCACTTCCTCAGGCCGAGTCTCCAGTGATGCTGACTTCATCCAAACAGCTCTACAGATGAGGAAACCAAGGCCCAGCCGGAGGCGGTGGCGGGGGGGGGGGGGGGGAACCTGACAGGGCCGCACACCCAGGAAATGTGGCATGGGAATATGGACCCGAGCCTGACCAGCCAGCAGTGCCGCCCGTCGAGCATGAGGCCTGTCCACGGTGTCCACGGTGCCCACGGTGCCCACTGGGCCCCCCCTGCCTCAGGAGCAGGGGCCCGACAGGAAACAAGACCGACGGGTCCCGCCCCGGGAAGGAAGAGACGAGGAACAGTCACGAAGCAGCCAGGAGGAAGCGGGCATTCCCTGGGTGACAGAGGCCAGAGGGGGCCCGGGAGAGCCGCCCGGCCAAGCCGTGGTGGGAAGACCTGGCTGGGGAAGGGCCTGACTGGCTCAGGTGGCAGCGTGGGCCAAGGCCCTGCGGGAGGAACCAGCTCGCTGCCCCGCAGCCGGCAAGTAGGGACAAAAGAAGGGGATCCGTTCCCACACCCCTCCAGTGGGGAGGGGAGCCAGTGAGCACCGCTTCCTGCGGTTAGGATGGGAGTCTCTAAAAGACAAAAGCCCACTGGTGGAGGGAAGGGTGCCGGGGTCACAGGGCTTGGGCAGAGGCGGGCCAGGGAGGGCAGGCAAGGCTGGAGGCGGCGGCGGCGCCTGGGGGCCCTGAGGAGGGGGAGGAGGGGGAGGAGGAGGAGGGGGAGGAGGAGAAGGAGGAGGAGGAGGGGAGGAGGAGGGGGGAGGAGGAGGAGGGGGAAGAGGAGGAGGAGGAGGGGGAGGAGGAGGAGGAGGAGGGGGAGGAGGAGGAGGAGGGGGAAGAGGAGGAGGAGGGGAGGAGGAGGAGGGGGAGGAGGAGGAGGAGGAGAAGGCAGCCACCTCTGCATCCGTGCGAGAGGGCCGGTGGCTCATGCCTGTAGTCCCATTGTCCCAGTGTCTTAGGAGGCGTACGGCAATGGAGGACTTAGGGTGCTGGGGACCCCATACTCACCCCCCCCAAAACCAGAAGAAAATACAGTGAAGCACTCGTGAAGTCTCGGGGAAGACCTGGCCCTGTGTCCGCAGTCACTCACCTCGGGCAGGGGAGAAGTTACAGAGCTTGCTGTCTGTGTCCTCCCATCAAACCGAGAGCAGAAGCTGTCCCCTCCTCCCTCGGTGACCGTCCCTTCCCCGGGGACGGCCCTGGGAGGAGGCGGTCCCCCTGTGGAGCACGATGCCACCGCCACGGGCGTCCCCGCGGGGCGTCCCCTCTGAGCCCCCTGCTCCCCTTCCCCACCAGTCCAGCCCTGGGCAGCTCAAGCCAGGCTGAGGGCAGCCCTGGCAGGGGACGGGCAGCTCCCAGCCGGCCAGCACGTGCGCTCTCGCCAAGAGCAGCCTGTGCGCTTCCTGAGGACCCTGCCCGGGGCGGCGGCTGTCCCCCTCCCTCGGGCCACGGGGCTCAGGGACAGGCTCCGGGCCAGGGCCGCCAGGTCCCCACCGAAGGCCCCCACCCTTCAGCTGAAAATTAAAAGATCCAGCCAACCTGAAGACAACTTGGGCGCTGAATTGGCTGCACGTGACCCGTCTGGCGGACGCTAACTTGGGCCAGGTTTTCTGTCACCCGCGAGCCAACTTCTTAACGGATGCACGTGCGTCCCCTGCACGGCTGGCCCGGTCGTCTCGGGCTCCCTGCTGCGCGCGCTGGCCCTGGCTGAGAACCCAAGGCCCAGGGAGAAAGTAGAGACTCCCAAGGGGGCATGCAATCCTTCTTACCCCCATCCCCGCCACACGCCAGCTCCTGCGAAGCCCTAGGACTATTTTTCTTTTTTGCCAGTCCTGGGCCTTGGACTCAGGGCCTGAGCACTGTCCCTGGCTTCCTTTTGCTCAAGGCTAGCACTCTGCCACCTGAGCCACAGCGCCACTTCCGGCTTTTTCTGTGTATGTGGTACTGAGGAATCGAACCCAGGGCTTCATGCATGCTAGGCGAGCACTCGACCGCTAAGCCGCCTTCCCAGCCAGCCCTAGGACTCTTGATCCCAACCCCTCATCTTCGCTTGTGTCATTACCTCGCAATGGGAACCCTTTTCTTCTGAGACTCTGAGCACTCAAGTTCTACCTGCGCTCAAAGCCAAACCCCACAGGTGGGGAAATGCACCAACGGTGGGTGAGTTGGTGAGTGGGTGGGTGGGTGGAGGGGATGGGTGGGTGGATGGGAAGGGGGATGGGTGGGTGGAGTGGAAGGGGGCAGGACTGGGAGGTGGCTGGCTGGCGGGGTGGGTATCAGATTGAGGACAGGGATGGAAGGAAAGGTGGGTTGGCGGCTGCCTACAGGGGCGGGTGTGGGAGAACTGACGAGTGGGTGACTCGTGGGTGGGAGGCAGACGTGGGTGACGGCCGGGTGGTAGAAGGGGGCCAGATGGGTGAGAAGACGCACCGACCGCTGGGGGCGAGCTCTCGGTCGGTGGGCAGATGGACGGGGACATGACGTGTAGGGGAGGGGATGGAGTTTAGGGGCGAGGGAACAGGGGGTGAGGAGGCAGAGGGTGGGGGCAGGGGCGAGGTGGAGAGAGGATAGGAGGGAGGACGGCGCGTTAGCGTGGGCTCGCGACGGCCATGGCGTGGACAGATGGAGACTCGGGACAGGCATGTGTGCGATGGAGAGGGGCCGGGCGAGCCGGAGGAGCTGCTGACCTCGGTCAGTTCTTCCCGCTCCTCTGGCTCGGGTCCAAGGCTCCCAGGGGCAGCACCTCAGACAGCTCCCCACTCTGCGTAGCCGCTGTGGCTCTCCCCCCCACCCCCACCCCCACCCCCACCCCCGAATGGACAGCCAGCCCTCCCGGGACGGAGAAGGAAAAACGCACTCGCTCCCTCCGGGAGGCCACGCGGGCCAGCCAGGCGGCCCGCACGGTGACCTCCGCCCTCTTCACGAGTGGCCAGGCGGTGACCCCGGGCAGAGGAAGCAAGCCGCCTGCTCCCCGGACAGAAGTCAGGGGACATCGGAGCCGGGGCGCAGACACGGGCCACATCCACGCAGAGGATGCGGCTGGGCCCGCCTGCCATCCGGGAGGCAGACCGCTCACCTGGCGAGCCCGGCCCCTTCCCTTCGCCTCTCCCCCCTCCCCTCTGCCCGGCCCACCCTGCCTCCCAGCCCACACCTGCAGGAGGCCCCGCAGCCTCACCCGGAGGCTGGTGCAGCCCAGATGCGGAGGTCCCCAGAGGCCGGGGGCGCAAGCGACGGGCAAAACACGCGGGGGACGGGGCCAGGTATCTCCGGGGAGAGAGGAGGAAAGAAGCGGGGAGGGAAGCCGCACGGACCAGACAGACAGACGGGCAGGGATGGAGACGGGCGGGCGGCCCCGCGGGCGGCTCGCCAGCTCCTTGGCCCGCGTCTGGAAGAGGCCGGACGGGAGCGGGCGGCCGCGGCTCCCCGGGGTCTGCCCAGAGCCGGCCCGCGCGCGGATCTGCACGGGCCTGAAATCCAGGAATTTCCAGGGGCTGCCAGAGAGGCGACGGGTGTGTGAAAACCGGCAGAGTCCGGTCCTGGCAGGCAGAGCTGCCGGGGGAAGGGGCAGGGGCAGAGCAGGGGCACCCCCACCCCGGGTGGCCTGCTGCCATTGCAGGGGTACACGAGGAGACAGCTGGGCTCCCAGAGGTCAGGGCTTGAGGCTGAACCCAGCACTCCCGGAGGCGGCCGGCCAACCCGCGGCAAGTGACCGGACAGCAGCGAGGTCCTACCGGCAACCCCCCCCACACCCCCTCGCACAGAGGCCTCCCGGCCTCTTGTGAACACGACTCGGGGCGACACGAAGACCCTGCCAGGCTGCAACGAGCGGCCGCGCTCGGGAACGGCTCGGCACGGGAGGGGAGAGGCTCTGGACGCTCCGCGGCTCCGCGGCCGGCCTGTTCCTTCGCAAAGGCTGTTCCCTCTGCCAGACACACCGTGTTCCCCTTCCCAAGCTCCTGCTGGTCCCTGAAGAGCAGCTCCAGCGCCCCCCTCCGGGAACCTTTCCCCGGAACCCACCGCCCCTGCTCTGACCGAGGCCTCAGGGGGCGAGCCCACCGCCCACAGCACGTGGGGTTCACGTGGGCCCACGTCCTCCCCCTGGGGCGTGTGTCCAGAGGGCACGGGGGTGGGGGCGGCAGGGGGCAGCGGGCCGCTCCCGCCGGCCCTCTAGCCGCTCAGGGCCTCCGCTCGCCCCGAGGGCGCGCTTCCCGCCTCCGCAGGCCCCGCTCACCTGCGCAGGCCCCGGTCTCCGCCCCTTGTCCCGAGCGCCAGCCGGCTCCCCATCCAGACTCTGCCCGCTCCCCGAGAGCCAGGGCGCCATGCTGGGACACCCCCCTCACAGCCCACCGGTGAACACACGCCGCGGAGCCCCGGAAAACACCACGCACTCACCGGCCACCGGGGGGCCTCTCCCAGCCCGCCAGGGCGGCAGCGGGGGCGATGCACGCACACGCGCAGGGCCGGCGCAGCAAGCAGAGCCGCTGAGGACAGGCGGGGGACACGCGTGGGCCGTCCCGGGACGCCGCTGAGGACGGGCGTGGAACACACGTGGGCCCGCCCTCTCAGGACCCTGGCGGTGACTCCACGCCCACTGTGGGTTCGCCCACTGCCGCAGGGCTTGGCCCTGGGCCGGGAGCCGGGAGCCCAGCCAGAGCGCGGGCTGGGCCTAGTGAGCGCTGTGCTTGCTCGCAGGTCTGAGGATTTGGGCTGTGCCCCCAATCTCTGCACAGCTCCAGCCAAAGGTCTCCACTCCCAGGGTCAGCAGAACCAGCGAGGGGCCTTTCTTAGCAGCACTGGGTGTCATGTCGAGGCGGGGGGGCAGGAGGCAGAAGCCCAGTTTTCACACGGCCCAGCCCCGCTCTGCCGGAGAGGAAGCCGACGCCCCGGCTACTCCCCCAGCAACGCGCACCGTCCGCCCCCCAGCCTGTCCCCGCCACCCCGTGCCCAGGGAGCGGAGGCCACAGTGCCAGACAAGGTGGCAAAATTCACTGGCTTCCCAAGACCAGCAGGAAGCAGATGAGGAGCCCTGGCGGCTCCCGGCCCCGAGCAGCCCTGCCTCGTCCGTGCCAGGGGCCCAGATGCTGCCTGAGAGACCAGAGACGAGTGGGACTGCAGTGTGTGTGTGTGCACACGCCTATAAGCGTGTCGGGAGATAAGAATGTGTGCTTGTGTGTGCACTGTGTATGTGTGTGTGTGTGTAAGGGCGTTCTTATGTCTGTATGTGCCTGTGTGGGTATGTGTGCATGCCCAGCGAGTGTGTACCTCTCTCTGTGTGTGTGTCCGTGTGTGTGCACGCACGTGTGTGAGGCTGCGTCCTCAGAGTTTGTGCGTCTCCAGATCACAGTCCCAGCGCCGTGACCTGGAGGTCTGGGCACCCCTCTCCCCTCCCCGGGCCCCCATTTGCCCCGCCACCCCGGGCACTGTGGCCCAGGACCCAGGTCACAGACCTGTCGGGGCCAGGAAGAACTGTTCGGTGGTCCCAGCTCTTGACTCAAAGAACAGAGCTGCCCTGATGACCTGAACGCGCACGTGGACCAGGAAGAGGGCTGAGTGCTGCAGGCGGGGCTCCCGAGTGAACAGGGGGCCAGAGGGGGCCGCTAGGGGCCCCAATCACAGGGCCAAGGGCTGGCCCAACCCGGTGATGGTGTGAAGGACAGGAGAGGAAGGCCAGGCACACCGAGTCCAGGTGGCAGGACCTCAGCGCTGTCTACCTGCCAGCGGGGGCGTGGGAACCAGCTGGGCACGCCCCTCTCCCCCCCCCCCGACCCCCCCGCCCAGGCGGGGACGCTGAGGTGGGCCCAGGCCCAGGCGGGTGCCCAGGCGGGGACGCTGAGGTCGGCCCAGGCCCAGGCGGGTGCCTGGGCGGGCCTGGCCTTGGCCCCCTCCTCCATACTTCCCACTCGCCAGGGGGACTGGCAGGGCCTCCTGAGACGTGACTCCCTGTGGGTCCCACACCCCCCCCCCACTGCCCCCCGGCCCCAGCCCAGCGTGGTGGGTGGCACACGTTCCCAGCAGCAAGACCTGGGCAGGGCTGCTGGGCCGGCCGAGGACAATGGAGCCACTCTCCTAAAACCCGGCTCCCCACCCTCAAGGAAGGAAGTAACCTCCCCCGACGGCCGGGGCAAGGGAAGCGAGGGCATGCCTACAACATCTCCAAAGTACAGTTAGGGGAGGACAATGGAGCGGCTGACGCAAAGGCTGACCCTCCCGGCACGGGAGGTGAGGGCGGCTATCGGGAGGGAGGAGAATGCAGCTGGCCCTCTCCCAGGTCCTCCTCCCACTCACAGGCTGACACACCCTGGGCCTCAGTTTCCCTTCCCTCCTACTTAGTGGGCCTTCCACCTGCCATCTTGCTCTCCTCCTAAGCCCTGTCCCCAGGCCCGGGCTATAAAGCAACCTTGCGGGCCTGGCCTTGTCCCTCTCCGGCTCAGAACATCCCGAGCCTGTCTATCATCAATCCTCAGGCCTGAATTAGGATGCCCCCCCCCCAGCTACTCCCTGTGCGGGGGCGGGGTCTGCCTCAGCTCCCCCAGGCCCCCCAACACCACGTGCCGGTACACCCTCCCCACGCCCCACCAAACCAACTCAAAAGTGGACATCCACCCACCAACCGCGTTTTAGTTCTGTGTGGCGTGGGGATTATCTGCGGGGAATGGAGCCCAGAGTCTAGCTACGGGCCGCCCGCCCCTTGGGCACGTCCAGGTCCACCATGCCATGGGCAAAGCTGGTCTTCAGGCGACAGCCTTCCAGGCAGCCATGTTCCACGGGGCCACTTGGCTTACATAAATAAGCAGAGAGAGGGGACTCGGGCTAACACAATGGCCGCCACAGCACCCGAACAGGAGCTGTCCCTCTCCGAGGCCGGCCGGGCTCAAGGAGAAGAGGCTCACGCTCCCCACCTCTGAGTGCAAGGACGCCCCACGGAGCTGCCCAGAGCAGGAGCCTCGATGGTCCCTGGGCGGGGCGCCCGCCCGCAGAGGCTGGGCTGGGCCCGTCTGGTCACAGGGGTCACGGCGATGGTGACCTCGTGCTCAAGAAGGACCCCGCACCGGGTGTCGTGGGATGAAAGGCACCCTCACGGGTCCCGCGCGCCAGACATCGACCATATTCCTCAGAGCCGCGCCGCAGCACTGACCCAGCGTTACGTGCGTCTGCCGTGGGCTAGCGTGGGGGACGGAGGGACATCACGGAGGCCTTCCGGGGAGCGCCAGCAGCCGGGGAGAAGAGCCAACACAGGCCTGACTCCCATCTGACGTGCTCTTCCTTCAGGGGGTGGGGGGGCTCAGCCCCCCGCTCCCCACAGCCCAGTAGAAAGCGCCGGCCACCATCACACACACACACACACACACACACACACACACGCACGCACACTGTGGCCCAGGGCCCTGGACATCACGCTGTTCCAGTAAGCGAGGCCCCCCGCCCCCCCCCCCCCGTGTGGGGAGCTTACCGGGGCTCCCGGACCCGAGGGGGACGAAGCCACGGAGCCATGGCCAAGGCGGCCTCCACGGGCCGGCCCCCGCCTCCGACAAGCCAGAGGGCCGGCGGGGGCTGACCAGGCCGTGCCCCCCTCCCCGGGGGCCGGAGGCCGAGGCCGCCGCACTGGCCCGCGGGCCACGGCGGGCTCCTGAGCCGCCAGGGTGCGTGATTTTTCAAGAGAAGACGGAAATCCGGACTTGTGTGTGAAACTTGCCAATCTGTACATGCTGGCAGCTAATTAAATTTTTTAAAATAATAATAACGGGGTGAAAGCCAAACAAAACACGCAGAGCCAGCCACAGCGGGGGCGGGCGGGTTGCACCCCCGCGGCCCGGCCCCCCGCCTCCGCGCGCGCCCGCCCCGCCCCCCACCCCCGCCGGGCGCGCCCGGGCTCCCGCCGCGCCGGGCCCAGGAGCCCCGCGGCCGCCCCGCCCGCCGCGTCAGCCACGGGCGTCCCCAGTGACTCCGGACCCACAGCCTTGGCACCTCAAAGCCAGCCTCTCCCTCCCCTCTGCCCGGCGGTCACGGCGACACCTGCTGGCTCCGCGCGGGCTCGCCCGCCCCAGTGACTCCCAAAGCCAAGAGGGGCGAGGTCCCCGGAGAGCCTGGCACCGGGGCCAGCGGGGAAGGAAGGGTGCCCCGCTGTGCACGCCCAGCCCGGAGCCCGGGCCCTCCGGCGAGCCGGGAGCCGCGCCGCCTGCAGGGGGCCCCCTCCCCGGGGCGGCCTGAGGACCCAGGTGTTCCGGAACAGAGTGGCTGGCCTAGGTGACAGTGCGGGCCACGTGGGAGGTGCGCGTGGCCCGTGTGATGGACGTGTGTGTGTGTGTGTGTGTGTGTGTGAGAGAGAGAGAGAGAGGAGGACGCAAGCGAGACACGTGTGTTAAACAGACACAACTGTTTCATAGCAGAGGATGTGTGTCTGCACGTGCGTGTGGATGGAGCACGCGCGTGTGTGTGTGTGCGCGCACGCGTGTGAACAGGACTGAGGACCTGAGCGTGAGAAGCCCGGTGGCGTGGCGCGGCGCGGCGGCAGGGTCGTGCTGGGCTCTGCAGGTGGTGGCCCCGGTCTCCAGCCCCCCTCGGGCCCCGGGGGTGACCCGCAGCCCCGCGCGGAGGGACCTCTAGGACGAGGTTCCCGGGGGACAGGGCGGGGGCGGATGAACGGCCGGACGGGCTCTAAGGTAGAGGGGGTGGCGGACCTGAGGGGCGGGGGGGTCCCCAGCCCGCCCCGGGGCTGCACGGGAGAGCCCGACCGGGGCTGGCTGCACCGGGGAGCGCGGGCGTCTGTCCGTGGGTCGGTCCGCCCATCAGTCTGGGAGCACTCACCAGGCTGCAGGCCACGCACCCGTCCGTCTGTCCCTCCGTCTGTCCCGCCGCAGCCTCCGCGCGGAGAGCCGGAGCCCAGAGTGCCGGGCGGCTCCGCTCCGGTGGGGATAGGGTGGAGGCGGGGCGCGCGGCGGGGCCCCTCCGCCTCCGCCCCTCCCAGCCTCCGCCCCTCGGGCGGGGCCTGGGATCCCCTCTAAGGAGGCGATGGCCCCCGCGCTGCTGCTGCTGCTGGAAGCCAGGCCTCCAGGCCACCCCTGGACGGTGGCGGCAGAGCTCCACCCCGGCTTCTTTCCCGGCCCTGGCTGCGGCTTTGGGGGGCGGGGGGCGGAGGGGGGGCAGCCTAGGCCTCTGTCTGTAGCTGGAGGACTGGGGCCGGGCCGCTGGGGGGTGGGGGCGTGAGAGGCCAGACCCAGCAGGACCCGCCCCCCGCCCCCCACAGGTCCCTCAGCTCCAGACTGCAGCCCGGGCAGCTGGGGGCTGCCCTCTTCTTAGTCAGCCCGGTGGCTCCCACCACGCACTGTGTGGCCCTAGCCAGGCCCTGACCCCTCCGGGCAGTCGCTGCTCACTCCTGTCCACAGGAGGACTGGGAGCCCCGTGCCCCATTTCCTGGGGGACCAGCTCCGCCCCTCCCACAGAGGCAAGGTGAGACAGCCCCAGGCTGGTCCCCTCCACAGCACGGGGGCCACAGCCCCTGCCTGCAGAAAGGCTGTTGGCAAGCGGCTACCTGCAAGCTCCTTCTTGCTGGCTAAGGGCCCAGACCCACAGGAGCAACACCCAAATGTGCCAGCCTGTGGCACATTCCAGCACAAAGGCAGCCCAGGAGCCGGGGGGGGGGGGGGGCAGCCTGGGCCTTGGCCCTGCAGACCTGAACTCTACACACGAGCCCCGAATGGGTCCACAGGCCAGAGTAGAGGCAGGCTATCTTTCCACCTGCCGCTGACTAGCATATTCGAGTGCTCTCTCCCTCCCTCCCTCCCTCCCTCCCTCCCTCCTTATTTCCCCATCCGTTCTCCTGCTTATTCCCCAGGGCCTTTGCACATGCTATTCCCACACACGGCTGGCTCCTCCTTGCACTGTGATGCTGAAATGTCCTCACTCCAAGGAAGCAGCTGCCCCCACTGTTAGGATGCTTCTCTTCAGAGCCCCCGTCACTGACTGACTGTAAAACTCATTCACAAATAACTATCGGTAGAATTTCCTGGTGGTTAAGAACTCTGCCACAAGCTGGGTGGGCGCCGGTGGCTCACGCCTGTCATCCTAGCTACTCGGGAGGCTGAGATCTGAGGGTGGCAGTTCAAAGCCAGCCGGGGCAGGAGAGGCCATGAGACTCTTATCTCCAATGAACCACCAGAAAACCAGAAGTAGATCTGTGGCCCAAGTGGCAGAGCGCTAGCCTTACGCTGAAGAGCTCAGGGGCAGAGCCCAGGCCCAGAGTTCAAGCCCCACAACCGAAAAACAAAAACCCCACTCTGCCACATGTGGTATGTTGGCAACTTACTCCACCTCCCCGAGCTTCGATTTTCTCAATCATACAAAGCAAGCACGACTTCCTGGCTCAGGTGTGCGGGAAGAGTGAATGAATAGAAGCCTAAGAGGGTTTGGAACAGGGTTGCACCGAGAGAGGACACAGAAAGTATCTGATGAGTGATAGCCGCTGACTCCTTCCTGCGCCAGGGGAAGGCCGCCCGGGCCGGCAGGCAGCAGGCACGGAGCCACTCGCTGTCTGGGTGACGGGATGCCCCAGCCCGGGAGGAGAGACGGACAGCCAAGGCCTGGCCTGGCCGGCTTTCCAGCAGATAAGGTGGAGGCGCTTCCCAACCTCCGTTACTTGAGCCGGAGACACAACCGCGGCAGCTGCTCCACCCGGCCGGGGCAGGGCTCTTATCGCAGCTAGAGTGCACAGTGCGCGTCACCCCCCAGGAATCTGGGGCCCAGGGCCCGGCTGTCTCACCGTGGGGGGCATCGCCGGCTGATAAAGCCAAGGCATGTCGCCGTGGGCAGCGGAGTCTTTTACATCAGGGACGACGATCTCACCAGCTCCCTGGCACCGAGGCGTCGGGGCCAGAGGGGAGGAGACAGCTGGCTGGCTTTCTGGGGGGGTTGTCTCCCCACTAGGTACCCCCTCTCCAAGCCCCAGTCCGAACATCTGAGAGATGAGTGTAACACTAACCAGACCTCACACGCCACTCGCTGAAGGCTTAGGAGCCTGGGCTCTGGGACCGGATGGCCTGGGGTTAGAGCTGCGTCTGCCTGCCTGGGTGACTCCAGCCGCTGGAGGTCCCCTCTGGCCTCCACGCTCTCCTGTGCAAGATCCAGTCTGTCTCCACAGGTTGGGCGTGAAGGTGCTGTGATGGGGCCAGGCAGCAGCAAGCTCTCTAGGAAGTGCTGCTGCTGCTGCTGCTGCTGCTGGCGTTCATTGCAGACCATCTAAGCCGCGCAAGGCACGGGATCACATGGGCCCTGGGAACCAAGCTCGGGGGCAGGGGACAGAGTCAGTAACATGGCCCCCACTTGTTGGGTACGGGGTGTAGGGGCCCAGGACTCCTGTCAGAGCCTCCCTGCCCGCCCCTGGCCCTGGCTGTGCACTGAGCTAGCTCCCAGTCCTGTCTTACCTCCCTCTGGAGGACGCAGGGCAGGGAGGCAGCGTGGGTCAGCTGGGCCCCCGGCTGCAGGGGAGGCGAAGAGAGGCCGTGTCCCAGCCCCAGGGCCATCTAGAGGGAGTGTGGGGGCTTCCAGGGTCCCAGCATGCCTTTGCTTTCATTCGGATACCAGTTGTTGCCCCTCCCCCCCCAGGACAAAGGCTGGGGATTTGGTTGAGGTAGTGGAACCTTCCAGAAGTGGGGCTTCATGGAAGGTGGTTAGGTCATGGGGCACTGCCTTCAGAAAGGATTCATGTCCTTCCCAGGGCCCAGCCTAGTGGCCCCTGCCTCCTTCTGGCTTCTTGTCCTACCAGGGGATCTCCCCCTCCAGCCCCGGAGCGGGATCCGCCTCTTTTCCATACGGCACACCCAGCCTCAGGGATTTTATCCTAGCAACGGAAACGGGATTAAGGTGCTCTGCACGGATGTTGGGCAGTGATTTTCAACTGGAGGCCCTGTCCCGCCCAGGGGTGCCGGGCACCCCCTGCCGTCCTATGCCTCACCGCTGCCGGAGCTTTGGGACAGCCCGTGAGCATCCGTGGGGCGTATGCACGCACTGGAAATACCAACGTCTAGACGCCACTCCAGGACAATAAACCCGAGTCTCCGGAGAGTGTGTTTCTCCAATCCTCAGTTGACTGATTATGAAAAGCCATGGTTTGAGGAGAGCCCCCCTGTGTCCTCCTCCTGCCTGCCCCTCCCCCAGGCCATGGGAGACTGTGAGAGAGGACACCGGCTGCCCAGGGCCCGGCGCAAGGCCAAGGCTGGTGGGGGTGGGGGGTGAATGAGATTTGGACATGTAGGCACAGCACACTCAGGGCCTCTGTGGTCCCAGCCCCACCCCCCCACCCCCCAGCAATTCATACTCCATGCCTGCACTGCACCCCGAGTCCCCAGCCATGGAAGAGCTGGCTGCCCACACAGGGCGTCCCAGACTCCTCCCCTGCTGTCCATGAACCTCATCCCACCCTCCCGGGCCCTCCCCCCCACCACCGTGGCCATCCACACTGTGGGAACTTCCGATGGATGGATGGATGGATGCTGCGGTTTCCAGGCTCCCCAGCAGGCAAGCCCAGGAACATGCCGGGCCATGGGATGGAGCGGAAGTGATGGGGAGAACTTCCAGCGCTTGCCCTGAGAGGAGAGGAGAGCCACCCCTTCCTTCCCCACCACGCATAACCGGTCCCAGCCCGCTTGCCTGGAAGGAGCTGCCGCCATGCCTGGCCTGGCCTGGCCCCATGGAATCCACTACGGGTCTCTTTGTTACAGCAGCCTAACCCGAGCCTTGCTAATGGACATCTAGTCCAGTGCCTTGCGAAGACGCCATAGACAAGCGCCAGGCTCCAGGCTCCCGCACAGGCCATGGGGGTGGGGGTGGGGGTGGGGTGGGGGTGGAGCCCCTCCCCAGAAGACGGGGGTCCGTTCTGCATTTCACAGAGCCCACAGAAGCCGCCTTTCCCTACTCTGGGCCCCCCTGGATCTCGTGGGGGGAGGGAATCCTCCCCGTCCCGGTGGGCACCAGGCTCAGGGGCGGCCCCCGGGAGGCGTCTGCCCCTAGCGGGAGCACTGGGCTCAGGAGAGGGTGTGCACCCAGCCAGGGGCTCTGCCTGCGGCCAGAAGACGCAGCACCACCCCCAGAACGAGACCCCCCCCAGGGAAGGGCAGGCCAGAGCCAGGCCTCTGTCCACAGCCTGAATCCTCTCACTCCCAGGTCTCCCTTCCACTCACTCCCAGGTCTCCCTTCCAGGAGCCCACAAATGCCTCTGGAAGCTTCCACCAGGCCGGGCTATCTTATTCTGAGTTAGCTATTTTGCACACACACACACACACACACACGCACACACACACACACACACACTGGAGTTCAATGCACAGCTGGGCTAGTACGGTCTCCCTCCCTAGAGCAGGGGAGGGGGGATGGTCGTGAGGGTGGGGGGGGATTAAGGTGCATGGAGGGGGTGCACGGAAAGAAAGAGTCGGTGGGCGAGGCAGAACTCCTTTTCCTCCCCTTTCCCAAGTTCTCTGCTTATTCCAGGACCGCTGCCCGGCCTGACGCCTCCCGTCTGGGGAGGGTCAGCCCTACCTCCCGTGGCCCCCCTCAGTCATGACTCAGCCCGCCCAGCCCTCCGCGGAGCCTGATGAAGTCGCTGGCACTTCTCAGATGCTCTGCTCACCCTGGAGGAGATTTGGCCCCGCCGGCAGAGGGATGGGGCGGGGTACTGACCTCAGAGACTGGGAAGCGGGCTGAGGGGTCTCGGAGGCCCCTCCCTCTGGAGCAGCCTGGAGAGGGAAAGCATTGCCTGAGCGCACAGAGCAAAACCCCGACGGACCAGGAGAGTCAGCCTGCAGATGGGAGGCCTGGGCTTGCCAGGCTCTTGCTTACGCGGAGCCTCAGTTTCCCCATCTGAGAAATGGGAAAGGCTGGCTGTGATTTTGGTAAACATATGTAAGCTGAGTGCTTGTTGCTCACGCCTATAATCCAAGCCTCTCAGGAGGCTGAGATCTGAGAACTGGGGTTCCAGGCCAGCCTGGTCAGGCAAATCCAAGAAACTTGGTCTCCAATCAATCAGCAAAAGGTTGAAAGCACTCTAGCTCAAGTGGCAGGGGTCCAGCCTGGGCTCCTGTACCTCACATCTGTAATCCTAGCTTCGGAAGAGGCAGAGTCTGAGGATTGTAGTTTGAAGCCAGCCCAGGCAGGAAAGTGCACGAGTCTCTCACCTCCAATTAATCACATGAAAAGCCAGAAGTGGCGCTGTGGCTCGAGTGGCAAAGTGCTAGCCTTGAGCAAAAAGGAGCCCACGGACAGTGCTCAGACCCTGAGTTCAATCCCCAGGACCTGCACAACAAAAGAGAAAACGGAAGTGATTTAAAGAGCAACCTTACATCTGCATTGGGGGCACCCGGCCACCTCTAAGAAGTTCCAAGGACCAGAGAAGAACCCAAGTGCCTCTGGTCTTCATGGCCCAAGGTGGCACCGGCTCCCCCAGCCCACACCGGCGCCCATTCCTGGCCCTGGCCGGGGTGGGGGGCTGCGGCTGTGGCACTGGCTTTGCCGCTGGCACCCCTGAGATCTGGCACACGCCCTCTGGGCTTGCTCTGCCGCCCAGGCAGCCCTCCATCATTTCTAGGAATTCTCTGGATACACCAGCGAGGCCCAGCTTTGCACTGCCAGGCTCCCGCTGCAGGAGCCGGTCCGAGCTCCACTTGGGAACTTTCTGCACACGGAGTCTTTGTTTAATTTGGTGGAGATGGTGTTACCAGTACTTTCCTGGGCTCTCGGGCTCCGGGGCTGTGCTTGGAATGGCTTCCTCTGGCTGACACGGGAATAGAACCTACCTGTCCTCCCTGTATCCTCGGGTTCTTAACCCCGCGTCTAACACTCTCATCGCCGTTCCCCTCCCGTCTCACTGGAGCCTCTCTGCCACCACACCCCATACAGCCCAGGCCAAGGACCAGCCCAGGGCCTTGGGGGTGGTGTGGGATTTCCCAGGAATCTCCTTCCAGAAGTTTCCCATGACCTGGCAGGTCCAGGCCCCACCTGAATCTATTGACTGAGGATCAGAACCATCAGATGACTGTGACAAGGACGCGTCTCTCAGATCCTTGCAGCTGCCCAGGTGACCGACCCCTCGTTGGTAGGTCCACCCTCATGTCTGACTACAGGCTACTTCCAGCCAGGGACAGAGCACAGAAACTGTAGGTGTGGAGCACCTCCCACCCGCCCTGGTCAGCAGGAAGCTTCTCCGGCGCCCGGGTCAGCCGGCTGACGTCCTAGGGACCGAGCCAGGCGCCAGGCCTTGCTGCCCACGGTCCTCCTCCTCCTCCTCACCCAGCACAAGTGTCAGAGCCAGGCAGGCTGTGCCCAGAGCCTCTCCCTGCCTCTCCCTAGCTTGGCAAAATTATCACAAACGAACAGCAGCCACCCCCTGTGTCCCCACCTCCTGCCCTGAAGGTTGTCCAGTGCCCCCCCTGGCCTCCCCAGCAGATGACAAGCTGGGGGGGGTCATACCCCGGTCCTGCTCCCCCTCAGGGGGTTGCCGGGCAGCTCAGTCCCAGCTGCCTTCCTCCAGGGCTGTGCTCAGCAGGTGCAGGCTTTCCTCTGCCACTGAGGCCAGCGGGGATGCGGCTCGGAACCCCGGCCTTAGGGGAGGAGCCGAGGCCCCTCAGCTAGGAAGGAGGAGGCGATGGGGAGTGAGGACCCACGCTTCCATGTTGAGAGGCGTCTTCCTCGCATAGAGATGAGGCTCTCCTTGGGGTCCCCCGTCCTTTCTCGGGGTCCTCGTCCTCTGATCCTCTAAACCTGCCTGCTCCAGCCTTCTCAGCCAGGACTGGGGCATTTGTCTGTGTCCCTGCCCCGGGACGGTGACGGCAGCGAGGTGCCCCCTGCCCGCAGCTCATGGAGTCAGTTCCCCTTGCACACCGCGACCTTTGCTTAGTCCCCAGGTCGTACGGCCTGAGCTGGTGGTGGCCATTGGGGATGGCGCATCAAAGCACCTCACCGAGCGGGCCCCTCCACCCCACAGCCGGCTTGGCCACCAAGGGCAGGCGTGCCAACCCGCCCCACTGGTCCCGTGCTCTCTTTGCAGCCCATCTAGCATCTTCACCACAGGAAGCCTCTCCCTCCGGCCTCCTCGCCAAGGCTCTGGCCAGGCCCGGGCAGAACCCACCCCTCTGACCACGCTGGCTAGCTGGCTTCCGCCCCTGGAAGTGGAGATGTCCCCCGTGAGCTGAGCCTTGAGCCTTGAGCCTGGGCTCCTGACAGGCCAGTCCCGGCTCCTCACCCTGCCCTTGGCACTGCTCTCGTGGGAGCGCAGCCTCAGCACCCGTCCACCCCCCCATTCGTACGAGGGCGGGGGAACATGCTGGGACAAGCAGACTCAAGCTGCCCAGCTGCCCAGGCTTGAGCTCTGTGTCCCAGCTCTGCACGCACTAGCCTGGGGACCTGGAGAGATGGCCCCCCTTAGGGGAAAATGCCCGCCTGCCTCAGCTGGTGAGGTGCTTGGAAGGAGGCTGGACCATGGTAAGCACGCAGCCAGGGTTCCCCGAGCACCGGTCTCTGGCCCTGCCGGGGCCCTGCAGCAGATGAGTAACTCGCCGCTGGCTGCACACAGGGAGATGGAAGCAGGAGGAGCCGACACAGATTTCACAGAGCGGATGAGACGTGGTGGGAGCCGGGGAGGGCCAGGCTTGCGCCGGGCTGCGACTTGCTCACCGAGGTTTCTGCCTTCTCCAAGCCCCATTCTCTACCCTGTCTCCGCGTGATCAGGTGTTCCAAAGATGAAATGATCCCCAGAAAATAGCAGGATCCAGAGGATCCCTCAGAGAGAAAGTGTGCAGGGATGTTGGGAGCCCAGGAGAGGGATGAGCTGGAGTGAGCCCCCCACCCCATTTCAGGATCAAAAGGTTATCACTGGTGAGCTGGGAAAGGCGTCCACCTGGGCCTCCTGCACCAGCCATAGTACGCGTCAGTTCCGTATGCGTCAGCAAAAGGGAGATCATCGTGACTTTGGTCCTGAGAGATCAGAAGGGGGGACTTGAAGCACAGCGGGAACCGGACTCAGCCGCGTCACCACGAGCACTTTGTCCCTTCGCATTACCCTGCTCCTCTCCATTTTCCACCAAGGCCGCTTCCCATGCTCACTGAGATGTCCAGGAGCTCCAGGAGCTCTTCCAGTCCTGCCCAGTGGAGAGCCCGCCCACGGGGCCTGAGAGTCACTCCCATTGGAAGGGCTTGGGGCGGGTGCTCGGGCCTGAACCAATCACAGAGCCGGAATGGGCTGTGCCGACCGCTCCGACCCGGGCACTCACTCCTCTGATGCCCGAGGGAGCCGGTGCCTCTCCACAGCAGGTGACGGACAGGAATCCTCAGACGGCCCCGGCAGGGCCTCCCATCAGCACCCTGGGGTACCAGGCCACTGACTTCCTCAGTGGATTCCGACACTGTCGCCGACTTACTTAACACACACTCTAAAAAGTGTGCTCTCTGCAGAATCCCCAACAGACGCAAGTGAACCCCATCGAGCTCCTCCGCGAGGGGCTCCCGGCAGGGGCCAGCGGAGCCCAGAGAGACCCACGGCGGGTCTGGGGCCCTCTTTAGGCTGGGTACCAGAGGCCTGGCAGCCACAATAGGAGCTTGATGGGCCCAGGGGGGAAAGTGACTCGCCTGTGGTCAGTGATTAGTAATTACAAAAGCAGGTTACACCCATTGAAAAAATGTCCGCCTGTCAGAGGGAACGGGACAGGAGCCCATTTCCCATAGCTGAAATCCCCAGCAAGATGGCCGTGAAAAGCAGGGACATCCCAACCACACTCCTTTTCACGGTCCTGCTCAGTGCCAATGCTGCCCCTCGTTCCCTTCCGTGGAAAGTGACCTAGCCGGCCGCGTTCAAGTTGCCTTTGAACTTGATACAGAGACCCAGATATAAGCATCCTTCCCGAGCCGCGTGGGCGGGGCAGAGCCAGCCGTGAACAGGTGCCGCTGTCCTTCATCTGTGCTGCGTGATACTCCGCCGACGGGCCCTAGCACGTTCAGTTAGTCTCCTGACGGCTGAAATGGAGCTTGTTCTGCGTGTCTCCGGCGACGTATGCACGGTGTTGTAAGACAGCGGTGCCGGGTCTGGGGTCTGCGCACGCTCCCCTCCACGGCTCGCGCCCGACGTCCTGCCCCCCTCCTCCCCACTACCTGCCTTTGGGAGGCGCGGCAGGCAGGCCGGCTCTTGGGTGCGGCTGTAGCGCGCACGCCCCTTCCTCCCCGCTGAGGAGAGTGCGTGCCACACTGGACGTCTGCCTGCCAGCTGTCTGCAGTTCCCCTTCTGTGAGGTTCCTGCTCATGGTGTTTGCCCTTTAAAACATTGTTTTCTTACTCGTAATCACCATTTCCCAAGCCCAGTCTGGCTGAGCGGTGTCACCCGGGTGAAGCCCTCCCCCGCCCTCCCCCCCTCCCCCAGCTCCCGTGGGCCTGGGAGGGAGGCCCACGCCCCGCGGCCTGGCCCTGCAGCAGGGCCCGGCAATGGTTTGGCTCCAGCCTGTGTCTCCACGCTCGATAAGAGCCATTTCCTGCCTCTTTCCCTTTCCTCTCCCCTGCAGCCGCGCTCTGCCTTCCCTTGCTTCCCTGGCCCTGCTCTCTGCGGCCTTTGTGACTGTGGGTGCCACCGCCGCCGTGCCACTGGCCAGCCACACCCCCCATCCCCGGGGCCCCACGCCCCCCCATCCATCCCCCCATCCCCGGGGCCCCACGCCCCCCCCATCCATCCCCCCATCCCCGGGGCCCCACGCCCCCCATCCATCCCCCCATCCCCGGAGCCCCACGCCCATGCTGCCAGGCGTCTTCCTCAGTTTTGGTCTCCGTGTCCACATCTTCTCCTCTAGGGAGCTCTCCTGGCCCCCCCACCGCCCCCCCCCCAGACCACGCGCCCCAGCCGTCTTGACCAGTGGGCTTGGCGGGCTCTGCCTTTGCCCGTCTCTGGCCATGCAGCCCTGCACAGTCCGCTCCTGAGCCTGAGGAGGGGTCTGTGGACCCCCCGGAAGCCCACAGGAGCTGGCGGGGGTGGGGGGGAAGTGGAGAGCACGGTGTGGGGCCAGGGAGCTGGGGTCTGGTCCTGCCCCACTAACAGCACATGGAACTCTCTGGGTGGGTTTATCTTTCCTCCCTACCTCAGTTTCTCCATCGAGTACAGGGGAACGCGGGTGTCTTTCCCACCACAGACAGTGCCCTGTATGGCTGGCGTGAGGTCCAACCCACAATTCCGGGCTCCAGGACCAGACAAAGGAGCCTTGTTCCCTCGGTTTGTGGGTGGAACACCCCCGCCCCCCACCCAGCTTGGCTCCAATTGAACAAAACCAGATGCCAACATGTGGGGGGAGGAGGCGGTGGACAAGCATCATCCCAGTGCCTCTCCTGCCCAGAATTCCAGATGCGACGGCCTCCTGGGAGAGCACCCCTTCCAGCCCCGGCCCCAGCCCCGGCCCCGGCAGGCGGAGGGACCCACTCAACGCGCCATCTTCTCCAGGATGGCTACCAGGCCCGTTTTACAGCCCAGGAGCTGGGGGGGCCTCGGCCATCATAGGCCCTAGCCCTCAAGGTCAGCCAGCAGGAGGGGGCCCGCCCGACTGCACCCCCCGCCCACGGCCTCCACGCTCTCTGCCGCCGAGCACATCCCCCCGCCCTCCAAGCTCCCAACAGTCTCTGGGGCAGATATCCTCCTCCACGCAGCCCCGCCTGGACCCCGGCAGGGGTCAGCGCAGGTGAGCCTGCCCTCAGCCCGCGGGGGTTCTGCTCCCCAGGCCCCTTGGCCCCCGAGGGCCCAGGCTCGGAGGCTGCACTGCTGACCCAGAGGCTGAGGGCTCCAGGCCGGGAGCCAGGGCGGCTTCAGCCCCAGGATTCTCACCTGAGAGGCCCCAGCAGCTGCAGTGCCCGGTTCCCGCAGCGGTGGGAAGCCGCAGCAGGTGGCTCCTGGGCAGGCCTCGGGAGTGCGGGCCTGGCGGCTCCTCCAGCAGTCAGTGTTTCAGCCTTCTCTGCCCTCCCTCACCGCCTCCATCACCCCCTGCAGTGGCTTCTGCCCCCGGCTCGTCAGCCAGGGTGGGGCCTCGCAGCTACCACTGCTCTACCAACGACAAAGATCACAGCGCGCAGCAACAGGCTACCGGGGAGAAATTTTATTTGTTTATTTAATGTGCTTTTGTCGGTTGTGGGGCTTGAACTCTGGGCCTGGGTGCCGTCCCTGAGCTCTTCAGCTCGAGGCTAGCTCTCTACCACTTTGAGCCTTTACAGCGCCACTTCTGGTTTTCTGGTGGTTCATTGGAGATAAGAGTCTCACAGACTTTCCTGCCCAGGCTGGCTTTGAACTGTGATCCTCAGATCTCAGCCTCCTGAGTGGCTAGGATTATAGGCGTGAGCCACCGGTGCCTGGTTAGGGAGAGATTTTATTGGGCCTAAATGTGGCAGCTCCAGGAGAACCAGACAGGCAGGTGCCTCCTAGCTAATTTGGCAAGTGAGCCAAACAGCCTGATTATATAGCTAGAAGGGAGATGTGGCAGGAGTTTGTATCAATCGTGGTAGACCTTCATGTAAATGAGGGATTGGGCTTGCACCAATCACAGTAGCCCTCTATGCAAATGAAGTGCTGTGTCTGCACCAATCACTGCCTTCTGCTGCCCCCCCAGGGGAAGTGCGCCCCCCTCTGGCCTGGGTGGGAATGGCGGCAGGGCCGTCCTGCCTTCCTGTGGTTTATAATGGAGAAAAGGGCAGAGCTGAGCTGCTGGGACAGAGCCTTCCGGAGCTGGAGCTGTGCTCGGGCCGGGGCCGGGCTGCCGGGAGGGCATCCAGCCGGTGGAGTCGGCCGGTGGAGTCGGCCCGGCCTCAGTGCTCTGCTCCAGGCACCAGGAAAGGTCTCACAGCTGTCAGGATGTCTGCAATAAAAGCCTTCCATTAATATGCACAGTGACTTGACCTATTCGAAGGGCTCTAACCGTGCTTGGCCCCTGCCCAGATGCCCAGGGGGAAGTGAGTTCCTCTCACAGGGACGGAATCCCCCATCCGCACACCGTTGTCCAGAGATCTGCTGGTCCTCACCACGGCGGAGGTCTGCTGCAGAACCCACCTCAGAGCCCGGCCCCGAGTGGTGGGCAGCGAGGACGGGCCCTCCACGCCTTCCCCGCCTGCCTGCCTGCCTGCCTGCCTGCCTGCGAGAAGCAGATGGAGGCCACGGAGGGAGGAGGCCAGCACTGTGGGAGGAGGCCGGGGACACACCTACTCAAAGGCAGAAGACCAAAAGAGTGAGTGTGGGCAGGGAAATAAAGCGACTAGCATTCCCATCCCCTGCAGGGGAAGTCACAGGAAACCGTTTGGCAGGAAGGCCTAAAGCAGAACACGTGTACGTACCGCGCCACGACCCAGAAACTGCTCCCAACTTCCTACCGGGAGGAGGAACGCGTGTCCTCCAGGCTCAGACCAGAAGACTCCTCTGGGCAGCGCCCAGGACCCCTGCCCCGAAACCTCCCAACGGTCTGTCCCCAGGGGGCTGGGGGTGGGGGGTCCGCGGACAGCTGGGACAGCTCACAGCTGCACGCCGTAGCCCCCATGCAACTGACCCGCAGCCTGGGGTCAGAGATGTCAGAGGTGAATGATCGAAGCCGGGCGAGCCTGTTGTCTGCAGCCTCCTACCGCGAGCGACGCTAACCTGAGCCGTCAGGAGTCCGGGCAGGGTGCTGGGCACAGTAGTGGACCATCTGCCTGGTGTGCACGAGGCCTGAGTTCCGTCCCTGGACCACATAGGCCCCCTCAGGTGACTGCGCTTGGGCTTTGAGTGTGGGTGCTGCTGCAGGAGAACGTTCCAGTTCTGAGGGAGTCGCCTGCACACACCCTGGCCACGCGGGCCGGGGAAGAGCGTGCACCGGGCGGCGGCCCGCAGCCCCGAGGGTCGGCTCCTCTCCTCCTTCGTCTCTGAAGGACGGCTGGAAGGGCTGCGGCCTCGTGCTCCGCCCTTGCTCTCACGTGAGCCCCGGTCACAGGGGCCCCCACAGGGCCCGCCCGCGTGCAGGGTGGATGTCAGCCTCCGGGAACAGCCCACAAAAGGGAGGTGCAGGGTTGCTGGACCAACCAACGCCCAGAACCCTGGCCCCTGGAGGGACAACGCTGAGACGCGTTCTGCGTGGCTCCTAGGGGTCGGGAGCCGCCAGGGCTGCTCTGGCGCCTGGCTTCTGGGACAGGGCACAGCGGGCCGCGGGGGTGTCCATCCAACGGTCCCTTCAGACTCTCAGGGTGGCCCCCACAATGGAAGGCGGCACTCACTGACCGGAAGCCGGGTCAGGGAGGACCAGGAGGACCAGCGTCCTGATGGGAGGAGGCGCTGGGCTGGGGGGAGGGGCGTCCAGCAGCCCAATGCCCTCAATGCCCTCGGGTCAAGGGGCCACCCCTGCCCCACAGAGCCAGTGCTTCTAGAAGCAGACCCTGCTGTCCCGAGACAGAGGCCGCACCAAGGTGGAATGTGGAGGACGCAGGAAGTCTGGCCTCCTCCACTCCATCTCCAGCCTTGGAGAACAACGGTCTGCACCGCCCTGTCCTTTCCAGGCCCCTGGGCACTGGCCACCCAGCCAGGCGGAGAGGGGAAGGGACTCCCAGGTGACAGCGGCCTGCGCAGGTCTTCTAGCTGAACACTCGGAGAACACCGGGGTCAGCAGAGGCCAGGGCCCGGGGCAGATGGAAGGAAAAGAAAATTCTTTCTCTTCTGTTTCCCCAGAGCCTCCAAAGCCGCTCAATAAATGATGGCATTTCCATTCGGAGCCCCTGCAGAGGGGTACTCTGAATGGTTAATTGGAGATAAGAGTCTCCCAGACCTTCCTGCCCAGGCCGGCTTCAAACTGAGATCCTCAGGTCTCCTAAGTGGCTAGGATTACAGGCCTGAGCCACTGGGTAAGCAGAAGGGTGAGGTCCCCCCCACCCCCCCACTCCCCACCCACCCCCACCCCCCAGTCAAGGCCCCCGAAAAGGCTCCCTCCGGTGACATCACCAGTGACTGCTGGCCTCCTGGGCTTGTGAAAGCCCCTCCCATGCAGACTCCCAGTCACCCCCCACCCCCCTCTCCTGGCCCTCAGTCTCCAGGCCAGCCCAGCTTGGGGTGGGGTTGATGCCTCTGGTTGAGCAATGGATGTTACACAAAAATAAAAATAAAAAAAGGAGAGGCCAGGCTCACCCGCAGACATTAAACAATCAGTAGCCCAGGAAAGGCAGCTGTCACAAAAAAGATAGCACAGCACGCCAAGGCCCTTGAACACCCGAGGAGCCTGGCCTCTGGCTCAGCGGGGTGGCAAACAAAGAAGATAGGCACGAGATCCTAGAGTGGTTTAATGAAAGGGACCATCGCACAAGGCAGGGATGGAAAGGAACTTCCTTAATTGGATTCCTCCCATCTCAGGGGTTTGGTTCCCAGGCCCCTCAGAGGCCCAAACCCATGGATGTTCAAGTCCTCCACAGCCTCCTGAGTCTGCTTTCCCTTCGTCCCACGAACTGCCGTGGCCAGCGGCTCATGCCTGTGCTCCTAGCTACTCAGGAGGCTGAGATCTGAGGCCAGTCCAGGCAGGAAAATCCAAGGGACGATGATCTTCATTTAACCAAATGGAAAGCCAAATGGAGCTGTGGTTCAAATGGTAGAGCTCCAGCCTTGAGTGGAAGAGCTAATGATACATCTTAGGATCTTTGTTAGCATTTCCCTAGCCTCAGGTCCTCAGCTCCTCCCATTAGCCCCAGATCCACCCATACCTAACGAGCCACTCCTACTCACCACCTACCTACTTCCCCTTTACCCCCAGAGGGAAGCTGCCACCCGGATAAGGTGCAGGCACCATGTAGCTCCCTCTCCCGTGGGAACTATGGCCCCACTAATAAACCTCCTTGTGAACCTTCTTCTCCTGCCTGTGATTATCTCCGCATGGTCCTCTGGGATGGCAGGATCTATCCTTTCAATCTTGAATTCCTTGTCTCTACCACATAAAAAATTATACGGCAGGAGAAGTGGGAGCAGAGGGAAGTTTATTTGAAAGTAAGAGTAGGACGTCAGGGGATCTGGTGGGAGGAGGAGGACCAGGAGGAGGAGGAGGAGGCTACAGGCTTCTCTGTATAAGAGAAGGAGACTGGGAAACTGGTAGCCCCACGTAGGAGGCCAGCAAGGCGGTCACCGTTCGCAGCACCGGCACAGCTGTCCACCTAGGGGAATGGCCATGGGTCACAGAACAGAGTCACACTGTGCAGAACACGGAGCGGTGGCCCTGGCAAACTCCTCCTTCTATCCCCTACTGGCAACACGCTCTGTCCTCTTCTCCCCACACCTGGCTCTCCTCTCCCTCCCTCCCTCCCTCCCTCCTCTCCCTCCCTCCCCCTCCCTCCCCCCCCCCGGGGTTCTTATGATTGGCCACAGAAAGGTTGTACACTCTGAGTGGGTTGTTTTCAAAATCCCGGCTCTGAACAATCAAGTTCTTTTCAGTAATACTCCTGAAATGATGACATCTTATGTCGGAACTAAAAGGCACACTTGCCAGCAAGGGCACTTCGTCCCGGGTCTGCCTTTGGCCCTGTTGCCCCTGACACCCCATAAGGACCCCCCATGGGGCTCTGGAAAGCAGAGGGAAGGCACTCGGGTCCTGTTTCCTGGCCCTTAGAGCCACAGGAGAGGCCGCTGGCTGAGTGAAACCCGCCGCCCATGGGCCACGTGGCCGGGGCAGGCCGCTCCCGTGACCCTGGCGGAAGCCCCCTGGACACATCCCCACCCGACACCCCACAGTCTCCCCCCCCACATCCCCACACATGTGCTCACGGGAGACTCCCGCGCGCCGGGCCGGGGCTGCCTGCGGGGCTGGGACTCGCCCTTCAATTCCGTCCTTACTACAATCAAGTATACAGATGCCAATGGGAAGCACACACCGCTGTGTGCGTGTGCGTGTGCGTGTGCGTGACAGCTATGATGGCTGCCGGGAGAAGTTTGCTTCTCTCTTCTTTTGCGTTGCGTCCAGCGAGATGAAGATAAAAAGCAGAGCCGACTGGCTTTGGCTCAGGTGCGTTATCGATTGCAGTCCTGTGTGCGGGGCTGTTTGGAGCCAGCTGCTGGCAGCGCCCCCTGTTCTGCCATCTCACCCTCCCGTCCGGGGCAACAATTCCTACCAGCCCCAGCCTTGGTCCCCCTCGCCAGTCAGTCTCGGGGCCAGCTAGTTGACTTCCAGGTGTGCCCCACACTTCCTGCGACAGAGGGCCCCTCCCCGCCACCCCGGCTGGGGAAGGGTCCGGCCAGCCTCACACCGACTGTGTGCCCCACACAGACTGTGCCTGGCCCACCCCAGGGGTTCCAAACCATGGTGGCGGGCAGGAGGTGTGGGAGGAAGAGGCTTTGCCCGGCTCCTGCGGCCCTGAGCTCCCCACCCCCACCCGAGCTGGAGCAGCGCAGCGGGGAGCCAGGGTCAGCCCAGGCCCGCTCAGCAGACTGATGACCCTAATCCCTGGCCCGCAAGGCCAACCCGGGCCTCCCTCCAGCACAAGAGGCCTTTGTTTTTCTGCTCCTGGGCCATCCCTTCCCCCATGGCTCCTTGTCCTCTCCAGGAAGGAAGGAAGTTTCCTGGGGAGCATCAGCCGTGCCAGGCTCTGGGCCGGCCGCCTTGGACCCGCAGTGTGAAAGGACTAGAAACATGGGCTCTAGGGTCAAGGTCAAAGGCACCGCCCCGGTGCCACGGCCCGCTGCACGGCGCTGGGAGAAGCATGGACACGCGACTTCCTAGAGCAGACCCGAGCTTCCCTTCTTCCCGGACACGCGCCCAGGGCCAAGGGCAGCTCAGCCTGGCCCGGCCTCTCCCTCTCGCAGGCTGCTAGATGGCATTTGTAAATGAAATACAAGATGCCCGGTTCAATGTGTCCGAGGAAGGGCGACCAGCTCCACAGATCTCCCACAGGCCCCGGGTCCCCCGCAAGCCTGCTGCACTGGCTCTGAAGTCCTCGGGGGCCTCGTGTCTGTCACCGTATGGACGGGTGCTCTGTCATCACAGACAGAAACGGAAACGCTGAGACATTCGCTTCTCAATTTATTTCCAAGTGATAAGAACCACACGTTTACATAAATAACGTCTTATAAAAATAGCTAGTTTTTTCAGATTAAAAAATCAATATGAACAGGGAAACGGTGCATTCTTTTTTCCAATCCCTTTAGTGCCTGGCTTAACTGGAAACAGCTGCTGTGTCTCTACGTTACGACATGGGATTTCATTGAACTGTGTGAGGAAATTGGCTTTCTGCAGATACGGAGTCTGGAAAGGGTGGAGTATTTGAAGAACTGCGTCAGATAATTAATTATAAATATTTTCCTTTGCTATCATTCCCCAACTCGACATGTGGTAACGTGGAATCAGCGGCCACACGGACGGACGACATATTCCTCTTGGTTACTTGGAAATTCAGCGGTTGACCCTGTTCCGGGCTGGGGGGGGGGCGGGGGGGAGGGCTACATGGTTTTGCAGCAGCACCCTCTGGGGGAGCGTTCATTCACCTCGGCCTGTGGATGGGGGGCCCGCCCGCCGCCGGAACTAAACACAGCAGGTGGTTGTTGATCTCCCGTCCATCTCTTTAGAAAAGTCACAGTGTTGACTCCTGCTGGGGACACAAGCTCGCAAACATCCGAATTTACACTTGAAAGCTGGAATTTTATCACTGGCAACAAATCCCTGTCAGTTGTTTTCCCCTAGGTGACAATTCATTTCATTCAGGGCTTTTTTTTTTTTCTTCTCATTTTCAAGAAAGGATCTGCCAAACAACAAATCCGCATAAACAGCTTGCTAATTCATTCAACTCAGACAACACCCATGCTTTTCCAAGAGACCGTTATACTCCATCTGTTCCTGGTGTCCTCATTTCACAAGGGCCTCGCGCACGGAGGCCCGGCCGTCCTCAACCACCGCCCTCCCCAGGCCGCGGCTTCCTCAGTGCTGGGATTCCAGGCGAAGGTCACCGCGCTCGGCACCCTTTCCCAGAATGTGACAAAGATGCGTACTCGAGTGTCGAGATTAATGCAGCTAATGACTGCAGTGACAGACCACATGGCCACAAGTACAACTGTGCCCTGGCCCTGATTCATGCCTTACACATCCTCCATGCCAGTGACCGCAAGGGAAAGGGGGCGGAGCACGGCTGAGGATTGCTATGCTCATGGTCTGGACCCTGTGAATCTTCTGGGGGGGGGGGGGCGGGCAGAGCACGTCTGAGGATTGCTATCCACATGGTCTGGACCCTGCGAATACCAGCACGGGGACGGGGACGGAGGACAATGGCCCCAGGCACGGAGCTCAAGCTGTCCACACACTGCACACCGAGAGCGGAGGAGCTCAGTGGCGACCCCCGTGTCACGCACGGGGAAACCGAGGCTCAGAGGGCACAGCACCCACAGGCACCCACACATTAACTCCAAGGCCATCCATCGCATTTTGACGATGTTCAAAGGACCTCGCTGTTTAAAACCAGCTCACTCGTTTTTAACAAATGAAGACCGTTCCGGTGACGTGATAAAGATAATGCATCTGCTGCTATGCTAGCTTTCAACAGCAAAGTATTGCTAATACTGTTCTGTAGCGTTCTATGTGAAGCTGTCCCGAAGCCGGCCCCTGCTGTAAAGTTGTGTAGTTGTATTTACCCAACTTGCTTTGAACTTGTTTTGCTCTGTATTGATTACACCTGTAACCGCCCCCCCCGCCCCGCCCCCCAAGTTTCATCCCGTTTGGCCACCTGGTTGTTAGATAACTTCCAGTGAAGGTCAGGATGCCCTGACTTGTGTGACTGACACCTCTCCCACGTAACAAGTCCCTGTGGTTAAGCTAAAGGGAAAAATTCCTGTGGTTTCTGGGTATATAAGCAGCCTTCGGAGGTGGCCCAGGACTGTATCTTGAGATCCCAAACTGCAGTCCTGGTGTGCCAGGACTTTCTCGCTCAATAAAATTCTTTGTTTAATTTTTCTAATGAGTGTCTCGCTGCCTGTTGGTCCGTGGACCTCACAACACTTGAGCTATCTCCACCGGGATATAACTCACAAACTGCACAAGCCAGCCGCTGAGGAGTGTGAGTCAGTGGCTTTAGTATAACTGTTAGGTTTATTAAGGTAGGTAGCTGATAAAGGAGAACGCCACGCGGTATTCAGGCAGGAAAAAAAGTTTATTACCGAACTGCTGGCATGGCGAGAGGAGAGAGAGGGGCGACCTCCAACGGGCCCTGGCTTATCTAGGGCAGGGGCAGGTGGATTAGCATGTGACCTCAGGGAAGGGGGAGGTAACTGCCTCCAGGTCTGCTGGTTACCCAGGTAACTGGGTGGAGACTTGAGCAGGTGGGGGGCCTCTGCATGGAGCCCTCCGGGGTGGACCTTGCCGTAACCATCATCATGAGGAAGATGAGAACGCTTATCTAGTGGCCCTCCTGTCCCCCGCTCCCCCTGCTCTCCCCGTCTCTATGGGTTTGCCGGCAACCACACGTGATGTGCGCTGTTGTGACAGTCAGTCATCTTCTCTTACTAAGTGTAGCCATCCCAGCTGAAGCACAGACAATGCTTCCTTCCTTTTCATGGTCTAATCCTATTCCACTGGATGGACAGACCACGTTTTGTTCAACTGCTTTTCCTCTGATGGACAGTTTTTGTTGTGCATGCAGTTGGTCACTGCCAGAGGCATGGCAAGTTTTGTTCTCAGAAATCGCTGGAAGTAGAGCCCGTTGTGAACTGCCCAGCCTCACGCCTGCCACTGCCTGTGACCGCCACAAGACCCCCACCAGTGCCTGGCTGGGGACAGTGTGCCGCCCCGCAGGGGGAGGGGCCCCCAGCCCACAGGCTCCGCGTCTTGGGGCTCTCGGGAAGGGGTGCTGGCCCCGGCACGTAGGGATCTATCCGGGGATCTATCTGGCTGCACAGCTCAGGTGTCGCCGGCTTCCCTCGGCCCTGTTATCTCTGTCTGGGGACTGATACCTTCCCGAGGAGCCAGAGAGACGGGCAAGGCCATGGCGGTGGGGGGACAGGAGACAGGTCTCTCAGCCAGCTGGGCAGGGGCCAGGTGGGTGCCTCTGAGACTGGGCACCCCCGCTCCTCACCCTGTTACTCCTGGACGAGGCACCCCTGCCTCCTTCCCACGCTCCCCTGCCTGTGCCTTGGAATCCCTCCATCCAATAAGAACTTCCCGGAAGAGCCTGGAAAGCTCTGCAGCTGGGGAAGCACTGGGATCTTACCGGGCGCTGTTCCTCCCAGCCTCAGTGGCGGGCAGTCCAGTGGGCCACTGTCACTGAGCCAGCCAGAAGACCCGCCTCACCCTGGGCACTGGGGCCGGAGGGAAGCATCACTAAGCACTGTTAGAGTCCATTCGGGTTGTTGGTACTGTGTTGAGCTTCCCTTGGTTCTTTGCTGTGAAGACTCTTTTGTAATGCTTCCTGGGGACCAGGCACCCTGAGCAGGCCCGCCCGCCCGCCCGGCAGGTCCTCGAGTGGCAACTGGCCGTTGTGGACACCTTGCCGTCCCTCTGAGGACCCCGCCGCAGCTTTGGGGAACCCCCACCGCACATCTGGGGACAAGTTCCAGCTGTGCGGGCCCAGGGGCTGCGGCGAAGCCAGAGCAGCTGCAGACAGTGCAGGATGAGCGAGCCGCAGGTCTCACCCAGGCCGGAGGGGCCGCGCTTCCTGTGACCGGGCAAACACGGCCCTCCGTGCAGGCGGGGCTGCTGGGATGGTGGGCCGCCTTCGCCCCGCCCCGCTCCGGCTATAGGAGGAGCAGGACTCAAGGAGCCATAGCAGGTATGACAGGAAGGAAGCAGTGGAGGCAGAGACGGACACCAGCCACTGCCCTGCCGTCGGGCAACCACAGGGCACAAGGATGCCTGGGAGGGGTTTGGAACAGAGGGGAGAGAGACGCCCAGTGGAGGCACACGTGGAGAGGTGGGGAGGGCGGGCCAAGGCTAAGAAGGACAGAAGGTGTGAAGAGCTACGGAGAAGGCACCGTAGGCTCTGGTGGCGAGAAGAGTTCGGGGAACAGCCACACCTGACCACAAGGACCCCAACCACGGCAGGCCTGAGAGCTCTGACACCGGTGCTCCAGGGACTCCAGGGACATGGCTAGGCGCCACGTTGTGGAATGGCAAGGGCAGCCGATGGCTAAAGCCTGGGTTAAGCCCCCTTTCCCTCCGGGGCCGGAACTGTGAGCCTCTGGGTCTGCAGCTCAGCCCCTGCCCGCTGGGCGCCCAAGGACCCGGCAGTGCTGTGGGAACTTCTCCTCGCCGCTTGAATTCCACCTGGGTAGCGCCATGGTCCTGAGTGGGGGGAGCACCCCTGAGTGAGGGGAGTGGGGGGAGCACCCCTGAGTGAGGGGGAGCACCCCTGAGTGAGGGGGAGCACCCCTGAGTGAGGGGGGCCACCCCTGAGTGAGGGGAATGGCTGCCGACACTCTGAACGGATCCTTGCGGCAACACCACTCACAGATGTGGACGCCCGGCTCGCGGAGGCAGCGGGGTCCTTCGGGGATGACAGCGCGTCCAGGTTCCTGGCCCGCGGCTCTGCCTGGATGGGGGCCTGGAGGGGGAGGAGGAGAGCGAGAAACTCGCTCTGACCATGTTCTATTTTGTTCTGTTTTTCCAGTTGGGGCTTCTACTCTGCCAGTCCCGGGAGCCCGTTTAGCAAAGCGTAGGTGTTTTTAACTCCCAACGGTTCTGAGCGAAAGGAGGCTCACGCCCGTTTTCTAGATTAGGGAAACTAAAACCCGGAAACAGTAATTGGTTCAGAGCTAGTGAGTGGCAGGGCTCAGGAGCGCCCCAAGTCTATAGCTCGTTAGCTCCCTAAGAGAAATGCTGGCTTTGAAACAAGGGGGGGGCAGGGGAGGGACCTGGAGCAGGGAGAAGCACCGAAGGACTAGTGCTCAGCCCCTGTCCTCAGTCCCCGAGGCTTCCAGCCCCTGCCTACCTACCGTTTCTGGAAGATACTAAACTCCTCCATGCCCCTCGGCTTTTGAACATGCGATTCCTTCTACCTAGAATGCTGTTCCTAACACAAGGACGCACTGTTTTCTCTCCAAGGCATATCTCACCTGTCTCTTCCTCCATCCAGGAAGACCTCCTGTGCTAGAATGGCTTCCGGGGCCACCCGTCCCCTGTGCCCTCCTCCTGGGGGTGTCCCTGGGGAACGCTGCTTCCGCTGGGCGGCTCCAGGATGGGCCTGGGGAGGCTTGTGGACCACCGACATCCGTACGTGGAGGCTCCCCAGCCGGGCAGCCCCCCCAATGCCCCTGCTCCCCCCAAAGCGGAGCTGGAGAATTCGCAGAGGGATGGCTGCCGGCACTGTGTTGAGAACGTGCCCATCCGAGTTTTGACCAGGTCCCCAGTCTTCCGGCAGTACAGAGGACAGAAGCCGAGCCCTCAGCCCCACCCAGCCCTCTTCCTGCCGGTCCCCAGTGCTGCCGATAGGAGGGTGTTCCCGGGAGGCCTCAGCCTGGCGCGGCTTGGGGTGGGAGGGGAGCGGACTCACAGGGAGGGAGAGGAGGGGCCGAGGGGCAGCAGGCTGGCTGGCATATCCGCAGTGGCAGGAGGAAGCGGGTTCGGGGTGCTGCCAGCAGGAGGGGGGCTGAAGTCACGGGGGAGGGAGAGCGCCACAGGCCCCACAGCCCAGCCCAGAGCACGGCTCAGGCCCTCGAGGCACCCGGAGCCCAGAGCACCCCGCTGCTAGGCCCCAGGCCTCAGGCTGCGGCTTGCCTGGCTGTCCCCAGCTGTCCCCAGCCCGCCCCGAGAGCCGCTCTGGCCCATTCAGACTCAGCCCTAGGCCTGGACGCCTGGTCCCGGCTCCCTGGCTCTCACCTCTGGCTGCCAGCTGGCTGGATGTCCCCCCCGCCCCCAGCAGGTGCCCCCGCCTCCCGCCCAGCACCCTCGTGTGTCTCGCCACCTCTGGAAGCTCGCTGAGCTGGTGGTAGTCCAGGCATCCTTTGGGAAATGTTCAGCTCACCCCCCGCGGGCTCCCTTGCAGCCCCCCCGCCACCCCACCCCCCACAGCACCTAGAAACAATAGGGCTTGTAAAATGTCACTGTCTTCGAGTTAACTCTTAGCTTCTATAACTCCATTCTGGTGACTCCATGCCAGAGGGCTGCAGCCCCACCTGTGAGACATTTAAAAACCTATGTAGCCCTTGTTCCTCTCTGTATCTAGGTGGCAACCATAGTGACGGATTGTAACGATGATCGCAGTAATACATTACACAAATAACCATAGTAGTTGTTACAGAAATGCCCTGGCGACTGCCAGGTTGGCTCACGTATGACTGAGTACTGGATTGGTTTAGCCCGCTCCTGCTTGCTCAGTTGATACCAGGGGTACATGGTAACAGTTGCTAAAATGAAGTTGATATAAGGTCAGCCTGACTACAAACTTCTGCTTCCGTAAACGGCTTGCTTAACCCATTTGTGACTTGCTCTGCCCCCTGTGTTGACCCCTGCGTCTGTGCTGTCGAATGCATCGCTTCTACCTTGAAAAACCCAGCCCTGCCGCGGCTCCCTGCTGATCTTTACCATCCCATGGTGGAGAGCAGACGCGGTGCGCAGCTAAGGACTCCCAGCCCCATGGGCTGCGTGCTGCTGATGTTCTGGTCGTGGGTGCGAGTCCTGGGTGATCCTGCACCCAGACCCCACCTCCACCCTGACCCCACCCCCACCCCGACCCCACCCCCACCCCGACCCCACCCCCACCCCGACCCCACCCCCACCCCACCCCACCTCCACCCTGACCCACCCCCACCCTGACCCCACCTCCACCCTGACCCCACCCCTACCCTGACCCCACCCCCACCCTGACCCCACCTCCACCCTGACCCCACCCCCACCCCGACCCCACCCCCACCCCGACCCCACCCCCACCCCGACCCCACCCCCACCCCGACCCCACCTCCACCCTGCCTTCGCCTTTTCCTCCCCACCTCCTCACCTGCCCTGCTGGAACAGCCCGGAACCGACTGGTATCACTCAAGAGTGCATGGAGGACTGGCCTGCAGGTGTGCAAGGTCTGGAAGCCAATGCTTGAGTGACTGTAACATCTCCCCCCAGCCCCAACACACCCCCTCCCCACCCCTGCTCCCAGCCCCTCTGCGTTGAGCACCAGCTACCTCCCGGCCCTTCGTGTCTGTGGTGGCCAAACCTCTTCCCGCATTCAGCTGGTGTGTCCCCTTCCCGCTCCCCTGCGGCTCCTGGACCTCCGCCGGCTCCCTCCTCACACGGGCCTCAGCCTGGCAGGCTCTGGCTGGACTGGTGCGTCTCTGGGCCCCTGGGGCCCGGCCCTGCGCGGGGGCGTGCAGCCCTCTCCCCGCCTGCGCCCGCTCTGGGCAGGGGCACAGCTGCCCCGGAGCAGGCAGGGTGGGGCCGCTTGGTGAGCCAGATGCCGGGCACCTGATACCAACAGGGGAGGAAAGGCCCGCGGGGCACCGGGCCCGACGGGCTCTGAGCGGATGCTGGCTCCTTGCCTCCGCTTCCCACCGAAAGCTTCCTGGCCAACCGGGACCTCAAGATGGAAGGGCACGGCTGGCTCTTAGTCGAGGTGAGAGATGGCGGCCCTGCGAGGTCCAGGGCCCATGCCAGGTAACCCAGAACACAAGCCCAGGTCATGCGGGAGCAGCCAGGCCCGGGAGCTGGGCCCCGCACCGAGGGCAGGGTGGGAGCTAGCGCGGCCGCCAAACAACTGCAAGGACAGCAGCCAGAGGTCGGGACGGCGTGTTCCCCAGCCGGGCCCTGGGGAGCGTGGCCTGGCCGCACCCTGGCTCCGCTGGACATCTGTCCAGCTGCACGGGGCGACCCGGCGGCCCCGCCCCTGCTGTTTTTCTCCTGTGTGATGAGAGGTGGGACGCGGGCTCTCCAGAGCACCAGTGCTCCACGGTGCCCGCGGCTGCTGGGGTGCGAGGTCTCGCAGGGCTCAGGGCCCTGTCTCTACTTTGTGGGTCCCCTCCAAGGCCAGGGGCCGCGAGGGAAGGAGTCCCCTCCACGGCCGCCCCTGCGGTGCGGACGGTGCATGTGGCACCTGTGGTACGCAGAGGCCACGCCAGGCAGCCACGGGCCTCCGCGGTGAGGCTGGGCCCGGGCTGGAGCGACTCGCAATCGCAATGCACATCACAACCTCTTTCCTGCAGCCCTTCATCGGGCGCCAGGCCCCCCAGTCGTGCCTCCCCAAGGGCTGACTGCCCATGTTCTCCCCATTTGCACACGGGCAGAGGCGGTCGGGGCCAGGTGGCCCCCTTGCCGTCGAGGGCGGTGGTCCCTGGCCAGCGCCGTCCGGTCCTCCCCAGCCCGGCACCCTGCGGATCCGCGGGGAGAATCTGGCTCCTCCGCGCCGGCCGCCTCTCCCCAGCCTCCGCCTCACACGCCTGGCCGCCAGCCGCTCCTTGGACGCTCCGCGTGGAAAAACAATTGTGGTGTTGGCCCAGCCAGGGTGGCTGGGGGGCCCGGGGCTCCCTTCCTCCTCCACGTCCTGCTGGTGCCAAGCAGCTGGCTCCAGAAGCTGGGCGGGGGGGGGGGGGGGGGGAAGGCCTGCTCAGGGCAGGAGGGGGCTCACGGATTCGGAGGTGCACCAGAGGTAGGGGGCCACAAGCAGGCCGACAACCCCGCCAACAGCACCAGCAGGTACCCCCCCCCCCCCCACGCCCTGAGCGGACCGCAGGGTGCTCGCCGGGAGTCTGTTTGGTGGCTCATGTGGTGGAGACAAGCCCAACCCTGCCCCGCACTGTCCAGCAGGAAAAGCAGTGGAACCGGCAGTAGCGAGAACACCCCTTCCACCTGCCTACCCCTCCCATGGGGGCTCCCCGTGGCACAGGCGGGGAACCCAAGGCTCCCAGGGGAGAAACAAGTCGCCACGGGCCCTCAGCGAAGCATCAAGAGTCAAACCCCGAGGCGGAGCCCCTACCACGTACCTCGAGCTTGCCAGACCACCCTGCTGACAGAGGCCACTTAGCTGAACCCGTGTGCCCCGATTGTTACACACGCGCACGCACGCACGCACACCACACACACACACACACACACACACACACCTGGTCCCTCACACAGAATCAGCAGTTCCGTCTCAGAGAAATGGTCCCTGCGGTTCCCGGTGGGGGTCGCTTATCAAGGGGTCAAGACCCCGCTTCTGACTTTCTGACTCCAAAGTCGTAGCCATCCCCTAAGCCTTCCCCGGAGCCCCTGCTATTCAGGTTGTGGGAGAGAGCTGTCCGGACACTGGGAGTGGGGTCAGGGCCTCAGCCAGAGGGGCCGCTCCCCCTGCCCCGGGGGCAGCTGGGACCTGGACCCCGGCAGACACTACCCTGTCCTCTACAGTGCTATTATGTATCCAACCTCAGCCTCACATGTGTGAACTCCCCAGGTAATTCCCACCTCTCCTTCTAAGCAACAACAGTTATAACTATTTTAAGCAGCAACAGTTATAATATAGCCATTTTAAGGAGAAATGAAGTAGACACGTTGTCTCTCTCTCTTATTCCTCGAGTTATACTCATTCACACTGAAGGAAGACTATCTTTTTGGTGAGAATTCAGTAACTCAGAATCTGTCTAGGCAGGGACTCTGGGACAGCTGGAGTCACACTGTATCGGTCAGGTCAGGCCAAGTTATGCTCCGTAACAAGCCACCCCCAACTCTCCTGGTCTGGACAAGGCTTTCTTCACTCGTCCTGGGTGTCAACCCCACTTTAATGAGGAGCAGCTTATTCGCCTTGCCCCTCCCCATCACCGAAGCCCAGGGACGGCTCTTCAGGCTTCTGGGGGGAAGTTATGGGGTCCCCAGAGCCAGGGTCACCTCTGACCTCCTAGGGGCCAGCGAGGTGCTTCCCTGCCCAGTGGAGGAGCCGCCGCGTGGTACGACCTGCGCTTGACCCCACGCGGCTCCTGAGGGGCCGGTGTGACAGCTCCCACCTGGGCCCACGGACTTGAATTTCCTCCAGGAAGGGAGGGGGGAGGGGAGGACACGGCTGGCTCCAGACCACCGAGTCAGCCCGCCTGACGGGGGAGGGCCCTGGGTGAGGGAGTGGCTCGGCGCGGCCCGTGGGAGCCCCGAGGGACCCAGAGGCCAGTGCAGGGCGGCCTGGCCCCCCGGAAGGCTCTGCGCACCGGGGCTGGTGCTGGGGGAGGCTCTGGGTGGCCGAGGGGCCGGGGAGACGGGACCCGCATCCCCTCCCCATTACAAAGCTAGCGGCAGAACTTGCTGGAAGCCCGCGTGTAGGGTTATCCACCGTGCACCAGGCCGGTACTCGGTGTTTCAGGAGTTGGGGAACATCACAAAGCCAAGGGGGCGGCCTCCAAGCCACTCTGGGTTTTTTTGGGGGGGGGGGTGGGACCTTAGGACTGAGGGGGAAGGAGCAGTGGCCCCGTAAAAGAATGACGGGCGTGGGGGCGTGCGATCAAGGAACTCGGGCTTGCGTTTGAGGCACATTCCTGAGCTCCAAGTGCAGAAATAAAAGTGCTCCCTTGTCTGCGGGCTGGAGAGGCAGCAATACGCTGGGGTAACGAGGACCAGATGGGCTTCGGGAATTTCCAAAGGCCTTTTAGCATATTAGACAAAATAGCCTCTCAGGCGCACGCCACGACTTTGTCTGGCTGCCTGGGTATCAGTTACCCAGACGGCCAGCCTGGGCTGCGCACACCCGCTGGAGGGCCGAGGAGGAGGTGGGCTCCTGGCACCACCCCCCCCTCCGCTCCCTCCCAGCAGGAGCCCCCCGCAAGCCCCATCGTGCCTTGGGCTCCAGGTCCAAGCGCACACCTGCAGCCTGTCTCTCGGAGCCGGGATGTTCCGGGAGGAGGAGGAGAGCCCAGGACCCCTCCCCACCCAGCGCTACCACGCTGGCCAGAAGACGCCGTCCCCCCTCGCGTGCAGAGCACGGCCGCTCAAGCTCAAGGCCACTCACTCCATGTACCCTGGGGCTGCGAGGCGGCACGTGCCGCCAGGTCTGCTGGGAGACTTCAGCAGGTGGGGGGCGTCTGCATGGAGCAGCTTGGGCAACGCCTGCAGGCTCCCCGAGCTGCGAGGACCGGGGTCAGGGCCTGCTGGGAGTCGGCACTCACGGGGCTGGACTCCCGGGTCCTCACACTGACCACTCCAAGCGTGGCTCGCAGGGCATGCTGGGCACGGGCCCCGCCCTCCGGGAGGTGGGCCCTGCTTTCCAGAAGGCTCCTAGAAGCCTCACTGGACCGCATGTTCCCCATCAAACAATCTGACTGCAGAGAGCCAGAGCGAAGCGGGGACCCCAGTGGCCTCCTCCCCGCCCCCCGTGGCTGGCCGGCCGCAGCCCCCAGCACCCACCGTGCGGGTGGAGCAGGGGTCCCCAGGGCAGCATATGCCAAGCCACGGGCACCTCGCAGCTGCCGCTCCGCTCCACCAGAAACCACCGCCTCGTTCTTCAAAAATGGAAGCAGAAAGCCAGACAGCCTTCAGGACGCTCAGTGTGTTTTCCCCGCCGATGAGCATTCCAAAGGCCCCAGCCTCCCCCCTCCGCCCCTCCTCCTTCCCCCCACCCCTCCCTTCCGCCTGCTCCCCTGCCTTCTCACCTGTCTTTCCTTCCCCCCCCCCCCCCGCCGCTGGGGGCCGGATGTCAGCCACACCTCGTGTGGTCAGTCGTCACTGCCCCTTACTGCGCCTGTCACCCCGGTTTTCTCACAGGAACCTGGGGTGCTCACCCCGTGCTTTACTTAAGTACCTGGCAAACGTTAAGTCACTTCACCCCATTTTACAGATGAGTACACCAAGGCTGGGGGAGGCAGTCGCCCCGCTCTCGAGGGGTGGGTGAGGCTGAGTTCTGTCGCCTCGCTGTCACGTGACAGCCCCTCTGGGGTGGCAGGGCGTCCCTGGGCAGGGCCGGCTGGGCTGAATGGACCCGACTCAAGGGCAGCCACCCGGAGGAGGTCCTGGCTGAGAGAACAGAGGCAGGCCGCCAAGGGGCCTCCTTCAGATCTGCCTGGGAGTCCCGCTAGGCAGGGGGGCCCTGCCAGCACCAGCCTTTGTTTATGCCCTGGGCGTCCGGGCGGGTCCACTCTTCCCGTGTCTGCCCCCCTCCCCATTAGGACTGTGTGAGCCGGGACTCCTGGGGGCCCCGAGGGGGGCTGCCACAGCTGGGCACTGCTGTTTTCTGCTGGAAGCCATCTCCACCAGGCCACATGGAGAGCAGAGCCCCAACTCCCGAGCCCGGGCGGCCCGCAGCCAGCGGTGTCGCCAGGCACACGGAGGCAGGGGACAGTGCCTGGCCTCACCACCCCCCGCCCGCCCGTGGCTGCCCCCACTCAAGTCTTGTGCTCTGTGAAGTTAAACCCTTTATTTCCAGTAGTTCTTGGAAGGCAGGGGCTGTTCACCGCAAGAACACACAGCGGCCTGTCCAACCACGCTTCGCGACTCTCTAGGAAGGAAACACCCCATGACGAGCTGTCCCCGCGGGGGCCTGGAGTCCGGCAGAGGGCACGACAAGGGGATGACTCTGTGCAGTTAGAGCTCGGGGTCTGGCCTAGTAGGTCGAGATTTGGGGCAACCTGTGATCCTCCCGCCTAGGGGGCGTGAGACACTGTGGAGGGGGAAGCACCCCAGATGGTAACGACCCACGGGCCTTGGGTGGGGCTCACCAAGGCTGACGCGGCCTGGCTGGCCGCTGGGCTCTCCCCCTGCGCCTTTGGTCAGGGCGGCGGTCACCGGCTAGGAGGGCGCACACTCCCCCTGCTCAGCCTCCTCAGAGCGGCGTAGGGGCAGACACGCCCGAGGCCCTGGACAGGGAGAGGTGGGAACTGGGCACTGCGGGTGAGGCCCGTGGAGCGCGCAGCCCCCAAGCCCGCCCGGCTGCGCCCCGCCCCGGCCTGACCGGCCCCCGACGCCAGGAAGCCCCTCCCGGGCGCAGCACCTGCAGCCCTTGCTGGGCCGCCGGCCCCCTCTGCCCCCCATCTCCTCAGCGGCCTCCTCCAGGACCGCTGCCCCTTTGGGAGCCAGGAATTCTTCCCGAGACCGCCTCCGGGACCCAGCAGGGCGACCGAAGGGGGAGGTGCGAATCCTCGGGACCCCCATTCGCCACAAGCCCGGGCCTTGCTTCACTGTGGGGAATCCCACTGGGAACCCTTGAGCTGCTCTCCAAAGGCCCCCACACCCGCCCGGGGCGCCTGCCTGCTGGCCGGGAGCCCGGAGCCCGCCGAGGCCGTGCCCTGGCCCCTCGCGCCAGGCCTGTCCACACTCGCCCTCCGGGGGAGCGAAGGCAGAGACGGCACTTCCTCCACCGGACCTGGTCACCCCGGCACCCCGGGGGCCCTCCCTGCAGCCGGGGCCCAACCTGTCCTCCGGGAATGCCGATCTGCCCACCACCCCACGTGGGGGCTTCCCCGGAACTGGCTCTGCCTTCTGCCACGTCAGGAGACCTAGAGAACCTGGGCACCGGGTGGGGGGTGGGGGGCGGAGGAGCTGCCGGGCCCGGCCCTTCGGCCCTTCGGCCCTTCCAGCCCCTGCTGGCTCGCGGGTGCTGCCCCCGCAGCCCCGGGAAGTTAGACGACAGTAAGCAGCAAGGGCGGCGCGCGAGGGTGGAGGCAGGCGGGGAGACGCGGGACACCGGCGCTCAGGGCACGGTGCGGGGCAGCAGCGGCGTGTCCGAGTTCTGTGCCGAGACGCTGGGGGACTCGGGCCCGATGAGGCCCAGGTCGTGCAGATTCAGGATGGAGTCTGCGATGATTCTGGCCGTGCGTTTCTGATACCCGCCTGAGGTCACCATGAGGATGGGGACCTGGTGGCCCCGGACCACCCGGAATACCAGTTCATCCCTCTTCACAATGCCCTGCGGGGAGGTGGGGAGGGCGGCTCAGATGGAAGTCCTGCCCTAAGTCTACCCCCGTCCTTCTCGGCACGGCTGCCCAGGTCCACCCTCTCGGCTGCTGCTGGATCCCCAGAGTACGCCCTGAGCCCGAGGACATCCGAGGGTCAGCATGCACCCCTGTGCTGGTGAGCAGCCCCCCCCAGATGGCCTCCTGGGAAGGGGCGCGGGGACACACCCCTGGGCTGATGGACAGCCCCCCGAGGCGGTCCCCCTCGAGGATGTCGGTGCCTGCGTTGTAGACCACCACGTCGGGCAGGTGCTCCTGGAGGGCCTTTTCCACGTTCCGCTCCACTTTGCTCAGGTACTCCTCGTCCTCCGTGCCCCAGTCCAGCTCCACCTTCCGCCGGATGGCCTCTGGGAGGGAGACACCCAGAGTCCCAGTGGGCAGGGCAGGAAACGGAGGCTCAGGATGGGAAATGGTAGGGGGACTCCTCATGGATCTGACGTCAGACCAGTGGGCCTCTCATTTCTCCAACTGAGCTGGAAAAGCAGCAAGAGCTGCTGGCTGGGGTGCGGGGAGGGGGGGGGGAAGGAGCCACTTCACCTGCGCGCCCGGAGACTGCGCAGACCCCGAAGGCGCTGCCCCCTTGCTCCCAGACTCCCTCGAGCAGCTTTGCCTCACATCTCCGAGGGGGGTGGGGGAAGGGTTGGAGGGGTGGTGCACTTCACCACAGACCCAAAGGCTACCTGGGCTAGCAGCCATGAACCCCTGGAACCAGGAGCCAGCAACCATGCCTCCTTTTCAGTAAGGGGATGAAGAGCACCTGGCACCTGACCATTAGACCCCCACCTGCTGCCCGGCCAGGCGCCTGACCGCCAGGCCCCCCACCTGCCACGTGGGCAGGGTCTGTCTTGCACACTTGGCTCAATAATCTCTGCCTTCTGAGTCTAAGCTTAGCCCACCTTTATCTATTTCGAGCAAGTCCTCTGTTTGAACTGCTGCTTCCGCCTAGTTTTGTATCCTCTTCTCACCTTCTCTCCCTCTGCACCGAGCGCTGGCCCTGAACCACAGACCCACGAACCACAGACCCCCTTGGTGTGCGCAGCCAGGCCCAGCCCGCTCTGGGAGAGCTCCTGCGGGCGGGCAGGCCGGAGCAGCCCGCCGGCCCCACCTGCCCCGCAGCTCACCTTTGGCGACGCGGTCTCCGGGGTAGATGTGGCGGTTGTAGACATCCATGATGTACACACGTCTGTCACCCATGAAGTCTCGCTCGTGCCCGTTGCCCTGTGGGAGGCCACGGCCGCCGCTACGGCAGGTCCCTCTGGACCCCAGGACCCCCCACGCCTGGGCATTCCCATCCGCCCTTTGGGCAATGGTCTCCCAGCAGGAGCTGCTCCACAGAGGTGTGACCTAGACACCCAGCCCCTGGGCCTCTGGCAGCCCGGTCACAGCACCAAGTGAATCCTCTGTAGAAACTGGGGTACGTGCGTGCGTGCGTGTACACGTGAGAGAGAGACTTGGTTCCGGGGCTTAGTGCCACGGGAACTCGGGACAGGGTCCACAACAGGCGGGGGTGCGGAGCCCCCGGGCGCCCACTGTACTCGCCCCGACCGCCAGCGCAGTGAGCCCTGTGTTCAGAGTCCTGCGAGGGGCACCTGGACACCATCAATTCTGACAGCCTCGGGGGCCTGGGGACCCCGGAGCCTGCTGGGGCGGGTCCCCAGTCACAGGAGCTCAGGGCAGGAGCTGGCACCCCAGGGGCTCGCGAGCAGAGGACACTGCACAGGCGGACTGGGCTTCAGGGAGGGCCATCCCAGTGTGGGGGGCGGGCGGGAGGGCGGAGCCCAGGGCTCCAGGGCACCGAGGAGGCCCTTCCCCCCCTCCACTGGGACGCCCAGGGCTCACCTCCAGCCTGAGGAAAGCAGGAGCCCCCGCCGTGAGCATGCCCGAGGGAGGGAGTCCCCGGGGTGGGGGGGAGAGCAGGCCCCAGAGGACCCTCACCTGATGCGCGTCCAGGTCAATGATGGTGGCCTTGGAGATTCCCTCCACCCGTTCAAACAGAAACTGCCCAGGGAAGAAAGGAGGCGTGGAGTCCACAGAGGGCCACAGCGTCCACGGAGGTCACAGGCCCTGGGGCCCGCAGGCCGGCAGGGAGGCGCCCCGCGCCCAGGTGTGGGCAGCCGGTGGTGAGGGCGGCCCCGGAGGAGGGCAGGCCCCGATCTCCCAGGCTGCCCTGGGACACGAGGGGAACCCCACAGCCCTACCACTTCATCCCCCCAACTCTGCTCCCCCTCCAAAGACAAAGGCCTGGTGCCCCTCCCCTGCCTGCCAGGCCTCCCGCTCTGCCCGCACCCGTGCCGGCTCTGTTGGCTCACCAGCTTCCGTAAGCCCTAGGCGGGCAGGGGTCATGGCGGCCTACCCCATGCTTCAGGGCTGGTGACCACCCCACCCTGAGACCCACTTCCTTTCTCTGGGGGCCCCGGGGAGGACTCCGGGGTGAGCTCTCGGCGGCGAGGCCCCACACGCTCAGACACACCTTGATGGCAAGCGTGATGTCAGCGTAGGCGCAGAAGCCGCCGCCGCGGTCGCTGGAGCAGTGGTGGAAGCCGCCCCCTGCGGGAGGGCGGACGGCAGCCCTGGTCAGGGCGGGGTGGAGGCACACCCCACCCAGTCCCCACCCTCCCTCCCCAGCGACCAGCCTGCCCGGTGGGTGGAGCGCTTGAGCAGGCCACACGAGCCGCCCCGCTCCCAAGGAGACTGCCTGCCAGCCACGGCATCCACTCACAGCCCCCCGCGGGGAGGGTGGGATCCCCTCGGCGTCCCCACCACGCTGGGCTAGCCCTGGCAGCCCCCATCTGGAAGGCAGTCGCCCAGAGCCAGTTTGCCCTGGGTTCAGGTTCTGCGGGGGGGGGGGGGGCTGGGGAGAGCTGGGGGGGGTGTGCTTAGTTTGCCCTGGGCCTGGGTTCTGCAGTGGGGGGGGGGCTGGGGAGAGCTGGGGGGGGTGTGCTTAGTTTGCCCTGGGTTCAGGTTCTGCGGGGGGGGGGGCTGGGGAGAGCTGGGGGGTGTGCTTAGTTTGCCCTGGGCCCGGGTTCTGCTGGGGGGGGCTGGGGAGAGCTGGGGGGGTGTGCTTAGTTTGCCCTGGGCCCGGGTTCTGCTGCGGGGGGCTGGGGAGAGCTAGGGGGTGTACATAGTTGGTCATGGCTGCCCAAAGGCAGCCATGGCAAAGGGGATGATTTGTCCTCCTTCAGATCTGAGTGAGCCCAGAGGCCCGGAGTCCACAGGCCTCTCCCTGTATCACCACCAGCCAGCAAGTGTGCACACAAAGGACAAGTCTCCACCCACAGGCAGGAACCACAGGCAGGGACAAGGACGGGTCTCCACCCACAGGCCACCAGCCTCTGGGCTTGGACTCAGCTTGCAGAAGCCTCCCTACAGCCAGGAGAGGATGCCGTCATCACCGGCCCCACTTGACACCTAAGCCGGGCACAGAGGGGACCAGCAACTTTCCCAGGGCCACACAGCCGAGTGATGACAGCAGGAGGATTCAGACCCAGGGTGGCCCGGGTCCGGCCTCCTAACTTCAAGGAGGGCCATAACGCTTTCCAGGCGGGGAGCGGGCCCAGGGCCCGCCACGCCGTGGACACAGACGTGAATCACTGCTTTGTGCAGCAGAACATCAGAACCCCACGCTAGACCAGACTTCACTGGGCCCCGGCGACGCCAAGCAGCAGGAGAACCAGGCTGGCCGTGTAAGCTCACAGAGGAGCCAGGGCTCCGGGCCACGGGGCTCGGGCCAGCTCCTCACTGGCGCCATGGCCTGGTGACAATTATGCAGCTCAGACCCCAGGCTGGGAGGGAAGGGCCTGTGCACCTGTGGCATGCTGCTGTGCTCCAGGAGGGGCAATGACGGGGACAGGAGTGTGTGTGGACCGCCCCCCCCAGCCCATCCTGTGGGACTGGATTATATGAAGTACCTCTTAGGACCCCTGAGCAGGCGGCCCCAGGATGCGATGAATCGCTCCACACAGAGGAGGACGGACTGACTGGGAGGGGGAAAGGGAGCCCCTGGGGGTGTGAAAGCTGGGGTGCAGACATCAGGAGGTTGCAGGCCCCCCTCAGGCGCCCTCCTAAGGAGGCTCGGGGGCTCCCAGACCGGGCACTCACCGACGTTGATGGCCCAGCCTCGCTCCACGGCCAGCTTCCCTGCCTTGGAGACAAGCATCGCGTGAGGGACGTGAGGGACGCAGGCAGCCAGCCCCTCCCCTCCCTCCCTCCCTCCCTCCCTCCTCCCTGAGCTCTCCCCCTGCCCGCCAGGGCTCTGGCCAGCTCTGGGGCGGGAAGAGGCTGCAAGGTGAGGTCCAGGGGCGCCTCACCCACCAGCCCAGTGGGTCAGCCCAGCAGGCCGGAGCCCTTAGCAGGCGGGCGGGAGGGGAGGCGCACCGAGGGCGGCCCGAGGCCCGCTGTGACTTGCAAGCAGTGGAAGGAAGCAATGCATTCCAGTGACCTGCCTCAAGGTGGCTTTCAGAGGAAGAAAACAAGAGCGTGTTTTGTCATGGAAATATGGTGGGACCTGTTGCTGTAATCCTGCAGGAAAACTTAATTTGCAGTGAGTGGCTCAGAGATACTGTTTTCACGGTGGGTTAAATGTCCCTCCGTTTGGCTCCGTGTGCCATGTACACGAGAGCCCAGGGGTAGAACAGACCTGGGGTGGGGGTGAGGGATGTGGAGGTGGGTCTTCTATACCAGCAAACACGGTAACTGTGCTGGGGGGTGGGGAAGGAAGAGCCCCCCGAAGTCCAATTCCCCAAACAAGAAAGCTTTCTGCAGAAAGGTTCATGGTTGCTGGGTCTGGAGGAATGAATGGCTGGGATTTTGCTCAGTGGGAAGGAGAGTGCGGGGCAAAGGCGGGGGTGGGGGTGGGGGTGGGGGGGCAGGGGGAAGCAGGGGACGTGGGGAGGGAACTGCGCCCCCTGTCCCGCCTACCATTATGGTTCCTCCCGTCTGGGTCCGGAGGGGCCTCAGCACCTTTCTCTGCACCAGGAAGTTGGGAAGGAAGATGACAGGGGGGATCTCCGTGATGGTGGCGACGGCAAAGGACCACTGTGGAGAGAAATGGAAATCAGCCCCTGTCCGGCCTGGGGGTGGTCCCAAGGCTCCCCGAGACCCCTTCTGGTCGGCGTTTTTCTCTGGTTAGAAAGTAGAGCCCAAGCCACCCCGACACCCACCGGGCCAGCCACGCTTTGGGCTCTGGGTGCAGGGAGAAGCAGTTGGGTATTTCTTAGAGCAAGTTCCGAATTCCCCAGCGCTGGGAAGCACTCCGAAGCACGCGGCCGCCCTCTAGTGCCCAGAACAAGGACTGCGGAGAGCTTCACGCCAGGGGACAGACCTCGGCTGGCCGGAGGAAGCCGTCCAGACGGTGGCACTGGGGCTGGGAAGGGGGGCGTCAGCCTCCTTCCCCCGTGGGAAGGCCTCCAGACCCCGTCTCTGCCCCAGCTGCTGAGGGTCTGCCGAGCACCCAGACACACGTGTCCCAAGGCCAGGGGCAGGGCGTGGCGTGGACCTCCAGCCCCCAGCGGAAGCCATCATCTGCCCCGCTGAGGATGCACAGGGCTCTCCCGGCTCTCCCGCGGCCGGGGCAGAGCAGGGGGAGCTGGATGAGGTCTGGAGACACTCACTGCAAACAGAGCCAGGGCCTGCGAGACAATGCCGGTGGCCGTGGGGTCCTGCCGTGCTGGGAGCCTGGCAGGGTGAACAAGCCAGCGGTGCTGATGGGCATGGGAAGCACTATGACCGAGGGGAGGGAGGGAGACAGGCAGGCCTGGTGGAGGGGGCGCCCCCTGCAGGTGAACAGGGAACAAGGGTCAAGGTAGAAGGGCAACTTGGGGCAGAGAAGCAAGACCAGGATGAGAAGTGGGCGGAGCTAGGACAGGTCAGGCGAGCTTCTCAGGTCACGCAGAGCAGCAGAGAGCCACCGCCAGTGATGTCCCCGACTTCTTTAGTATCTCCAGGGACGAAAAAGGAGATAAGAAGCCAGGAGCCAGCGGCTCACGCCTGTAACCCTAGCTACCTAGGAGGCTGAGATCTGAGGACCCTGGTTGGAAGCCAGCCTAGCCAGGAAAGCCAGTGAGATTCTTACCTCCAGCTAGCCACCAGAAAACCGGAAGTGGCACTGTGGTTCAAAGTGGTAGAGTGGTAGCTCAAGGCAGCGTTGAGCCCTGAGTTCAAGCCCTCTCATGACAAGCAAGGAGGAGAGAAGGAAAAGCGTGGGGCGGGGGGGGGGGTGAGGGGAGGGAGAGAGAGAGAGCGAGAGCCCCTGGGGCCTGTGTGGGCTCCCAAGTGCCCAGCACCCTCCGCAGCTGCCATAAGTTTCTCCTGATACCACAGTCACCCAGCTCCCAACCCGTAGCTCTGCTTGTTGGACTGTGGCGTCCCCAGTGTGCAGTTTCTGTGTCACCTGAGGATGTGTGAAGACGGCAGATCCTCAAAGCCCGCCCCGGATGTCAGGGCTCAAAGCCAAGTGCGCCCAGCAGTCAGTGGGGCTGAGGCAAGCCCTCCAGCCATTCTGATGCGGGCCTGATTTGACGTGTCACCGCCGTAAGGAACGTGGCACACCACAGGCCGAGTGACTCGTGCTCCCTGAAGATGCCCCAGCAGCTTCCGCTGCTCCATGACGGGGCCTCCACCCTAAGCAGCCTCCGACGGGCACCGCAAACTGCAGAACCCACCCGAGACCTGATCCCCGCCACTCAGGTTCACAGGGGTGCACAGGGGTCCCCCGACTTCCTCAGGCAGAGGCCTGGCCCACTGTGGTTAAAACAAGAAGAGCTCCGGGGAGGGATTGGCTGCAAACCCACTCAGAGTGCCCCCCCCCCCGACCGTCTGGGGGAGCCCTTCCACCAGCCAAACAGCACACAGGAGGAGAGAGGACAAGAGGGAAACCCAGGAGCACACGCCTCAGCAAGTGCAGAGAAAGTCTGACAAAAATCCAGCACTTGTCTAGCATAAAAACCACTAAACCCACTTGGAGAAGGAAACTCTCCCAGGACGGTGAAGGGCATTTATTAAAAACAAACCAACTACCCACAGTGAGCACACCCAATAAGAAGACTGAAAGCTTTCCACAGGGTCTCCTGCCTGGCCATCTCTACTCAACCGTCTGGAGTTCCAGCCAAATGGACTAGGCAAGAAAAACCGATCAATCATCAATCCATCAGCTGCATCTGTACTGTAAAGGAAGACGTTAAATGGTCTCTATTCACCAAGGGTGTGAAGTGATACATAGAAGAGTGCAAGGAACATGCACACAGAGCTATTAAAGCTAAAAAAACAAAAACGCATTTGGCAAAGTTGCAGGATATACGATCTACACCCAGAAGCTGCATTCCTAGGCACTAGCAAGGAAGCGAAGAAGACAATCCCATTCACAATAGCATCAAAAGGAATAAAAATGTCTCAAATGAGTGTATACAAGAAGTGCAAGACTTACCCACAGCAATCTACCACATTGCTGAGAGAAATCAAGAAGGCCTGAATGACTGGGAAATAGTCCACATTTATGCACTTGAAGACCAAGTTTCCTTAGGATAGCAGAACTTCTACAGGCCTACAGATTCGGTGCAACACTGTGCTACCCAAGGCTTTCAAGGAGGTGGTCCTGTGCGTCATGGGACTCTTAAGGGACTGGATATGGTCAGAACAATCTTGATAAAGGCAAAGCTAGAGGATTACAATTCCACATTTTACCTTACTACAAAGCTACGGTCACCAAAATAGTACAGCACTGACATAACAGACACACAGAGCAAATGAACAGTATGAAAATCCAAACAGTCTGGAGGGGGAAACTGGGAGAAAATGAGGGAGGTGTGACACTGTTCAAAAAGAAATGTACAGGTTGGGAGGGTGGCTTAGTAGTAGAGGGCTTATCTAGTATGCCCTGGGTTTGATTCCTCAGTATCACATAAACAGAAAAAGCTGTGGCTCAAGTGGTAGAGTGCTAGCCTTGAATTAAAGAAGCTCAGGGACACTGCCCAGGCCCTGAGTTCAAGCCCCAAGACTGGCAAGAAAAAAAATGTATTAGCTGGGTGCTGGTGGCTTACCCCTGTAATCCGAGCTGCTCAGAAGGCTAAGATCTGAGGATCCGGATCGTGGTTCAAAGTCCCCATGAGACTCTTATCTCCAATTAACCACTCAAAAACCAGAAGTGGAGCTGTGGCTTAATGTGGTAGAGTGCTAGCCTTGAGCAAAAGAGCTCTGGAACCAGGCCCAGGCCCTGAGTTCAAGCCCTACGAATAACAACAACAACAACAAATGTGCTCATTGCCTGACTTACATAACCATAACTCCTCTGTACATTATCTTTACAATAAAAAAACTTTAAAAATGAAAATCCAGAAATAAGCCCATATTTTTTGTCCAATTTGATTTCCTACAAAGGCCCCAAGAACATCCATTGAGGAAAATTCAGTTTTTAACAAGTGATGCCGTAGGGAGTGAATGTCCACAAGCATGGGGTGGGGGGAGGAGGGACGAGAGGGGGGAAGGAGGAACGTGGGGAGGGGAGAAGTTGGACTTTCATTTCATACCATATTCATGCCACCTGGAAGTGGGGCTGTGGCTCAAGCGGTACAACACCAGCTTTGAGCACAAGAGGCCAATGAGAGAATGAGGCCCTGCGTTCAAGCCCCAGTACCGGCACACACGTAAGAAAGTAAAATGCTCAAGACGGGCCGGGTGCCGGGGGCTGGCACCAAAAGCTCGAGGCTGCCCGGACAGGGCGGGGTCAGCAGCGACTGCGCGGCTTTCCCCTCCATCCCAGGAGGGACACGGGCGCTGTGGATAGAGTGTCGTGCTCACGGGGTCCTTGCTGGAAGACACGTCCTGAGCACTGGCTGCACGCAGCGTGCAGTGACACGCTCTTGGCTGCTGCACACACTGCCCTGCTCCCGAGGGCAAACTTTCATTGGAGTCAGCGGAAGACCGGGACCCAGTGCTGGCCCGGCCCAACCAACTGCCCCTCCACGGGGCCTTGCACACAGCAGGTGCTCCCTGCACTGATGTCACCTTGCAGATCATAGGTCGCTATTCCAACTCCAATCATCAATGAGTGGCAAAGGCCACAGCAGTGAAGGGGCAGGCATGAGCCCAGAGCCGGCGTGGGGCAGAGGAGGGAGAGGCAGGAGAGGGGGCCGCTCTGAACTATAGCCCTAATGCCACACCTTCTGCCCCCTCCCCCTCCCACAACTGTCCATGGTACCCAGAACAAAACCCACACTGCTTCCACAGCCCGCAGGCCTGGGGTGTTACAGAAACCATCTTGTTGCTTTTGCTCCCACTGTGTGGAGTTCTAAGGCAGTGTGCGGCTCCACCAGCACCTGTGGAGCCCTTTGCGCTGGCATGTCTGAATTCTCCCGCCCTTGACCTTGATTTTCTATTTGGGACACTACCTGTTCATGCTTTTGAAATTATCTTTCAGAATAATTATTTTACAGAATAGCCTGCTCTCAGAAATGAGGGGAGGGGGGCAGGGCAGGGCAGGGCAGGGCGTGCAGCCTGCCCTGCGATTTCCCATAAGGCCCTACAAACGGGGGCGGGGGGGTATGCTAGAGCCTATCTCCTCATTCTTGGCCTCATCCTGGCCCTACTCTGTTCTGCTCTGTCCTTGTCTTGCCTCAGAGCCCCGTCCCACACTCTCCGCGCCCTCTGGACTGGGGCAGCTTGTCCTTCTGACCTGGCCCCCCGGGCTGCGGCCTGTGACCGCGCATGCCTGGGCCCCCGGAAACCAGGGCAGCCGCACCAGGCTTTCTGCCAACACCTCACACACCTCCGTCTCCCGGGAGGCGGGCCGCACCCTCCTCCTGGTAATCTTTCAGGAGCTCACAGCTCCATCTAGAACTGCCACGGCTCGGGACGGGTACCAGAGGAGGAAGAGCAGTCGCCATGACGGATGCTCGGGCAGAGCTTCCGCCCCACCCCCACCCCGCGTGACCCCCGCCCTGCCCAGGTGGCCTCGAGCAGGCCCAGCCTGGTTCTGAGCCGGGGCTTTTCTTCTCATTGCGTGGAGGGTGCTGTTAACCTCCAGGGCAGGAAGCCTGGGGCAGAGGCGCAGTGGCGGGTCGGCCGCCACCCTCCCCGGGCGGGCCGCTGCAGGTGCTGATAACCCCGTGACAAGCCCAGTGTGGACCCCGGGGGGAGCTCCGTGAACCCCCCAGAAAGAGAGCGCAACCCAGCAATTAAAGACCCAGTGTGGGCTGCTGGGGCTTGAAAACTTCCGAGCTGCACTAAGAAGGAATCGGGGGCTCTGCCTAAGGATCTGCATTTCAAGGTTCTCTTGGAAAGCTGGGTGGTCTGGTCCTGTGGGGCCCACAGAGAAGCTTTGTGGCAGACACCCACGTGGGGAGGACTGGAGTTCTGCCGTCCACCCCAGCGACCTCGTGCCTGACTGCTTCTTTATTCTCCCTGCCAGACCCCGGGGGAGCTCTAAACCAGTCTTTAGCCCACACATTTTCAACAAGTCTTTACAAGAAGCGCTTAGAACTTCAACTCGAGCCCAACGTAAAAACAGGCCAATCCAGGCAGAGATCTGCAAGACCTGTCCGTAGAGCCCCCAGCCCCTGGAAGCTTCTGCCTCCACCATCCTTGCTTTCCTACACCCCGAGACACGGAGGTCCATTATCCACGGAGTAGACGCCCATGCTCCCTCTGGCCGCCCCCCCGCTTCCCCCCCCCCCCCGCCCTCCGGTCACCGCCCTGTACCTTCAGCTCGTTGAGATAGCGCCTTGTGTGTACCACCAGCAGGTCCTCCTCCGAGGCCTCCCGAGCCTCCACCAGCATGCTGTCGGCCAGGAGCTTCTCCTCTGGAACCACAAAGGGAGCTGTGGTTCCCTCTGCCACCTCAAGGCCCAGCCCAGCCCCCACCCCCCAGCTGGCTGCAGGAGAGATAGACATTGCTGGCTAGCAGGCTGCCTGCCGTGCCCCGTGGGGGGGGGCGGGGGGGGGAGATGGCCAGGCCCTCTGACCCAGGACATTGAACGCTGGGCACACGGCCGTCCTCGTGTGCCACCCCCGGGAGCCCCGGTGCCGGTGGATGGCTTCCCGAGGCCGACGGCACACGGCCACCAGCGCCCACGCTCACACTCTGCCTCCACCAGGGGCCTCGGGGACCTCGGCACAGCCTGACCGACCCCGCTCACCTCTCCTCACAAGCAAGGGACCTCGCTGCCACCCATGGCCTGTGGACACCAGGACAGCCACGGCTGAATTACTCTCTGTTTTCATTGCATTTCTTTTTTTGTTTTGTTTTTTAAATCACAGCCTTCTATTTAAAGCGAGTAAAACTGCCTTCTCCCACTCAGATGACATAATGTTTCCTTTTAAAACCAACTTAAATTAGTCTTTAAGATAGAGGCAGAGTCAGAGGCAGTATGCAGTAAATAATGGAGCAAGTGTGTGAGGGGAGGGCCGAGTCCCGAGAGAGGCGGGCAGCTTACGCTTGAGAGGCCAGCCCCGCTTCCAGGCCTCACCAACGCGGCTGAGAGCGGGCCGGGTCTCCCACCCACCGCGCCCGCCGCGCGGCTGGACCACAGCACTGCTCTACACATCACCAGCTTCAATGAGTCCTGACTTGAAACCAACTGGCTGCAAACCTTCTCCACATACAGATCCAGGTGGGGAGCCCTCCCGCAACACCCCACGGTCTCCAGTGCCTCCCGCAAAGGGCCAGCTCCTTTCCTGCCACGCATCCACGCATCCAAGGCCCCAAGCCATGTGGCCCCACCTCCCTTCCCTTCATCCCCAGAGGAGAGAAGGGAACAGAAACAACTGTTGGCTCCCAGGAGTGGAAGACAGGGAGTCCCTCTGGGGAGCTGCTGGGTGATACAGGGGCCCCCAAGAAGGGCAAAGGGGACAGGGCAGGAGGCAAGAGGCAGGATGATTCTCGCCCTCCGTCATCGCCTGTTATCCATGTTCCTTCCTTCTACATCGTCTTTTCTTTGAGTGTTCAGTTTGCTCACTACTGTAAATGGAAAGCCAGTATCCCCTGCCATAAATAGAAGAGCCAGAAATGAAAAGTCCAATGGAAGCAAACAGTGTTATTAATCCCTGAGCTGATGCTAAGTTTTGCAAGATGCCCACTCCTTGCTCTAGATCTGTTTCGAAGGGAGATGGGCTTAGGTGTTAAAGATGGACTGGCTGCAAAGCAAAACTTCCTCCACAGCATGGGCGGGCACTTCTAAAACATGCAGTGCTTCATCGTATGCCAGACAATCCTTCCTGCTGCTCCAAAGAAGGGACCCCGGTGCAGGAAAACCCCTCCCCAACTCAGACCACTCCAGTGCCTCCAGTAGAGCCATAGCCAAACACGAGCCAGGAACCTTGGTCCTGGAGCTGACTTCCCCACCATAATCCCACGTTGCAGCTGTGTGGCTCTGGCCATGTTCCAATTGTTCTGGCTCCAGTTTCCCCCGTGGATAAATCAACAGGGCTGGACTCTCAGAAGGGACATTGGATTCCTCCAAAGTTCAGCCTCCATATGTCCAGCTTTATGTATGTGTGACAGTGGTGAAACCTAAACTCAGGGCCTGAGTGCTGTCCCTTAACTTTTTCTGCTTCAGGCTTGCCTTCTACCTCTTGAGTCACAGATCCACTTCTGGATTTTTGCTGGTTAACTAGAGATAAGAGTCTCATGGACTTTCCTGCCCGGGCTGGCTTCAAACCACGATCCTCAGATCTCAGCCTCCTGAGCAGCTAAGATTACAGGTGTGAGCCACCAGTGCCCAGCCTCCCATGTACAGCTTTAATGAGCTCCTTTTACTGGGCCTCTGGGGCAGAGGCGGGACATATGTCCACAGTGACAGGAACCAGAGGGAGGGTGACACAAGACATGTCAGGCTTAGGACTCTACTGCCAAGATCGTGTTGACAGCAGGTGCAGAAGGCAGTCTGGGGTCTGCAGCTGGGGGTGAGGGTCCTGAAGCTCGTGTGGAGACGAGTTTGGGGAGGACAGGTGGGCCAAAGGAAGCAAGGTTGAAGGGCTGGGGGTGGAAGGGCATTGCATACCTTTTAGGAAATTGATCACCTTGCCCCATTTTCCAGCATCGAAAGGGTGCAGCTTCTCCAGGCCCATGAAGGTGATGTTGTAGCGTGGAGAGTACACGATGGGCCAGCGCTTTTCTGACACATGGTGGTACAGTTGGGTCACGTGTGGCCTTCAGTATGCACAGGACAGACAGGAAAACCTCAGTGTGGATCAAGGCCGCCCCTCCCCTACCCCCTACCCCGGACTGCTGCAGCAACAGGAATAAGATCAGATCCTCACGGAGCCCTGCCTGCTTTTCCTAGAACCCAACTCCTAGCTGGTCCACCCAGCAGCCTGGGAGACAGGCACTCCAAGCCCACCAGGGGCTGCTCAAGGACCAGGTGTACCCAAGGTCACACAGCAGGTCTGTGGAGAAGCCGCGGCCCCCAGACCTCGGCACCCCGCAGCCGTGGGGCCCTAGGCCTCAGTTCCTCCACCGGGAGGCACGGCTGTGGCACAGACCGAGCTCGTGTATCTAAGGAGATGCGCGCGGAAGGCGCTCGGAGACCGCAGGCGGGGACTCAGCCCGGGCCGGCCAGGAGCGGGGTCACCTCAGGCCCTCCTCGCGCGGTGGCCCCCCCGCATCGCGCCCCTGCAGCGGCCACACAGGTGCTAGCTAGAGACGCTCCAGCCTCCCCCGTGAAGGGGCGTTTCACAGCTGGGGGTCGGCGAGGGGGGGCCTCAGCCCGGCGCAGGGCGCTAGCCCCCCACCCCCGTCCTGCGCGAGCCCCCCCGGGTCGCGGGTTGGCCGGGCGCCCGGGGCGGCCGAGGGTGCGGGCCCGCGCGGCCCTCGCTCGCCCGAGTAGGCCGGCACCTGCCCGGCCCGTGGGCCGCGCACTCGCTCCCCGCCCAGGAGCCCCCCGGGCCGGGCCCAGCGCCCCTCCCCGAGCCCCCGCCCCACCACACTCACATCCCGGGGCCGGCCCTCCCAGCGCTGGCCGAAGCTCCGCGGCCCGGAGGGTGGAGCGCGGGGCAGCGCGGGGCGGGCGGGGAGGGCGTGGCCCGCCTAGGACACGCCCCCAGGCCGCCCCGGCGCCGCTGCCGGGGGCGGGGCCTGAGTAGGTCCGTCTTCTCCCGTCCCACGCCCCGCGCTGCGTCACAGACACTAGAATCCCGAGCCCAGCTCGCCGGCCCGCAGAAGGCCACGCCCCCGGAGCCGATCCCGCGCGATGTCCCGCCTACCTCGGGCCGATACCCAATGGGATTCCACCTGGCCCGGAAGGCCACGCCCCTGGGTAGGCGGGCCACGTGGGGTTGTAGCTCCTTCGTCGCGAGGGGTGGAACCCGCGGCGGCGCCCCGCCCCCGAGGCGTGGCCATCGTAACCCCACCCACCCACGCTTCCAGCTTATTTTTCCTTTCTCCCGAGCTGCGAGCTGCGAGCTGCGAGCTGCGAGCTGCGAGCTGCGAGCTGCGAGCTGCGAGCTGCGAGCTGCGAGCTGCGAGCTGCGAGCTGCGAGCTGCGAGCTGCGGAGAAACTGGGAGAAGCTGGGAGGTGGGAACGTTGCTGCCTTCCCGGCAGCTGACCCCGAGCTCGCTGTGTGACCTTGGGCTTGGGTCTCCCCGCTCTCTGGACCATGAGAGGTTGGTGGGGGCTACTTGTCATCTGACCTGCGGAGCCCCGGGCGGCCCTCTCTGGCAGCCGGGCCTGGGGTCACCATCCCTCAGCAGTCCTCTGTGAGCCTCGGTTCCCTCCTGCTTAGATAGGACAGAGTAAGGGAACCTCACCTTCCCCGTCTCAGCCCCCCACAGGCTGAGCTGAGGGACAACTGGGGGTGACTGCGGGCTGCCACGGGAGGAGGCCCAACAATAGAGCCCAGAGGACAGAGACAATGGACCTCTGTTGGCCCAGCTGTCTCTGCCAACAAACAGAAGCAGCTGACCAGAGGGCTGCCAGGAGCCGGGCACTGGGGTTCCTGGGGTGGGGGGTGGGGTGGCCAAGCGTGGCCCTGTACCTTCTACCCATGACTGCCCATGACTGTATGGTGGCATTTGGTGCTCCAAGCTTCCTCCTACCAGGCAGGGGTGCTGGCAACACATCGATGTTACCGTGAGGTTCAGGCCTGAACTGAACCCAGCCTAGGCCACGTGCCAGCCCAATGACCTTGGGCAAGTTGCTTCAGCTCTCCTGTCCTCTATTTCTGCACCCGTGAGTAATGTCTAGCTGTGGGTCTGCAGATCTGAACTGTAGTTCTCAGTTGGGTCTATCTCCTCCTCCCCTCCCAACCCCTGCCAAGACTGAGAGATCAGGAAGGATATCGGGGTGGGACATTACTCTACAGCTGGGACTTTTGAAGTAAATTTTGGATTTTCCATAGTTGGGTCTCCACTCACCTAGCCAGCAATGCCTTCCACTGCAAGATGATTCTTTAAAAGCCCTGGGCCCTAACACATCCTTCTGAATTTACCTATTACAGTTACCTACACTTACCATTTCACTGGGACCCTGTCCCCACCCCTCTATGTTTGCATCTCAGGCACCAGGAGGCGAGTGGTTTCCCCCACCATGCAACCCCATTGTAACTTATTGCCAACTGACCCTGGGCTGAAAACTCTGAAACCAGGAGCCAAACAAACCTCTCCTCTTGGGCTGGGAAAGTGGCTTAGTGAAGCCCTGGGTTCGATTCCTCAGTACCACATACACAGAAAAAGCCAGAAGCAGTGCTGTGGCTCAAGTGGTAGAGCGCTAGCCTTGAGCAAAGAAGCTCAGGGACAGTGCCCTGGCCCTGAGTTCAAGCCCCAGGACTGGAAAAGGGAAAGAAAAAAACCTCTCCTTTTGTTAAGTGGGCCATCTCAGCTATTTTGCCCTGGTAATAGAGCTGACTACCTGGGGCCGGGGGGTGGGGGCATTGGGACTGATTTGAAGGGGATACAAGGACCAGGTCCCTCCTTACCTTCTCGTTTGCTTCCTGGCCATGATGCGAGTATCTTTGCTCAACCACATACTCCTAGAGCCTTACCACAGGCCTAAAACCACAGGCCCAACAGATCACAACCTGGAACCTCCAAAACTATGAGTCAGAATTAACCCCTCCCTCTTTTTTTTTTTGTTAGCTCAGACATGTGTTACAGTGATAGAAAGCTAACACACATGGCAAGTGAGGTACAGGGTAGGAGTTAAGCAGGGGGAAAAAAACCCACTGATGTTCTCGGCAATTTGAAGATTCCTCCAGTTCTCCCTGAGCCAACTCAGCAGCAGGCGTGAGTTGGCCTTTAACATGCCCCTGCCTCCTGCCCCTTGTATTTCCTGCAGAGGCCTTGCTGACTTGGAGCATCGCAGGGTCTGTCACCAAGGAAACCTGGGCCTCAATCCTAGCCACATCTGCCCACCATGTGCACCCTAAATGAAGGAGCTGGTCCATCCTGGTGACCAGGTAGTGCCCCCTAAAGCTAAAGCCCTTGCCTCCACTGTAACCCCTTGTACAACCTCACCAGGCTCCAGCCTCATCCTCAGGGACGTTGACATATTTGGTGGCGTGAAGCCAGCCCTCTGCTCCGGGGTCCTGGCAGCCCAAGGCTTGCCCTGCCTTGTAAGGACTGGTGCTCAGGGAATTCCAGGGCTGTGGGAACTCATTAGCGCACAGGGCTGCCAGCAACAAACATGACATGTGCTCCCCTAGCTGCACGGATGCAGAGAGACAAACACCAAACAACTGCCACTCGCCACCCCAGATGCACACACAGAAATACACTGCCTGTTGTTTTGCACTTTGCCTTTTAAAATCTAAAGCACATCTTTATAGATACCCCAACATCAGCAGGCCCTGGTCTACTACTACCTTTTTAATGCCCATGCTATATTCCATTGCACGATTGTCTTTTGTCCCTGTGCATGCATTTCTAGTTTCTTTGCTCTCAGATGCCTCAGAAGGTCCTTGGTGTCCCTGGGCATCTGGCCATATTTCCACAGAGTTCACACATGCCCTGGCATTGCCCCAAACAGCTAGCCCAGTGTGTCCTCGTGCAAGCAGCAAGATTCCACAGCCACAGCCATTAAAGGCTCCTCCAAGTTTCTTCTCAGATTCACTCTCCTTGATTCCATTCACCAAAACAAGTCACATGGCCAAGGCTACAGCCAGTGCCCGAGAGACACTGCCAAGGTACTGGAGCACCAGGAAGCAGAAATCACTGGGGCTCTCGTTGCTGCCATTTACCACACACTGCCCTCAGCAGATTGAAAGAAGATCTCCATAGCAACCAGCCACCGACCACGCCTGAGGCCCAGAGAGTAGCCACGGTGCTTCACGGGGGGGGGGGGGGGCTGCTTGACCTCTTTCTACCCGGGACCTGGAACTACACTGAATCCTTTTGGGGCTTGGGTGCATCATCCAGAGAGAAGGGAGAGGGGTGGGACATCCTTCAATGGTCAGACATGAGATCTGGACAGAGGAATTAAGTTGGAGTATTACAAAAAATAAAGACAGGCACCAATGGCTCACATCAATAATCCTAGCTTCTCAGGAAGCTGAGATTTAGGGCCAAAGTTCAAAGGCAGGCAACTCCATGAGGCTTTTACATCCAGTTAACCAAAGAAAGGCCAGAAGTGGGGGTGTGGCTCAAGTGGTAAAGCACCAACTTTGAGTAAAAAAGCTAAGTGAGAGTGCCAAGCCCTGAGTTCAAGCCCCAATACCGGCAGGGGCACTCAGGTATTTTAAGCTCATAGGCTAGAATGCAAATCCACCGGAACTGAGAGAATAGTTGGCATCCTGATGAAAGTGGAGAGGGGAAGGCAGATGCATGAATGCAGAGGGACTTTTTCCCACGTTGGGGGAAGCGATCTGCCCTCACGGTGAGGTCAGAGGGGTACCCCAGTAACCCCCAGCCTACTGTCCTCATTTCATAGCCCCGGAAAAAGCAGCCGTGCAGGGTGCTAATGCATGAGCAAGCGTCTGGTTCTGTCTGGTTCTGCCACACCATGGCTGCCGGGGTGTGCTTCAGACAATCGAATGATTTCTTAATTGGAGTCTCCTGCTTAATTAGCTGCTTCCTGAGCGTTTGTGCTCTCAGCAGTTCCCTGTCAGCACTGCCAGCTCTGCACAGCTGTGGCCTTGCTTCAGGTTTTGCCCAGGACAGCTGGGAGGGGAGGGGCTTGCAGGCTACCCAGAGAGAGGGGAAGCAGCTGCTCCCCTCAACATCAGTGGCTTCCCAGGGCTTCACAGCCAGTCCCTGGTTCAGCCCTGGGGGCCAGGCACTGGAACTCTGCAGTTGGCTCCCCTTGTCACGGAGGGTGAACCTGGGGGCCAGGCACTGGAACTCTGCAGTTGGCCCCCCTTGTCACGGAGGGTGAACCTGGGGGCCAGGCACTGGAACTCTGCAGTTGGCCCCCCTTGTCACGGGGTGGGCCTCTGCCTCTCTCTGGACTCCAGTGACGATGAAAAGTCTCCTTTTCAACTGGGCACTGGTGGCTCACGTCTGCAATCCCAGCTACTCAGGAGGCTGAGAGCTTAAGGATGGAAGTTCAAGGTCTGCCTGGGCAGACACATCCTGGAGACTCTTATCTCTAATTGACTAGCAAGAAAGCCAGAAGTGGAGGTGTGGTTCAAGGGGTGGAGACCATATTGTGTGTGTGTGTGAGAGAGAGAAAAAAGCTAAACTAAGGCCTTGAGTTCAAGCCCCAGGAAAAGGGATGGTGGTAGAGAGGGTGTTAATTCTCAGGCTTCCACGTTCTCTTAGTTTTCCATCACTATAACAAAACACTAGAGGAAATCAACTTATGAATCAAGGTTTATCGCTCATGACACTGGATTCAGTCCAAGACTGAATGTGTTGTCTTTAGTATCAAAGGCAGAACATCCTAGTGAGAGCACGTGGTGCAAAGCACGGCCTTTGTGAGTCAAAAGGAGTCCCTGGAGTCGCTCTCCTTGGCCTAAGGATGTCCCATGAGCCCCCACCGCACCCCACCTCACCTCCCAGTGGAGCCCTCTGGGGCCTAAGCCTGTAACACTTGGGCCTTCGAGGACGAGCAACCTCCAAGCGGTAGCGGGTCCTGAATTCTTAGTTGAGGTGATCTACAGGTGAATGGACTACAGTGCAGTTGGAGTTGTGCTAGCTGGCTAAGTCCCACCCACCCACCACCCGATGAGCCCTTTCCTACCCTACTCCACCGGGTGTTCTCGTTGCTGCCTGCAGGCGGCGCTGTGGATAAGCAGTCCTGCCGAGCCAGGAGGTTCTTTTTTTCTTACCCAGGTGGGTCCCTGCTGAGTGATGTTTGGGGTCTGGTCCAGGGAGGTCCTGGGGGTCCAGGAGCCGGGGGGCATATCCGCAGCCTTGCTCCTTGATGATGGGGGTTGCTGACTCCTGTCACAGGCATCTTGTCGCAGTAGCTTACGTTACACAAGTTGCTTTTTAGAAGTGGTCTTTTACATACTTGCCCAAATGATCCTGAACAAGTCACCGTAAAGAGCACACTGAGAAGCTCTAAGTGGCTCTGCCTAGGCGAGTGGATGAAAGGCAGGTGTGGGGGCCACCACTCCTTGCAGGGAACTAATGATGAGACAGTGCTCCACATACACCCCTTCCCAACAACCTGCCCCTCCCCTAGTCCTCAGAACCTACCCAGCCAGAATCTGGGGGGGAGTTGGGGAATCTGCACTTGAGCCAATCCTCCTAGCTACACCTCCCATGTGACTGGGGTTACAGACGCTAGGTTTATAGTTTAAAATGGGTTCTTCTAACCTTTCACCCAGGTTGGACTTGAACCTTAAGTCTCCCAATAATTAATTCAGGAGTATAATTTGTCCTTTGAATGAAAAATGTTTTCCCTTTAAGCACAACTCTTACCTGAGTTTTCTGAGAAGGGAATCTCTTCAACTTTTCCACACAGCCTGGCCTTGAATAGGATCCTCCTATTCCTAGCCTCCCAAGAACTAGGTTCATAGGGCATGAGCCGCTTGTGCCTGGCTCTACTCTAGGTCCCTTGTTGTTGTTCTTTATAGTGTTGGGGATAAAATCAGGAACCCATGCATGAATACACACACACACACACACACACACACACACATATACACACATTGTTGGTGCTGGAGCTTGAACACAAGGCCTAGGTTTTGTCGGTGAGCTTTTGTTTTGCTCAACCACTTTTATTTTGTTCTACCACTGGAGCCACAACTCCACTTTGTTTTCTTGGTGGTTAATTGGAGATTGGTTTCACAGACTTCCTGCCCAAACTGGCTTCAAACCTCAATCTCAGATCTCAGCTTCCTGAGTAGCTAGGATTACAGGCATGAGCCACCGGTGCCCAGAACATTTTTATAATTAAAAAGTACATAAGAAATGAACGTAATAAAATCTAGGAGGCCACCAGTGGCTCACACCTACAATCCTAGCTACTCAGAAGGCTGAGGTCTGAGGATCACACTTCGAAGCCAGCCCCGCCGCCCCCCCCCCCAAAAAAAAAATCCCTGTGAGACTTCTATCTCCAATTAACTACTCAAAACTCGGAAGTAGCACTGTGGCTCAAGTGGTAGAGCGCCATCCTTGAGCACAAAGAGGTTCATGCACCGCCCAGGCTTTGAGTTCAAGCCCCACAACTGACCCCCCCCCCAAAAAAAACCCCCTCAGAATTAACAAGCCACTAGAAAGTTCATTAGGAAAGAAAGAGCAGAGAAAGAGAGTCGAGGCTTAGGGATGCCACGGGAACTGAAGCCTGTACAAGCTGCAGATGGCAAGATAAGCTGATAGGCCCAAACCTGCCTGGCAAGAAAAGGGGAGCAGGGGTTACAAAAGAACAAGGAAGGAAGGACGAAAGGGTGAGGAAATAAAGATGGTGGGGCAGTAAATCATTGCCATATTTCTTTTCTAATAAACTTTTCTATCACCTTTATTATACTTGCGTCGCCTGAATTATTCTCTTGCCAGACATAAGGACCCTAAATTTCTGGTAACATATTTGGAGCTTTGGCCGGGAATTTAGGGCTGAAGTGTGCCTTTTTCTGACTTACACAAACCAAAAGATAATAATATATGTGGAAATAATCACAAAACTCCATTTGGACATTTAATATGCAATCATAAAAAGACTAGTGCTTGGTAGTTTTCAGTATATTTACAGAGTTGTGCGCCATGCCCACTCTCTGATGTTAGAATACCCTCTCTGCTCAGGAAAGCCAGGCTGTCACTCCCTTTCACCCCCTCCTGTCCCCCACCTCCTCATCCTGACTTGTCAGCCACCTACCGTTCTCTATGGAGTTGCCCACCCTGACACCTGGCAGACATGGAGTCACGGGGAATTTGGCCTTGCTTTCATTGTTTGCTTTCACTGAGCTTGATGTCTTCAAGATTCTCCCCCTCCCCTCCCCCCCCCCCCCCCGCTATTTGCTAACCCTTTCATTAGTAGGCCCTGCTCCACCTCTGACTTTTTGATGGTTGACTAAGATAAGGGTCTCTTGGACTTTCCTGCCCTGCCCTGGCTGGCTTTGAACCCCGATCCTCAGATCTCAGCCTCCTGGTGGCTAAGATTACAGGCGTGACCAGCACCCGGCATAGTAAGCATCTTAGTTTGACTACAGAAACCCCAGTGTGTCCGCAAAGGAAGCTTCTCCTAAGCCTTTGTGAGTAGAAACATAAGGATGGTCTCCACCCCCGCCCCCCACTGCTGCTGCCATCTAAAATGAATTCATTCTCCCTGCCCCCCTTTGGCCAGTCCTTTGGGGCTTGAACTCAGGGCCTGGGCACCATCTCTGAACTTCTTTTGCTTAAAGCTAGCACTCTACCACTTGAGCTATGGCACCACTTCTGGCTTTTTGCTTATGTAGTGCTGAGGACTCGAACCCAGGGCTTCATGCATGCTAGGCAAGCGCTCTACCACTAAGCCACCTTCCCAGCCCCTAGAATGAATACCTTTTGCAGCACATCTGGTCTCAAATATTTCCAATAACGGCTAGCAGACCAAATTGTTCCCTGAACTTGGAAGAGGCAATTTTCAGTTCCCCCAGTCTTTGCCCAGGCTTGCTACCATCATCCTCGGGAAGATTCTTCAGAAACAAGAAAAACACAGCTTGCTGCAATTCCGTGATTTCCTTCTGTGTGTTGACAATTTGACTTTTTTTCTTCTTCTTCCTAGAGAATGAAGTTGTCCCCCTCCAGTCAGCCACTGTTGCCGTCTACGTGCTCGGTCTGCTCCCCGCCCAATGGCTTTGTCCCACTCTGTTCTCCAAGCCATTCACAGGCCCCACAACTAGCCGTCCCTCTGACCCCCACCCTGTAGGAAGAGGGATCTAGCAGTTCCCGGATCATGTCGGGCCGATATGTAATCACACCATACAATTCCTTCCTGTACTGTGATTGCCCCTCATTCTGCATATTAATACTTCATTTCCTCCTATTAAATCCCATTGTCAGTTCTTTGCAGCAAACCTTAGAGGGTGTCGGCTCTGTGTGTGTGTAATTCACCTTTGCCCCTATACTATACCCCCCCAACACCAAGTTCACATCCAGGTGATCATCCTTTTGTTTTATGCTGGCGGTACTGGATTTGAACTAGCAAGGCAGGCACTTTACGATTGAATCATGCCTCCAGCCTTTTTTGTACTGTTGGGTTTTTTGGCCAGTCACGGGGCTTGAACTCAGGGCTGGGCATTGCGTGTGGAGGGGGAGTTTCGTGGGTTTCTACCCAAGGCTGGCCTCCAAACCACTAAGATAACAGGCGTAAGCCCCTGGCAATCTTGCTAGTAACTCAGTAACCTTCTCAGGCACGGGGCCAGTGGATAGCGGAGCCCCAGCCTGGCCTGCCTGCACGCAGGGCTTCCCTGTGAGCTGCCCAGTGTGTGTGGCGGGGCAGCCTGCTCTCGGTGGGTGTGGGCTCAGCCCACTCCGGAGATGGCAGAGTGGGCACTGTCCATGGGGAAATGCACAACTATACAGATGGACTTAAGGTTGTTTTATGGCCATACACAGACAGCATTAAACAATGTTAGAAGAAAGTGAGATACACATCCCTAAAAAAAAACAAAACCCTGGTGTGAGTTCGAAAGCTGCTGCCACTTTTCTTTTTAACCAAATCTTTTTTGAAATTATGATAAAAATATACCTAACATAAAGTTACCACCACTTTTATTGATTTATTTATTTGAAGTCTTGGCCTGGGTGCCGTTCCTGAGCGTCTTTGTGTTCAAGGCTAGCACTCCACCACTGGAGCCACAGCGCCCCGTCTCACTTTTTCTGAGTAGTTTATTGGAGATAAGAGTGTCATGGACTTTCCTACCTGGGCTGGCTTCAAACCATGATCCCCAGATCTCAGCCTTGTGAGTGGCTGGGATGACAGGCGTGAGCCCCCAGGGCCCGGCTACCATCTTGTTTTTCAGTGTATCCAGTTCAGTAGTATTCACTATGTTCACACTGTTTTCCAACCAAGCTCCTGATTTTTTTTTTTTCATCTCACAAATGGAGGTGTGGGGAGCCCCGTTAAGGAACAACTCTTGCGCTCCGTACCCGCTGTCCCGGCCCTCGGCAGTCACAGTTCTGTCTATGGATGCAAGGATTCTGAGACCCTCGGGTCAGTGGAATCGTGGGTGGGCTGTCCTGTTCCGGCTGGCTTCCTTCGCTCAGCCCGGGGCGCCTGAGGCTCAGCTAGGTTGTCACATGCGGCAGAACTGCCTCCCTTCCACTTCCGGGCGGCACAGCATTCCACACGCGCACACAGCATGTCTGCTGGCCCGTTTGTGGATGACCCTGGGTTACGCCCCACCTTTTGGCTACTATCAGTGATGCTGCAAACATCTAGTCATGTCTGTGCTCTCAGTCCTTGAGAAAATCGCCCAAGGCCCTCAAGCAGCATTGTGGCAGCACTGTGGCTGTAAATATACATATTGTAGAGACACCAGTGGAAGGCTAGGATGTCCTTCTTTGTTCCAAATGGGACAGGGGAAGCCCGGCTGCAGAAGGGGCAGAGCAGGCTATGGCCTGTGGCAGGCAATGGACACTTCGGCTTTCTCGTAGTCTGTCAACTTCTGTAACTGTTTGAGGCTCTCCAATGTAAATTATCCTCCCTTCTCCCCACCATGGCACAATGGAATTCTGGAATTAACCCAGGCCTGTGCATGCTAGGTAAGTGCTCTATTTCTTGAGCTAAATCTCCCAGCCTATTTGTTATTTATTTTGAGACAAAGTTTCACCACCTCTTTTTTTTTTTTTTTGGTCAGTCCTGGGGCTTGGACTCAGGGCCTGAGCACTGTCCCTGGCTTCTTTTTGCTCAAGGCTAGCACTCTGCCACTTGAGCCACAGCACCACTTCTGGCCGTTTTCTGTATATGTGGTGCTGGGGAATTGAACCCAGGGCCTCATGTATACGAGGCGAGCACTCTTGCCACTAGGCCATATCCCCAGCCCTCACCACCTCTTTTTGCTGAAGCTAGCCTCAAACTTCTCAGCCCTCCTGCCTCAGCCTCCTGAGTTGCTAGGATTACAGATGGATGCCATCAAGCTCAGCTTGTAAAATGATTTTGAAAAAAAATACTACTTGTTCCTAATAGGAAAAAGTTAATTGCTTAAAAAATTCCCTCAATACTGACATGCTATAGACAGGCTGGTGTGGCTGGCTCTTGTGTTTGACAACTTCCAACTAAGGGACCTGGGAGCTTCCTGGGCACTGGGGGTGAGTCTCGGGCCCTGAGAACGAGCCCTGGGCACTGGGGGTGAGTCTCGGGCCCTGAGAACGAGCCCTGGGCACTGGGGGTGAGTCTCGGGCCCTGAGCCTGCCACAGGAAACAGCAGGTTGTTGTAATGGGCTAACATCTCTGTTTCCTTTATTTATTTCATGGCTATTTCTATTTCTATTTTGGCAACAGATACTGGTTTTCTATTTATAGAAAGAGTAAATCTTGCTTCTTAAACATTTGCAAACACTTCGATTTAAAGACAAACAGGAAATAACAGTACAGGTGGTATTCAGATACTGTAAAAAAATTTTTTTAGGGTGCTAGGAAATGACAGAAGTTTGGGAGGCACTGATAGCAGCTTGCAGGAAATATTTCCTTATTTTATTTGCCAGGCAGACAAACTGTCTCACACTAGTCTGTGATTTCTTCTGCTCCTGAAGGTCTCTGTGCCTCGGGGACAAATGGTGTGCTTAGCTCCCTCTCTCCTCAGAGAAACCCCGAGGAGGGTCCCACGGAAGGAAGTGGGGTTCACTGCGAATCCTCTTAGGTGTATGAACCTGTGTGAATCTTAGTTTTCCTTTCTCTGGGCTACCTGTCCAAGAATGTGAATGTTTCTTTGTAAACCATTACCTGCCATCACTGACAACCCAAAGGTGCTGCCTGAGATCCGTGTTACTGATGTCTCCTTGATGGGCCATGGCTCCCGCCCTCCCGCGCCGGGGCCCGGCCTGGCTTTGCTCACGGGCTCACCTTCCTTCTGGCCAGGGGCGCACGCACAGGCAGCTGCCGTGTACACGCAGGATTCCTTCAGCCGTGTCCGCGTATGCCCTGCGGGAGGCCCCGGCTGCCCGCAGGGACGGAACCGTCTCCCCCTGCCCCAGGCTCTGGGGGTGAACCTCAGGCGCCCCCATCCCCTAGTTCCGGAGGGGCCAAGGCGGCCTGGGCTTCCGGCGAGGCCCCGGGGTGCTCCGCAGGCGCGCGCCCGCTCCTCCCCCCCCCCCCCGCCTCACGCGGGGGCGCGCCCGGCCCTGGCCCCTCGCCCCTCGGCCGCCCCGGGAGCGCGCCCGGCCCTGGCCCCTCGCCCCTCGGCCGCCCCGGGAGCGCGCCCGGCCCTGGCCCCTCGCCCCTCGGCCGCCCCGGGAGCGCGCCCACCCGGCCCTGGCCCCTCGCCCCTCGGCCGCCCCGGGAGCGCGCCCACCCGCCCCGCCCCGCCCCGCCCCGCCGCGCCGCGGGGCCCAGGAAGTGGCTCTCGCCCGGCCCCGCCCCGCCCCGCCCGCGCTGTCACCTGCCGGCCGGCGCCGGGGCGCGCGGGCCGGAGGGCGGCCGGGGGAGAGAGCGAGCGCGCGCGCGCGCGGGCGGCGGGGCGCCGGAGGGGAAGCGCGGAGGGGATGGCGGCGCGGGGCCGGGGGCCGCCGCGGCTGCCGCTGGCGCTCTCGCTGCTGCTGCTGCTGGCGCTCGGCCCCTCGGCCGCGGCGGCCAAGCTCAACATTCCCAAGGTGCTGCTGCCCTTCACGCGGGCCACGCGCGTGAACTTCACCCTGGAGGCGTCCGAGGGCTGCTACCGCTGGTGAGGCGCGGGGCGGCCGCGGGCGGGGCGGGCGGCGCGGGCCGGGCGGCCGCGGAGCAGGTGCGCGGCGCGGGGCGGGGCCTCCGGCGGCCGCGGCCGGGACGCAGGGCCGCGCGTGACCCGGCGGCGTGCGCGTGGGTCGCCGCCGCTGCGCACGGCGCCGCCGGGGACGGGGCGCCGCGTGGGGCCGGGCCGGGCCGCGCGCGCGCCGGGAGCCGGCTGGCGGAGCCGGCCGTCCGCGGCGCTGGGCCCGGCCGCGGCGGTCAGGGGCGCCCCGAGTCCGCTCCGGGGGCCGAGGCCTCGCGCTCGTTGGGGCGTTGGGCCGCTTGGGGAGGAGCGGGATTGGGGTGGAAGGGGTTGGGGGGGGAGACACACGGAAGGACCTGGCCCGGCCCGGCCCCGCGCGGGGACGGGGAGCGCGGGGACGGCGGCGCGTGGGCCGCTCGGGCGTGACCCGGGCCGCGCCCGCCCCGCCCGGCCTTGCCGCCTGCCCAGGCCCTCCTGCCGCCCCCCCACCCCCGGCCCACTCGCGGGGTTCACCCGCCGCTCCCTTCCTCCCCAAGGCTGGGTCCAGGGCGAAGCCTAGTGAGGTGTGACCACCCTGCAGAGCCGAGTTTGCACGCACGTGTGTGTGTGTGTGTGTGTGTCTGCCCGCCTGCCGGTCTGTCTGTCCGTCCGTCTGTCTCCATAGTCTCTAGTACTAGTGGCGCTTGCACACACGGGTCTCGGGCCCAGACCGCTGGTTCCCTGACACCACTTGCACCTACTTGTGTTTTGAAAGTCCGTCTCGAGGGAGGCCTGCGGTGTCCCGTCCACCCTGGGTTCTCCCTGGGTTCTCTGTTTAGTGCCTGCACTGGGAAGCCCTCCCCCTCGGGTCGGATATCGAGAGCTGAACGCGGGCCGTAGGATTTGTGCATCCCTGGGGCCTGGGGGCCTGGGGGCCTCAGGCGGCTTGGAGAAGATACCCGCCGTTTCTCTTGTAGAAGTTGCCTGTTCTCTTCATGTGGGGCGAAGGAGGGGGAAGCTGGGTAATAATAACAGAGCTCAAGCGAATCCCTAGGGACGCATTTGTGTGCCACTTCCTGCGAGATTCTGTAGGGGTCCCTCGAGCCTCAAAAGACCCTTTGTCTCTTCCTTTCTTGGGTTTCTAAGATCCATCCCATATTCTTTCTCCCCACCTTTCTTTTCCTCCACCCACTTCTCTTTTTCTTGCTTCTCTTTTCTCCAGTTGAACTTTCTTTTCTGGGAGGAGATGAGCAATGTGAATACTTTGTTTACTTGATAGGAGAAGGGGAAAACCAGTCCTAATCTCCGATGCATCACTGAAGTGCTAAGTACCTAACATATTTAGTGCCTGGTCCTTAGTGTTTATCGTGAGTGTGACTCCTTAGCTAACTGCCTTAGAGGTGTCTGGTGGTTGCAGTTTTGCCTTCACAGGAAGATGTTCTGTCAATCAAGCAGTAAAAATGTTAGCTCTATTTTTAGTAATGCTATTTGTTCTAGTGCAGTCATCGATGGCCTTACTTTTGAAGACGCCCCTCTGGAGCTTTTGAGTTAGTAGATAAGCTCTGCACTGCAGTCACAAAAATCCTAGGAGGAAATCATCTCTATCTGTGAAGATCATTGTTAAGTCTCTGGGATGAAAACAAAGATCCTGGGGGAGTTTTGTTGCACAGTTCCAGCTGTCCTAAAATCACTGTGCTGGAGCCAGTGGCTTCACGGTTATTCTTCCAATTTCTTGATTTGTAGTATCAAATCATAGGGCAACCCTTCAGGTCCAGGGAGTTATAGACATTTTCTAGAGTAAGCTGCCCACATGTGAGATGGGAAGACCCAAACCTCAGACAGGGAAGTGATGGCCACAGAGGCATGTAGATTACTGACAGAGAGGGATCAAACCAAGTAAGAGCCATTGGGAGGCCTCCCTACCTCTGCCTTGAGCCAGGGGACATTCAGCCTTCCGCTCATTTGGCGGTCTCCCTACCTACCTCCTTTACCACATTAATTGATCCTGCTGGTTGTACCCAGCCAGCATTGCCGGTGTGTAACAAGTTCCTGATTCATTTAGGTAATTTGCTCTATTGAAAATGATCTGTAGGGGCTGGGGATATAGCCTAGTGGCAAGAGTGCCTGCCTCGGATACACGAGGCCCTAGGTTCGATTCCCCAGCACCACATATACAGAAAACGGCCAGAAGCGGCGCTGTGGCTCAAGTGGCAGAGTGCTAGCCTTGAGCGGGAAGAAGCCAGGGACAGTGCTCAGGCCCTGAGTCCAAGGCCCAGGACTGGCCAAAAAAAAAAAAAAAAGAAAATGATCTGTAAAGTAAGTCTTCATCAGTTCCTTTTGAAGGCATGGATTCATACGCAAAATGACATCCTGTAAGAAACTTGAGAGACTAAAGAAAGGAAACCTCACCCTAGTCCATCAACCCCATTATAATCCCTGGCACCATTTTGTTTTCCTTGAAGAGACTGCCCCCTGGGGTTATGAGGGAGGTGCCTTTCTGGGAGACTGGACAGGGTAGATAAGGTGGGCAAGGATATTACTCTAGTGAAAGTCAGGCCATCCACTAGACCCTCTGCAATGAAATTGTACTGCCGATTGCCCTGCCTAATTCGGGGGAAGACCAAGCTCCTGAGCCTTCTAATCTGCTGTCAGCCATTAGCTGCCCTTGGGGAAAGGATGTAGGGCTACCTCCAGGCCCTCAGTGAAGTGGCCATCACCAGCCCCTCCCCTAGACGCAGCACCCGGTGTAATTAGCCTCACCCAGTGTAATTGGCCTCCTCCTTTCTTGTCTCTCAAACTGCTTGATGTGTTTGTCAGACTTGGCACCGGGCCTGGGCACACCTCTAATATGCACTGGATCACTCACCAAGGGGGTGTTTAGTCGGAGCTCTTTATGGGCAGGAGTCCCTTGCAAATAGGTGAAAAATCATTGTGACTCTTCCCTATGAGCTTGGTACTTTCAAGGTCCTCGGAACATTTTAGAGAAGGAGCAGATGGTGTCCTGCTTTCATGGACTAGATAGTTGATTGCGGGAGTTGACTAATTAAGGAGCTGTGGGAATAAGTGTGCGGGCGATGACTGTGTCGTGGGACACGGTGGTCAGTACACATCATGTTGGAGTCCAGCTGGAACTTGAGTGGGCCTTGCTGGAGGAGGTTCCAGGTTCAGAGGCCCTGGGGTGGGCCGGAGTTCACTGGAAGAGCTCACAGGAAGCAGCTTGGGTGAACAGGGTGAGGTGAGAGAGGTTGGGGAGGCCTCTGCTACATGGGACTCGTGGGTTTTGGTTAGGGGGCAGGAAGGGGTTTCCAGGTCAGATGTTGAGTGCAGCAGGGTGGGTGCTGGTTCTCTGGGGCCTTACCCTTTCCTAAACACCCTTGGCCCCGAGGGCGGCCTGTATGGGAGGCTTCCCCAGGACTGACCCTGGCTGCACGGCTGGACGGGGACCGTGCTCAGCTCCTCCCCTCCAGCGGGAAGGAGGGAGGTGTAGGGATGTGTGTTGACTTGAGTTGAGCTGCTGCTGGGTTGTTTCCTTTGTGGGTTCCATCAGCCTCTGAGGGAGGGGCTCCTGCACCACAGACCCTGCCTGTCTCCATGCAGGGTGGTCCCTGTGGGTGCCTGGAATGGGCTGGACTGACCACACCCTTGCCATCCTGGTGCCTTGCACAAGTTTCACTTCTTTTCTTCTCCCCACTGTAGCTTCCGGCCTGACTTTCTGATGTCCTGGGCTCCCCTGGCCCCGTCCAGCTCTCCTGCGCTCTGAGCGCCCCCTCTCAGGCGCGTGCCGTGTGCCAGCAGGAGGAAGTCACCCTTCCCTGGTCACTCCCCTTTCGCTTACTTAGCCGTTTGTTTGTTTGCTACTGTTTTTGTGGGGCTGGAGATGAAGCCCAGGGCCTTGCACATGCTAGGCAAACACGGTCACCGAGCTGTATCTGTAGCCCTTCAGAACCCGTCTCAGCCCTTTACACTTCCCCAAAAGTTTTCTGCTGTCAGTACGTGGACAGTAAACAGTTATAACCACACTTAGGGCGTCCAGCTCCGTGCTAGGTGCACGCCATCACCCTCTGCCACCTCTGACTCTTCATTGTAAAACCGAAACTCAGCGTCCGTTAGACGCGAGCTCCCCGCTTCCTCCTCCCCGGCGCGGTAAGCTGGCCTGCCTCCTTTCTTAGCGCTTGTGAACACCAGCCTGTCTTCTGAGAGCCTTTGTGGCCGAGGCTCTGGGAACACTGGGTACCTCTGGGCGTTTGGCAAACCATATCCATCATCTATTATCATCTATTTCCAGGAACCTGTAACACTTCCTGTCAAATTACTTTTTTTTGGAAAAAAAAAATCAAAAGAAAAGTTACAGGCTACCCCCTTGGATGTGAGTGGACTGGGGTAACTCAGAGGGCTGCTGGTGGGTGTTAGCTTTCTGTCACCATGGCAAAAGATACCTGAGACGCAGGACTTAGAGGCGCAGAGGCCTGCTTGGCGCATGCTCTCCCAGGTGTCCGTCCCTGTTGCTTGGCCCAGGTGCTTTGGGCCTGTGTGAAGAGAGTGTGTAGCACTCGCACGGGAGCCATGTCCCCTTCTGAGCTGATTTTCTCAGGTATTTTGTCGCGGATTCAGAGTGGCTGCGTTAGGGATCCCCTCCGCCCAGGCCCAGCGGCTCTGTGCTTCCTGAGAGGAGGAGGGGTGGACACGAGGAACTGGTGGGTCCATGCAGGAGCTGCCCTGTGTCTGAGCCACAGAAGCAGGTCAGGACGGATCCTGTAAGGGGGGCTTATCAAGCACAAGGGCTAGCATAGCGAAGGAACGGAGGTGGAGTCGCTGAGAGCCAGGAGCGGCTTCTGAGCAGAGGCTAGACTTGATGGGAGATGGGCTCCTGCCAGGCCTGCGTCTTTAGGCCGGTAACCTCATTCCTGTTCCAGCTGCTCTGAGGACATCTGTGGCTGGGTGGAGAAGGGGGCTTTGTTTATTTGTTTGTTTGTTTTTTCCTGTGCTGGTCCTGGGGCTTGCACTCAGGGTCTGGGTGCTGTTGCTGAGCTTTTTTGCTCAAAGCTAGCGCTCTGCCACCTGAGCCGCAGCTTCACGTTCAGCTTTTTGGTAATTAAATGGAGATAAGAGTCTCAAGGACTGGAAAGCGCTTGAGCTGGGCTGGCTTCAAACCTTGATCCTCAGAGACCAGCCACCTAGCCCAGTGCCTGGTGGTGAAGGGGCTTTGTAAGGAGGGCTCAATGCCAGGGGTTGGGCCAGGCCTCACACAGCGAGGAGCATGGACCGGTTCAAGCACGAGTAGCCCCAATCTGGAAGGACCCATACCCTCTCCTCTCTTTAGAAAGCAAAGTTCTAGTGGTCAGAATCATGCTGGACTGTATGCACCCCTTCCCTCAGGAGCCCCTTCTTTTTCCTAAACTTGAGAGCTGTGACAGGAGCTTTCTCTTGTGACCTCATGCAGTCCACCCAGGCCTTTGTAGTTAGACACTTGTTTTTAATCCCCAGTTGTTTGGAGAAGGAAATGGAGGCCCCAGGAAGTTAAATTGGTGGCACGTGGCTGGTTGAGCGACAGCTCCCTGTATCATACCTCACCTGCTGCTGAGAGATAAATTGAGGAGGCCATGTCTCCCCTCTCCCCCGCCCCCCCGCGCCTACTCTGTTATCTCTTCACTGTTCCCTGGCTCCCAGAAGAGACAGGTGCTCCATTCTGATGTGTCTCTTGCAGGATGGTGGTGAAGAGGGAGGATGGGTAGTGGTGCCGATTACCGGCTGTGTGCAGGAGACACGCCTCCTGGACCAGTGGTGATTCACTTCACCTGGGCAGGCAGGAGGTGCTCTCAGCAAAAAAGCCACCGGAGCCAGGCTCTGTTTCTTTGGTGGAATGTGACACTATCTACCTGCACTGAGCAGTGCCTACAGACCTGGCATTTGTGGCAGGAGGGGGCAGCCTGGCTGCAGGCTCTCTGCTTGGTTCATGCCTGGCTGGCTGGCTGTCAGCCCTGTGTCTCTGGGCCGGATTGAAAGTGTGGACAAGCTGACTTAGGATGGCTTAGGAATTTTATGATGGTATGAAAGTGTATCCATTCAAGCATTCTGCTTTTACTTTCAGTAAGGTGCTCAGTACATCACATGAGATACTCAACACTGTTATAACACAGACTTTGTGCGAGGTGATTTGGTACCACCGGCCCATGTCTGTCACCTCAAGCTACGTAGGAAGCACAAGGGCTGGTACAGTGGTGCATGCTTGTCATTCCAGTGGCATGGAGGCTCAAATAGGACTGCAGTCCTGGCAAGCACAGGACTGAGAACCTGTCTTGAAAATACCAACACAAGGGGCTGGGGATATGGCCTAGTGGCAAGAGTGCTTGCCTTGTATACTTGAAGCCCTGGGTTCAATTCCCCAGCACCACATATACAGAAAACGGACAGAGGTGGCACTGTGGTTCAAGTGGCAGAGTGCTAGCCTTAAAGAAGCCAGGAACAGTGCTCAGGCCCTGAGTCCACGCCCCAGGACTGGCAAAAAAAAGAAAATACCAACACAAAAAGGGGCAGCACGTCTCAAGTAGTAGAGCTCCTGTTTAGCAAGCCTGAGGCAGCCCTGAATTTAAACCTTAGTGCTGCAAAAAAACAGTACAAAGACGATAGAATGAATGCCCCTGTTCCTACCTCTAGTTTCATTTGATGTGGTGCCTATACTCCCTGCTGCTCAGGAGGCAGGAAGATCTCAGGTTCAAAGCAACCCCCAGAAGTTAGCTGTATCACAGACAAAAGACAGTCTAGAGGGCTAAGGGTATAATTCAACTGATAAGAGTACTTGTCTAAATTGTTCAGTCTCCAGCTGTCAGAGAGAGAGAGAGAGAGAGAGAGAGAAACTAGCTTACATGTAAAACTGAATTTCCTTTTCCCACAGTCTCTGCTTTCAGTTTGGTGCATGCCTTCCCCCCGTATACCTTTAATAAACACTTTCTAATGTTCTTTGCTCCCCACTCCCGCCACTGGACTTGAACTTAAGGCCTCATGCTCATTCAAGGCTGGTGCTCTACCACTTGAGCCACACCACCACTTCTGGTTTTTACTAATTAATTAGAGATAAGAATCTATGGGCTTTTCTGCCCAGGCTGGCTTCAGACTTCAATCCTCAGATCTCAGCCTCCTGAGTAACTAAGATTACCCAGCTATAATTTGTTAAAACAATTTTTTTTCTCTGTGGTACTGAGAATAAAACCCAGGGCTTCATACATGCGAGGGAAGTGCTTGCTGAGCCATACCCCAGCCCGCTTTATAAAGTGCTTTTCTTTTTCTATAAAAAGGCTTTTTCAGTTTTTCTTTTCTAGGATTCACTTTTCCAAGTGTCCATACAGCTTTCTTTCTTTCTGTAACTATGAGTAGCTGTGCCAAGAGGTTTCCGTTCAGCATGTCAGTGTATGCTAGAGAGTGCTTTTTTTTTTTGCCAGTCCTGGGCCTTGGACTCAGAGCCTGAGCACTGTCCCTGGCTTCTTTTTGCTCAAGGCTAGCACTCTGCCACTTGAGCCACAGCGCCACTTCTGGCCATTTTCTATATATGTGGTGCTGAGGAATCGAACCTAGGGCTTCATGTATACGAGGCCAGCACTCTTGCCACTAGGCCACATTCCCAGCCCCTGTAGAGTGCTTTTTTTATCAGGTAGCCCCGCTTCCTGTGAGGAAGGCAGAGCAGGAGGCCGAGGCTGACTTGCAGATGAGGACGCTGTCCGTGGACACCTGCCTGTGCCCGCAGACCTCCGTGGTTCTTCCATGCCTCTCAGCATTGCAAAGCTAAGGGGCCCCAGCAGGTCCAAGGAGGAAGCCGGCCTCCTGTGGCGATGGCTGGGGTGAGCTCCCCTTGTGCAGGGCAGGGTCCAGCAAGAGAGGAGAGCCCTGCATGTGGGATACTGGGTAAGGGGGACAGGGCTTGGTCTTGTGTGGGTCCTGGCTAGCTGCCTCGTCTGCTGCTTCTGGGTCTCAGTGCTTTACCATTTGTCACCACTTCCTCTGTGCAGAGCTTGGTGGGACTTACGCCCCAGTCCTGTTTCCTGAGGGTGGAGGTGGAGGCCAGGAGGCTGAAGGCAGGGCCCTCTATCTTATCTGCTGGCTGCTTTTATTGCTCTGTTATCAGCCCTGGGTGCTAAGAGGAGGGACTGTCTTAAGAAGGTTATTAGAATACTCAGCATCCCTCATTTCCCAAGCACTGCCCGTTGGCTGGGTTAGAAGCTACCCACTGGGCCCCTGTTGAAAGGAACACTGCTGCTCCGGGAAGCCAGTCCCAGGTGGTCTGAACCTCTGTGTACCCCCAGCCCATCCTCTGAAACCTCACCTCCAGGGTGACAGTGCTAGGGGGAGGGTCTTGGGAAGAGGATCGTGATGGTCTCGAGGGCAGAGTCCTCGGGGTTGGGAATCAGTGCCCTTACCGAGAGGCTCCAGGGCACTCCTGGCTGTGTGAGGGCCCGGAGATGAGCTGGCTGTGCCCACACGGCGGGGCCTTGACAGGCGTCAAGCCTGAGGATGCCTTCGTGTGGGACTCGGGAGGCAAAGATCCTGCAAGTGCTGTTTGAAGCTAGCCTGGTGAGACAAAGCCCAACCAGTGCCTGACGGGACATGGCGTGTGCCTGGCTTCCGCTACGGGGAAAGCACAGTGGCTGGGCTTGGGGTCACACCTGTGATCCCGGCCATGGGAACTACAGGGCAAGTACACATAGGTTGGTTGTAATCCAGACTGACCCAGGCACAAAGGGCCGGCAGAGTGGCTCAGCAGCCATTACCACCAAATATCCATGTGTGGATGAGTAGGCAGAGCACCGAGGATGTTGAGGGCAGTGACACTGCTCAGTATTATATTGTAACAGTGGGTATATTTGTTGGACATCAGTGGCTCACACTTGTAATATTACTCAGGAAGCTGAGACCTAAGAATCTCACTTCAGAGCCAGTCCGGCCAGGAAAGCCCATGAGACTCTTATCTCCAATTAATCACCAAAAAGCTAGAAGTGGACCTGTGATTCAAGTGGTAGAGATCTAGCCTTGAGCAAAAACACTCAGGGACAGCACCCAGGCCCAGAGTTCAAACCCCAGGACCCACACAAAACAAACACAGCTCTACGTTTTTCCTCACCCTGAGCCCTACAGTAAACTGTGGACTCGAGTGGCTGTGAACGGGTGTGTTCCTGCACCGTCACGCACAGTGGTGATACGGCTCATGTAGTTCAGGAGACAGAAGTTTTCTCTCCTGAGCTCACCGCCAGCTCAGGACCCCCCTCCCCGCAGAGAAGGGGATCTTAAGAAACTTCTGTGTCTGTAGAGTTGAGTGTCAAGGCTGTTTCCAGGTGTGGGGGTCTGGTGTTTGATTTGTAGTGGGCAACTCTGTAGCAACTCCTTTTTGGCCTGTTTCTCCTCTAGGTTTTGTTTTTCTCCTCTGTGTGTGAGGCTGCTCACTTCTATTCTGTATTAGAATCCAAGCCGGAGTCCCGGGGGGAGCGTGCTCTGGCTTCCAGCCTGGCTGTGCTTTGCAGTGTGTGACTCCGTTTCTCGCAGGTCGTCTACCCGGCCGGAAGTGGCCAGCATAGAACCCCTTGGCTCCAGTGAACACCAGTGCTCCCAGAAGGCAGTGGTGCAGGCCCGGCTCACCCAGCCCGCCCGTCTGACCAGCATCATCTTTGCGGAGGACATCAGTAAGGAGTGTGAATGCCCTGGCCTCCCTGGGGGGGAAGGCGGGAAAGGGGGCAGAGAGAGACAGGGAGATGTCTCCTTGAGGCCTCCACCAGGAGCCAGAGCCGCATCCATGCTGACTCCCCTCCCTGAAGTTTCTACAGTGTTCTGTGGAAGCTGGCTTTGTGAATGTCGAAGTTCTTTGTTACTCTAGCTACTCTGAATGAGATTCAAATTACTCCAAAGAAAGTGAGTCCCAACCTAGAAATCCTGTCTTTTCCTTCCCATGTTCTGTTTGTCACATTGTGGTATTCATGGAGGACTGGACCCAGGGCCCCGTGGATACCGCACTGTGCAGGATTTGCACAGAAGCTGTGCACACTCTCCTGAATACTGCGCATCGCACCTGGACGACCGCTAACTCCTCACACAATAAAAGTGCCGTGGAGACAGTTGTTCTGTGTTGTTAGAGAGCATGACAGGAAAATGTCGAGAGCAGGAGTGTGACTCAGTGGTAGAGGGCTTGCTTAGCCGGTACAATCTCAATACCACCAAAAAAAAAAGTGAAAAGGTTTTCATATGTTTAGTACAGAGATACTTTCTTCCTGAGTCTCCCCTCCCCTCTCCTTCCTTCCCTTCCCTCTCCTCCTGTGCTAGTATTGGGACTTGAGTTCAGGACCGTCAGGCTCCTGCTTAGCTTTTTTGCTCAAGGCTGGTGCTCACTTGAGCCACAGCTCCAGCTCTTCTCTCTGAAGCTTTTCAGTCTGTGGGTGGTTGCATCTTCACCGCGGAGCTCCAGCCCCACAGGGACGATTGCACTCAGCACATAGCATTAAGTGCCGTCATGCTCCCCGCCACCCCAATGACACGATAGTTCCCGTTGTACCACGGAATTATGATTTCTTTTTCACATTGCTGGGAATTGACCACAGGACTGTGTGTTTGCGAATGAACTGGTCTGTACCACTGGGCTACACCCCTAGTTCCTGCTGTAAAATTATTTTTAGTGCCAAATAATATTCTCTGTGTGTGTGTGTGTGTGTGTGTGTGTGTGCGTGTGTGCGCGCGCACCAGTACTGGGACTTGAATCCAGGGTCTGGGCAGTGTCTCTTAGCCAGTGTCCTACCACTTGGGTCGTACCTCCACTTCTAGCTTTTTAGTGGTTAATTGGAGATAAGTGTCTCACAGACTCTCCTGCCTAGTCTGGCTTTAAACCTCAGTCCTCAGATCTCAGCCTTCTTCATAGCTAAGATTACAGGCATGAGTCTCTGGCTCCCAGCTCCAAAAAAAATGTTCTTAACAGGAGGTAGTTGTATAAGCATTTCCTTACACTGGATATTTAAAGTTATTTTTCAGATGCATATGATTTTTTTTTCTGCCACACTGGAGTTTAATCTCAGGGCCTTATGCTTGCTACTGGAGCTATTTCCCTAGCCCTTTTGGCTTTCATTATATTTATAGGGTCTAGCTTTTTTTTCTTTTTTTGCCAGTCCTGTGGCTTGAACTCAAGGTCTGGGCTCTGTTCCTGGCTGCTGCTGCTGCTTCTTCTTCTTCTTCTTCTTCTTCTTCTTCTTCTTCTTCTTCTTCTTCTTCTTCTTCTTCTTCCTTTTTTTCCTCAATGTTAGCACTCTACCACTTGAGCCACAGCGCCCACTTCTGGCTTTTTCTATATATGTGGTGCTGAGGAATCGAACCCAGGGCTTCATGTATATGAGGCGAGCACTCTTACCACTAGGCCATATTCCCAGCCCCAGGAATAAGTATTTTTATACAGAGAAAAATGTGACTCTTTTAGTTTATTTCTTCCCTAGGATAGATTTCCAGTACTACTGAGTTATAGTGTATGAGGCCTCACTGTGTTCTGGCCCTAAAGTCTTTAGACTCATGTAATCTTCTGCCTCAGCTTCCCAAGTAACTGGCTTGTTGGCTGTTCACTTTTCTCCTGGCTGGCCACGAACCATGATTCTCTGAATTTGTCTCTCTAGTAGTTGGAATTACAGGCGTGAGCCACCAAGCCTGGCTCTGATGGTATTTCCTGGGCTGCTCTCTTCTGTGCCTAAGTAAAGGACCCTTGGACTTTGAGGCCCTGGAGGCGGGGCAGGGCTTGGTGCTGTCCTCAGTGCTGATTTCTCTCTGTTCTCCAGCCACAGGGCAGGTGCTGCGCTGCGATGCCATTGTCGACCTCATCCATGGCATTCAGATTGTCTCCACCACCCGAGAGCTCTACCTCGAAGACTCCCCTCTGGAGCTGAAGATCCAGGCTCTGGACTCGGAAGGTGAGTCTCTGTCTGTGGCCACAGTGACCATCCATGGTAAAGCTGACGCCTGGGACAATGACGGGAAGTGGACAAGCCGGCTGGGAAGGCGCACCGTGGCCAGTGGGAGCCGTTCTCTCTGCTTGGCTGCCTGGTCCTGTGAGTGCGTGCGTGTGTGTGTGTGTGTGCCGATGGACCAGGGGACACCTTGGTCCTGGCATGCTGCCCTTCCCTGCTTATTTCCCGATAATGGGAGAAAAGGTTCATTTTGGCTCATGGCTTCAGAGGTTTCAGTCCGTCTGTTGCTGCTGTTGCTGTGGGCTGTGGTGGCACAGGGCATCATGGCAAGAGCCAGGGGCAGCGGAGGGCAGCTCGTCTCGTGGAGGCTGGGTGGCCAAGACAGAGCCTTCCCAGGCATGCATGCCCCAGTGACTTGACTTTTCCTTAAGTCCCACCTCCTAAAGGTTCCAAGCTTTCCACTAGTACCACGGTCTGACAGCCCTGCTTCCAGTGCCTGGGCTTTGGGGGACATCTCAAAATCTAGACTGTAGTACCTGGTCTTGGGTATTCCATTACTACAGCTGAACTGGGTAGGATGCTGCCCAGGTGGCCGGAGGCCATGCGCATGTCGGGGTCTCTAGCCCTTCCCCTCCCCCCCACCACGCTCCCCCAACACGTGGGAGAGACAGGAAAAGGCACGCCCCGACTGGACGAGCCAAGAAAGGAGAAGGGTCGGCAGGCCGTCCGCACCCAGCCCTCCCTCACCGGAGGACAATCAGACCACCTGGGATTCAAGTCGGTGTAAGATCTCGTTTATTGGGAAAGTACATGCCACTAATATAAGGCACAGGAGCCAATCAGGTCTAAGATCGGCAGGAAGGGGAGGGTTGTAAGGGCGGAAGAGCCAGGGTGTCAGCCCACAGAACCGCCTCTGGGTTCATACTTAGGCACCATCTTTTTTTTTTTTTTTTTTTTTGCCAGTCCTAGGGCTTGGACTCAGGGCCTGAGCACTGTCCCTGGCTTCTTTTTGCTCAAGGTTAGCACTCTGCCACTTGAGCCACAGCGCCGCTTCTGGCCATTTTCTGTATATGTGGTGCTGGGGAATTGAACCTCATGTATACGAGGCAAGCACTCTTGCCACTAGGCCATATCCCCAGCCCATTAGGCGCCATCTTAGCCACACATTGCCCCAGGACTGAGAAACAGGTGGGGCCAGCTAGTTGACTTCCAGGTGTGCCCCACATGTGCACGTTGCTTGTTTTCCAGATTATTTCCTAGCCCTCACATACCTTGTGCCTCTGTCCAGCTGGAGGAGCTCAGAGCCCACAGCGATGCCCCTCCTCCCTTCCCTGTGCCGCGTGTCCCCCACAGAGCCCCGGGCCCACCCCATCTCTGCTGCAGGAGCCCTGGGTCCTTTGGGCCTTCTCTCTCAGGCGGTCTCTCCCAGTGGGCTCTCCGAGGCCGCCTTGCATGGGATGGCTTCCCCACTGCTAACCTTCCCCCTTCACTGGCCTGCCTGAGAGAATGGGGCTTCACTACTTTGTTTTTTGCCTGTCCTGGGGCTTGAACTCAGGGCCTGAGCACTGTCCTGGCTTCTTTTTGCTCAAGGCTAGCACTCTGCCACTTGAGCCACAGCGCCACTTCTGGCCGTTTTCTATATATGTGGTGCTGAGGAATCGAACCCAGGGCTTCAGGTATGCAAGCACTCTCCCACTAGGCCATATCCCCTGCCCCAGGGCTTCACTACTTTATCTCATCAGATTTAGCACTCGGCAGCTAGAATTGAAGCCAGTTCTTTATGTTGGCTACTTCTGTGTTCGACATTGGACCTTGGGCTCAGTGAGCACCTGGGAAGTGTTTGTTCAGGTGAATTGCTCAATGTTGTTCTGTGTCCCTGCTGGGATCAGGAGAGGGAGGCTGGGAGACTGGGTTCCTGTATGTGTGTGTCCTGTCATGTCAGCGTGTGGCTGAGAGGTTTCAGGCTTAGCAGCTAGCCCTGACTGTTGCACACGGGTGGTTATAACTACTGTCAAATGGGAAAAGCAAAATTTGGGGAAAGATTTCTTGAAACCATTTGTCACCCCAACGCCTAAGTAAGCAAAGCTATCCCTGACCATGTCAGGCTCAAGGTCTGTTTTGTGGAGGAGTTACACACACACACACACACACATGCACACACACACACACACACACACACACACACACACACACACATTTCTTATGGTCTTATTCTGTCCCCCATCCTGCCCACAGGGCCAGCTTCACAGAGGTAGGGCCCTGGCTTGGTTTGCTGCTCAGCTGCTGCTCTCTTGAAGTTTGTAATCGTTCTTCTTTGAACTTGTTCCGGTGGCACAGTGAAGCATGGGGCTGGCGACCTGGAGCCTCCATAATTCACAGTGCTGCTTCCTTGGCCCCTCTCTGGCTGCTGGGATGGGTTCCCAGCCACCTGCTCCCTGTCTCTTGCTGTCCTGGGTCTGGCTTAGACTCTCCTTCCCTGTCCTTGGCCTCCGTTCCTAGGGAGGCCTGGATGAGGAGGTTGTGCGCATGTGCTTCAGGGTATGTCAGGCTGGAGCTGGGCACGCACCCTCCTGCAGCAGGCCCAGCTAGGCCTCCCCAGAGATCAACTCAGAGAGGAGACGGTGTTGTTGGTGCAAGGCCTGGCATGAGAGGAAGTCAGTAGCTCAGTGCTGGCTGGCCCGCATGTGTCCCATGTTTCAGAGCATGGCCTCCAGGATCCTCGGTCTGCTGTCACTCTGTACTACCCTACACATGAGAGAGCGGTCCCAGCGCCAGCGGGAGCCTGTGCTCTGGGCCTTCTGCTCTCTCCTAACCTCTGGCTTGCCTTTTCATGGCCCTCCGCCCTGCCTTTTTGAATTCTCATCTGCCTAATTCTGCAAATTATACAGCTAGTTGTGCAGTTTCCTCTTCCCAAGGTAGTGAAGTGTACAGCAGCCCAAAGATTCCATCTGCTCTTAGAGTCACCAGGCATTCACCATACTTGTGAACATGGTGGGCGTGCGGGGGGAATAGGGTAAAGAGTAAAGATGATAAAGGCAGACCTTCACGTGCAGCCACAGGAATGTCCAAACACACGCTCTCCTGCCGTGTTACAAGACTCCTCTGCAGGGACATAATGTACAGTACCAGGAGGTGGGAGGCAGAGCCTTCTTGATTTGGTCCTCCACTGACCCCCATGGCTGATGTTTTCATTCCTGCTTTTCAGAGGAGAGAAGCAGTGCCTGGAGGTGAGCAGGGTGGGAGCCCTGGGCAGGGTGCTCCTCGAGGTTAATGGGGCCGAGGTAGTAAGTAGGCTGTTCCTGGGCTTGGCTACTGAACTGCTGGTAATGGTTTCACAGTCTTCTGTGATCGTGGGTGTAGGGGATGGCTATACCTTTAAGACCTGGGACTGTTGGCTGCTAGCCACTCCCACCTTCTCCCCAGGTCTGGAACCAGCCCCGCCTCTCATCTGGGAGCACAGGTCTTGTAATGAGCACATGTTTCGTAATGGCGCCAGCCAGAGCCTAGGGGACCGGCCCTGGGGGGTCTGTGGTCTCCCCCTCTGCGGGAAGTTCCGTGACATCACCATGACGGACATGCTCACTAGCCTATCGTTAGCACCTGGTCAGTCCCTCTCCTTCCTTCGTCATTACTGCTGTGTTTGATTGCCCCTCCCTTGAATAAACGGGAAGCTCTTGAAGCTGACTCCGAGGTGTCCATGCGTACCCGGCCTCCTTGGCGAGTATGGGGTGGGGAGGGCATTCTCGCGGCCACACCCGGTCCGGAGCTTATCCATGGCCCTCGCTCCCGCATTACTTCCTACTGGCCAGAGGCTATGCGTGAGAGGGGAAGGGGAGCACACGGAGGGGGCAAATAGGCCGAGGATCTCTACACGGAAGGAGGTATAGAGCTAGCCCGGCACGTGGGGAAATCCATCCTTATCCCATAAGCCTGTGCAGGGTCAGCCCGCCTGGCCGGGCCCATAGGAGGATGGGCATTGGGCCTGCTGTGTTTCAGTGCCCATCCCGATTGAGCTCGCTGTGGAGAAGGAGGTTCCCATGGCCTACGCTGTCCCAACACAGGAAGAGGCTGGAGGGAAGTGCTGAGCTCCTTGTCCTCTCCTGCAGTGCGCCAGCAGCATCCTGGGGCCGACCTGAGGAGGACTGGTAACTTGCTTGCAGACCAGGCCTGTCCGTGCTGTGGACTTACGTATCTCCCTTCCTCTCCTCCATGCTGGGGAGATTAGGAAGATGAAATTTCTTCAGTTGGGATGTTTTGAGATTTGGGAAACCATAGGTTTTTTTTATTCTCGCAACATCCTCAGACTTCTAAGGAAGACAGTCTTCCTGTGTGTCTATCTGTTGTAGATGGGCTTTGCCTTCTTCAATCAGCTGCCCATAGTGGAGGGAAGATGTCTTCTGGGCTGTGAGGAATTCATGGCCAAGACAGCACGGGGGGGTGATTTAATTTGGCCCTTGACCTCCTGTGTGGGGAAGTAATTGGATTGTGAGGGCTCTGACTTCATCAGTAAGCTAATCCATCGATGGGCTCGTGATCATCTGCGGGGCTGTTGGGAGGTGGTCGGAACTCACTAGATGGGAGTAGGAGGCCCTGGGAGGCATGTTGTTGGGAAATATGTCTTGTCCTAGTCTGTCTGCCTTTCTGTCTCTTTGTCTCCTGAGACAAACAGCTTTGCCCTGCCATGAGTTCCCTGCCCTGATGTTTTCCTTTGGCAGGGGGCCAGTCGATGGTGGACTAGAACCTCTGAAACCATGAGCCAAAGGAAATTTTGCTTCCTTTTAACCCTCTTCTCATGTTTCACCATAGTGAGACAAGCTGGTTAGCACACCATTTATATAGTAGAAAGCCCTTCAAGGCCCCTAGACATGTATTTTGGGGGCTTTCCAGGCAGAGAATGTGCGTGAAGAGCACAGAACTGATGTGGACAGCAAGAATCCATCTGGAGAGGCTGAGCCAGTTATGGTCAGCAGCGTGACTAAGGCCCAGGTGTCCCGATCTTTGGGCTTTTGAGAGAACGTGAAAGTTGGTCTTGCGCGTGGCACTGGTTATCGTGAAAGGGTGACAAGGCTCAGAGCCAGCCAGGCCTTTGGAGGTCAGGCTGGCTGAGACTGGCTCACTGTCTTCCGAAAACTGGGACCCCTGGAGTGTCACGGTCAAGGTGAAGAGACAAGAAGAGTTGTGTGGCACCAGCCAGCTGGGGGCACTGCTCCCTACCCCATGTCCTCATCCTTCCCTGTGCTGGGAAAGGCGTTCCCACCCCAGGAGGTGGCGGGGAGATTGAATGACTCAAGCCTTGGTGACCTCAACTGGGAGTGCTATGGACAGGAAGGTGCCATAGATCAAGAGCAGCCACAGACAGTGAGGTTCAGTGGGAAAGCTTGGGTTCAAGTCCCAGCTCAGGTCTCATAACCACATGACTGTGGGCTAGTGCTATCAATTCTTCTAGACTTAGTTTCTCCTTCCAGAAATGGGGTCATAAACCATGTTCTGCAGAGGTGTGGTACGAAGCAGTATGGTTTCTGCAAGTTCCCTTCTTCTTTCCCCTGGGCCCTGGGAACCCACTCCGTTGCATGATGCGTGTCTCCCTCCCCGTGTTCTTTTACAGGGAACACCTTCAGTACACTGGCAGGGCTGGTCTTTGACTGGGCGATTGTGAAGGACACGGAGGCAGATGGGTTCTCAGACTCTCACAATGCACTGAGGTAAGAGGTACTGTGGCCCGGCAACGCCTCCCTCCGCCACCTTTGAGGCGAAGCAGATGTTCTTGGAATCCTCTCAGGCTGGGGACCATCATCCCTCGTGAAGTAGCCCGGGCGGCTTCTCAGGACGCCCGTGACATTTGCAGTAACTCACAATGGGAGAGGGCTTCCTCCTCCCAACCGCGGGGGCACCTGGCTGCTCTATGGTGGGTTTGGGAGAAAGGAGATGACACAGACAACGAAAGGCTGTTCTGGGATGGAGGGACATGTGTGTGGCCCCAGATGGCCAGCGCTTCTTGGAAGGCAGGTTTTATCTGAGAGAATGGGCCAGCAGTGGACAGCAGTTGTCAAGCGGGACAGGATGGCTCCCAGCACAGGGTACCAACAGACCCATTAGGAGGTGCCTGCCCTGCGTGTCTGGACTCCTGTCATCCAGTGGCCACGTGGGCTCCAACCTCTGCCCTGCCTGTTCTCTAGCCTCAGAAACAAAGTTGGAGACGCTGAGCCTCTTGTCTGAAGTTGGTGGGTTGCAGATCGGTGTGGATCTGTACTCTCCAGTATGGGAAGCACAGCTCTTCCTCAGGCTTTCCCTGGGCAGAACACAAAGTTCAGTTTCTGAGAGGCCAGAGTTAGGATTTGAACTGGCGATTAGAGACTCCAATGTGCTGGACAGAGCCAAGATTCAAGATGCTGAGGCGTGCTGGAACAGAATTGTCCTTGATTTTCATAAAATTCTGTTTGTGTCATTTAACACACTGGCAGTGTGACACAATGCCCAGCTGATTCTGGGAATAACAGAAGTCTGTCCGGCAGATTGCTCTTTTGGGGAGGAACACGAGCTCACGTGTAAATTGCAGGATGAAGTAAAAGACTGCCTGGTAGGGATCTCTCCAGCCAGCCCTGCTTAGTAGCCTGCATGCAGGGGAAGGCCCGCCACAACCCTTACTTCTCCTTGGGGAGCTCATAGATACTACTTACTGTATTTGGCTGGGCTGGGGTCTTGGGCCTGCTGCTTCATTTCTATGGGCCTTACTTTCCCCGTGGGCTGAGCATCTGGGCTAAGCTGGGTCTCAGAATCCAGTGTGGGTTTTGTTGTAATGCCTGTTCCTGCAGACAGAGCCCGGATGGGGCCTGGGAGTCTGCAGTCTTCACAGAGGCAGGAGTTACAGCAACATGTTTCTAAGTAGTAGAGTACCACTACTTTCTGCAGGGTCCAGCACCCAGGGGGAGGCCCTGCTAACCTTGAATGTGCACTCCAGGGAGTCTCATGTCAGGTCTGACGACATGTTCCTTTTCTAGAATCCTCACCTTCCTGGAGTCTACGTACATACCTCCTTCCTACATCTCAGAGATGGAGCGGGCAGCCAAACAGGGGGACACCATCCTAGTGTCTGGGATGAAGACTGGGAGCTCCAAGCTCAAGGCTCGCATCCAGGAAGCCGTGTACAAGGTGGGCCTCCGGGCGCTGGGCCTCCGGGTTGGCTCAAGTTGACTTTTCTCATGCCCTTGGGCAGACTCCCTGGAGGAGGTGGCTCTTGGGTATTCTAGGTTTTCTTGTAGGTTAGGCTTGTTTGAGTCATGGCACTGGAAAGGGAGAGTGAGGCACCACTGTCCTATCTTGGGGGCATGCTACAAATCATTTATTGTTCGTCAGTTGTGAAGGAGGTTCCCCAGGCAGCAGGATTCCTAGTACCTACCTTATTTCCAACAAGCATTCCCCATCCTGTACATGACATACCAGAGAGCACTGAACCCCGGTGTCTTCTGTGTGTTCATTCTCTCCCTGTGGCCCGAGACCGGCTGCTCAGTGGTCCCTTCTGTACAAAGCAAAAGTCTCCCCACCTCGTGCCCCCAGCCATCCCTTGATTTCCCAGCCTCTCCCCACTACCTCAGAGTGGGAGATGTTAGTCAATACCCCGTCTTCAGAGGACTCGGACAGAGGGCAGTCAGCCAGCTGCAGGCTCAGCCAGGGGCCTGCTTCCTTTCTGGTTTCTAACAGTTCATGTCTGCCCCGCCATGCTTCGTTTTAACCATGGTGCTGAAATCTGCCTCGTTCTGGAGCACAGGCAGGAGGGCTGGGGACCTCTGCTGTTTAATTTAGCAGAGTGTCAGCAAAGAGATGTTCTGTTCTGCAGATATCTATGTAGTGGTTGAGCCAGTGGTTTGGAGACCTGGAGAATTTTAGGAACGTGAGGACACGTTAATTGGGGCCAGTCCTGCAGGACTGTACAGGTAGAGTTCGCCTATGTGTGGGACTCTGGGCTGGGAATCACGCCTCACTACTAAGCAAAAATACAAACCCACTCTCCTGCCTATGGTCAACTTACAGCCTTCCCTGCCTGGTGCCACACAGCACCTGCCACAAGCCCAGACCCATAGGGAGTGCTGGGAAGGTTTCAATGAGTAAACCTAAGATATCACAGCAGGCTCAGAGGAGAATCCAGCTATCCAGTCTGGGCATAGGCGTCAGGGATGTGGAAATTAATTTACAAAGAGATGCACAACTGCCCCAAACCCACAGGACAGTAATCAGCTGCACTCTATCAGTAACAGCATATGTACACTTCTGCCAACAGGAATTATTATATATATATATATATTTTTTTTTTTTTCTCAAGGCTAGCACTCAGCCACTTGAGCCACAGCGCCACTTCCGGCCATTTTCTATATATGTGGTGCTGGGGAATCGAACCCTGGGCTTCATGTATACGAGGCAAGCACTCTTGCCACTAGGCCATATCCCCAGCCCCCAGGAATTATTTTTTATGCCATCGGTTTTCTGTAACTTAGGAAGCTCTCATCTAGCCCCTGGATGACTAGACAGGAGGACTCCTAGTCTTCCGGCCTCAGTCATGGACCCCAGGAGGAGGTGGGAGTGAGGGGCGGACAGAACGAGGTGCCATGGCGTAGGGCTGAGGATGCATCAGAGACGCGGTGCTCCCCCTTTTCAGGCCGTCCTGGGGCTTCCCAACCTCCCTGACCTTGGAGCTTTTGTGAGGTGAGAACCTGAGCTCCTGGTGGCCACCGACAAGGATGTCATGCCTGACCTCCCACTCTTCTTTCTCTGTAACTACTGCTGTTTTAAACTGAGATACCACGTGCGCGGGGTACGGCCCGTACTCACACGTTCTCGGCAGTGAGCTTTGAGTGCGTGTCAGGGTGCTCCTGGGATTTGGGGGTCTGAAGATGCAGGGTTCTGGGTGAAATCTTGATTACTCACCTTTACATCCCGCTTCCATTAGGAAAATACTGAAAGTTAAAAAACAAAACTCTGGGAGCCCGGGATGTGGGTCCGTGGTACAATAACGTGCCTAGTATGCACAGGTCCTGAGTTCCATCCCAAGCACCTCAAGAAAAAAGCAAAAAAGCAACCTCTTTCTCTTGCCCACATCTCCTGTCCCCACTCCTGCCTCTGCCTCACTTTTCTATCCTTCTCTTTATGCTAAGAACGTCCGTCCTGCAGAAGTAAGGCTGCTGATTTTGGAGAACATTCTTCTGAACCCAGCGTACGATGTCTACCTGCTGGTGGGGACTGCCATTGACTACAAGGTGCAAAAGATCAGACAAGGAAAAATTACAGGTGTGCCTGTGACTCAGGAATCATGGGGAATATATCCTGCCTTGTTAATTGTGATAAAATGCACATGAGGTTTGCCGCTGTAGGCATCTCTAAGTGTCTGGTACAGTGTACATTAAGCACAACCCTAAGTCATCACAGCCCATCAGCAGAGCTTCCCACCATCTCAAACCGAAACTGTCCGCATTACACGCTAACTCCCACCCACCTCCCAGGGAGTTGGTGCCTAGGTCCTGTCAGTGAACTTAACTACTCACTCAGGGAATTGGTGCCTAGGTCCTGTCAGTGAACTTAACTACTCACTCTCTGGCTTCCTCAAGTAAGTGGAATACTGCAGTATTTGTTCTGAGATTGACTTATTTCACTAAGTACACTTTAGAGGCTCATCCATGTTGTAGTATATGTCAAAATTCTCTTCCTTTTTATTGTTAAATAAAACATAGCATGTTGAAAGGCCAGCGAGCACAAATATTCTAAGGAACAATTTATGAGGCACTGCTCATGATAGTCCAGACTCAGCTACCATCTGCTTACTAATTAGAGGTCTTCTGATTACAAAACATGTATCTGCTAGCTTTCCAGGACTTCGGCTGCATTTCACGTAGGGGTCTTGAATGTGCCACAGCTGTAGCAGAGAGTGAGTGTCTGCGTAGGGCATTCTGGAATGAGAAGGCAGCCAGGCTCTCTGAAGTGGGAATCTTAGCTCCACCCATCTTTCCCCTGACAAAGCATCCGAGGCCCTGTGCTTTATGAATTTTACTCTCCCAGCTCACAGTCCGAAGATGAAGAGCTCTGGCTTCCTTGTGCAGTCCTCTTGCTGCTTCACATCGCAGGAGATGCCCTCATGGCTGAGAGCTCATGTTGTGAGAGAGGTAGCTGGAGAGATTCAGGAGCCAGGCTGGCTCTCGTGGTTCAACGACCTTAATCTCTTCCAAGGATAGTATCCCCAGTGACCCTACCAACCAACACTAGCCCCTGCCTCCTAAAGATCCACACCTCTTAACATCATCATACTGAGCACCAAGCTTCCAGCACGTGAACTTTTGGGGTCATGCTTAAAACATTCAGACCATAGCGCAGACCCTGATCACCCTTCTCATCTTGACTTCCTCTGTCATCTATCATTTCTAAAACATGGGGGTCAGTAGTTCTGTTCCCAGAGTTGTTGAGGGATGAGAGGAGAGAGTGTGTTCACGAGAACACCTAGCATAGGCCTGAGGCCTCTGTTCCCTCGCCAGCACCCCTCATTTCTTTCCCTTCTGTTTATTGACAGTGGTGCTAGGGATTGAACCCAGGGTCTTGTGCATGCTAGGTAAGTGCTCTGCCAATGAGCGCTTCCTGTGGACAGTTGCTATTTGTGTCAGCAGTGCTCGTGGTCTGCCTGTAGGGTGAGGAAGAAGATGGGTTTTATAGAACCTGTTATTTCCTAGGGAGTTCCCTCTATCTCAGCTCAAGTTAGTGAGTCCTTTTTCCACAAAACGGACTTGCCGTGAGCAGGGCTTACACTGAGGATGGTCAGGGTAACAGTCTTATCAATCCAGTTATCAATCCAATACCTGGAACCCAGTGTGAGACCATTGACCAGAGCCTTTCGGGAGCTCAAGATGGCAGGCAGTGCCTGAGGGACTCATGCTGGTGCCTTGAATGCAGAAGTAGAAATCTCTCACTTCAGGGATGATCAGAAATTTCTAGTGTTGGCATCCTTCACGAACTTGGCAATTTCACCAGCAGCTGTCATTAATTTAAAGAAAAAGCAGCAGCTATGGTAGTCTTCAAGACACAGACACCTGTGCAAGACCCAGAGCGTCCGCTCTGCCCACAGATGTGGAGAATAATGTTAAAATGAAAAGCACTGAGAAAATGAAGTAAAATACGTCAAGCAGCTGTGCTGACGTCAGGGCCCAGAGATTCGGGGCTGGAGGGGGCAGGTTGGGGTTTAACATTTCACATCTTCCCTTCTCTCCCCCTGCCCTCTCCATTTCTGTGCTGTGGTTTGTTTGTTTCCACAGAACTCTCAATGCCTTCTGACCAGTATGAGCTGCAGCTTCAGAACAGCATCCCGGGCCCTGGAGGAGACCCTGCCCGGCCTGTGGCCGTCCTGGCCCAGGATACGTCCAGGGTCACCGCGGTGCAGCTGGGGCAGAGCAGCCTTGTCCTGGGCCACAGGAGTATCCTCCTCTGCGTGTGTCACATAGGTGTGCTGGGCCTGCTACTCCGAAGTCAGGTTGTTTTTCTTCCTCACAGCTAGTGGAAGCTAAAAATAGTCCTGTTTTCCCCAACTGTCTGAAAATCAGAAGGAACCTAAATAGCAGCACTGCTGAGTGGAATTGCTCACCTCTGTGGTGACTCACGGAGAGAGTCCCGGGGATTGGTGGCGGGGGCTGGCGCTAGTTATTCCTGGCATCCGGAACCTCTGCTGCCTGCAGCCCCAGCAGAGGGGGCCTGGCAGAGGCTCCACACTGGCATACAGGTTGCTGATGTCCCAAAGCAGCTTGGGTGCCCCTTTCTGAGATCCCACGTGGCTAGGGTAGAAAGCACGGCGAGGCCTGGACTCTGCAAAATATCTTGGCTGCATTTGGGCTAAGCGCAAGAGTTCCCTCCTGTCTTCTGTGCGGTGGGGAGTCTGCACGGTGGCCGGGCCGTCTAAGCCGGGCCGGAGCTGCAGATGCTTTATTTGTTGCCTGTGTTGTGTCCCTTAATGAAGACCTCAGGTATCCGCATGCAGGGTGCGTCTAGGCTCCCCAACAGCACCATCTACGTGGTGGAACCTGGGTACCTGGGTGAGTAAGGCCTCCCAGCGCTTCCTCAACAGTTTGCTTGTGACTGAAAGTTCCAGAAATGAAAAGGCAGAAGCAAGGGCTGGGATGCAGCTTAGCGGCACAGTGCTTTCGTAGTCCGTGGGGGCCTGGATTCCTTCACTAGCGCTGTAAACAAATGAAAACAATGAAGAAGAAAGATAGTTCTCGCCACGGATTGCCAGTCCCCACCAGGCTCAGACCCCAGCCTCAGCTCCATCTGTGCCGGTCAGGGAGAGCGGCGGAGGGTGCTGCCCCTTGGTTTTTGTGCCAGGGCTTTGTGCAGACCTGGCCCTGACCACTGCGGTGGATCTTTTGAGGTTGAGGGTACATCGGTCAGTTGCACCTGGGCTGTGACTGGGCGGGTGGGGGAGGCATCTGAGAGAGGAGGGGAGGCCATGCAGCACTGGGGGACTCAGAGGCACCGCTGGGGCCCGGGAGCTTCCGTGACAGCAGCTGGAGACCCCCGGTCCACTTGCATCGCAGTTCTGTGGCACCAATTCTCTGGCTGAAGTGACTCACCTGCTGAGCATCTGACCTGGTGCAGTCAGGAGAGCCTTTGCCCAGAGCACAGGAAACTCACGTGGTCCTCCTGGTGAAGGATAGCCCGCCTGCTGCAGACCTGTGTGGACAGGGCGGCAGCACAGGGAGGGCGGTGGCCCTTGGTTTCCCTGGTACTCTCTGCCCGCCCGGCCTATGCTGGGTCCTGAGGCTTGGAGGAGTAGGAGAGTCCTAGACTCGGCGTCTCAGGAGAAACCTGTACAAACAAGCAGTGGAGGACAGTGTTGTGGAGTTCATAACGGTGAGGGCAGAGGAGACACTTCCGGTGACCTGTGGGAAGGCGTTTGGCAGTGGAGCGTCCTGGGGACAGGAGAAGCTGCTGTGGCTTCCTGTGTGGGAATGGGAGAGTGAGCTGCAGAGCAGGGCTGGCAGACACGCAGCTGGTGCTCCGCATCTGCAGAGATCAGCCCTGCTCGGGACAGGGCTCAGCTGCACCAGTGCTTGAGCAGCCTGAGCCAGGCACGGGTGATGGTCTCCAGGACTCAGAGGACCACTCAGACCCTCAGGTCCTGCTGGTGGGCAGCGGTCCCACCTCTGAGAGTCCAAGGAGGAGCCGGGTGGATGGAGGTGGGGTCCCGGACAGAGAGTGCTTGGTCACGTCCCTTTCCTCTGCCCTGCTGCCCTTGTGACTTGAATGCTCACTTCCTACACTTGCCTGTTTTAGGGTTCACAGTTCACCCTGGTGACAGGTGGGTGCTCGAGACTGGCCGCCTGTATACAGTCACTATTGAAGTGTTTGACAGGTCCAGCAACAAGGTCTACCTGTCTGATGTGAGTGCCTGTTGGGGTTCTGGTCGGGGGATGGTGTGGGTTGTACCCAGTAGCAGCTGCCTGAAGAGGCGACGGAAGTCGGAGGAAGAGTCCTCAGGCTCCTGTGATTCTCCCAGGTCTGTGGAGATGTGGCCGTGGGGTCCCTGGGGGCATGTCCACACTGCCACCCCAACAGCAGACACCCTGTGGGACTCAGGGGAAGGTTCCTCAGGTGGCAGGACCCCAGGAGATGGTGGTACCCTCCCTTGCTGGGAGCTCTAGGAAAACCACTGTTTCTGCTTTTCCTGAGTGCAGGAATTCCTGTAGCCCTTCCAGAAGCCCCTGAGTGGCTGCGGTGCACCCCAGCTAGCTTTCCGGGTCTGGGATGTATAAGATGTATTGGAGGGCTGGGAATATGGCCTAGTGGCAAGAGTGCTTGCCTCCTATACATGAAGACCCGGGTTCGATTCCCCAGCACCACATATACAGAAAACGGCCAGAAGTGGCGCTGTGGCTCAAGTGATAGAGTGTTAGCCTCTCGATATGAAGGTACAGTGGCCATTGTGTCCCTTGTGACAGCTTCCATGACTCAAAACAGCCAGGACCCTTCTCATGGTGCTGCAGGAAACCAGGTTCTCTCCTTTAGGCTTCTTTGCCAAAGTCATGACTTTCTTAATCTTGCTGAATGAAGACTAGAGTGGTCACTATTTTGTTTGAAGGCTCTTGGGGACTTGATGTCTCCAATGCTCCTCCCTTATCTGCTAGTTTCAGCTTGAGACTGTGGGTCTGGGCATGGAGCGGTAGAAGTTGGGGGGTGGGAGGGGGCAGACTTCAGGCCATGCAGAAAGGGTGGCTGGGAAGGGGTCAAAGGCTAGAGTGGAGCTAGGTGCAGTGGCTCATACCTGTAATCTTAGTTACTTGGCTTGTTAGGCTAGCACTCTGTCACTTGAGCTATGCTTCTAGCATAATGCTAGTTACTTAGGAGGCTGAAATCAGGAACATTGTAGTTTGAGGTCAGCCTGGGCAAAAAATTCACAAGACCCCCATCTCAACCATTAAAAGCTAGAGAGGGAGGATGATTCATGCCTGCCATCCCACCTGTGATGAAAATTGTCAGCTGGAAGGCTATTGTCCAGCCTGGCCCAGGGAGAAAAGAGATATTCTGTCCCCCAAATAACCAGAGCAAAAAGGGCTGAAGGCATGGGCTACCTATCAGGGCCTAAGTTCAGGCCAGTACCATTGATAAAGGCCAGCGGATGAAGAACGGGGCCGGAGCTTCCTTAGCCTTGTCTGTCCTAGAGGGCCTTCCCAAGTCCCCCACAAAGACTCCTCACCTATTCCTGCTCGCCTTCCAGAACATCCGCATTGAAGCTGTGATTCCTACGGAATTTTTTGAAGTTCTCTCATCTTCTCAGAACGGGTCATACCATCACGTCAGGGCAATACAGAAGGGCCAAACGACCCTCCATGCGACCCTCACCGCTGTGGTAGACCAGGCAAGTTCTAGTCTCTCCTTCCCTCAGGGAAGACCTGCCATCCAGCAGGGACAGGGGCCCGGACTCCACCTGGCGACAGCAGAGGGCCTGCCCGTGTGGGCTCAGGCACCAGTTTCCCTACGCTGTCAGGGCCTGGGTCTGTGAGCTCTTCTTGTTCCCACTGGAGACAAAACACTCCCCTCTCACTGACCTGGTGAAAGCAGTCTGTGTCTTCTAGGAGGGGGTGGACTCTGTGTCCATCTGTCCCCCAGCCAGGCCACAGGTCAGTCACCTATGTTGTCAGTTCAAATCCCTCCAGGACTTTTTAAATTGAAAAGGAAATCCAATCATCTTGTCACATGGGCACATCCCCCTTCCTCCAGACCCAGGAGAGACGGCAGTACACCGCGGGAGAGGACACTGTCCTCTCCTGTGTCCCAGCCAGCGATCCCTTCCCACTGCCACCGCGGCGCTAGCCGTGCGGTGCTCCCAGCCTGGCTTTCTGTCTTAGAGAAGACAAGCACATCCATCTTATTAGCTACCCTGAGGACTCAGGCCAGCAGTGTTACCATGGTGGCTGTTAGAGGGCCATGCGGAGCCATCCTCCAGAGCCCGAGAAAGCTACGGTTGCCTGTCAGCTTTTCCTCACTCCAGGAGCTCAATGCTACTTTTGTGGCCTTGATTCCCAGGGGGCGGGGTGTCTGGGAAAAACGGCTTCTGATCTGGTTGTTATGGTAACGTGAAGCAATCTCATCCCTTGTAGGATGGAGGGGTGCATGTGCTACAGGTACCTGTGTGGAACCAGCAGGAGGTGGATATTCACATCCCCATCACCCTCTACCCTAGCATCCTGACGTTTCCGTGGCAACCGAAGACTGGCGCCTATCAGTACACCATAAAGGCATGTGAGACCCCGCCTCTGCATGTCTTATCTTTTCCTGTGGTTTGTGGCCTTTGTTCATTCTTTTATTTTAATAATAATACTTTGCAGAGAAAGAAATGGTGAGTCTTTCTGATTTCATTGTTTCCATCTTAGTAGTGTAGTTAAAATCAATCAGGGAGGATTTTCAGACAAAGAAAAGACAGTGTTGAGTTCCACTCAATCACTTTCCTATATCACAATGGTTTTTTTGGTTTTGTTTTGTTTCATATTGTCACTCGTGGGGCTTGGACTCAGGGCCTGGGCGCTGTCCCTGGGTTCTTCTGCTCAAGACTGGAGCTCTACTACTTTGAGCCACACCACCACCTCCAGTTTTCTGGTGGTTAATTGGAGATAAGAATCTCACGGACATTCCTGCTCCAGCTGGCTTTGGACCATGATCCTCAGATCTCAGCCTCCTGAGTAGCTAGGATTATAGGTTGTGAGCCACCTGTGTCCAGCTGTAGTGTTGTGGGGTTTTTTTGTTGTTTTTTTTTAAAGCAATATAAATATTTAAGAGAAAAACTGGAATTTGAGGGGAAAGTATCTCCAACCCCACCACCAAGTGTTGCTCATCAGTGGCCATGATGTCATGTAGCACAAGGCAGCAGGGACCAAACTCAGACAGGGCCAGAGTCCTGTGCTCAGCCCAGTCCCCAGTAATGACAGGGTTCTGCCTGCCCACTCAGGTGTGCCAGGTGCTGTGACCCTTGACCTGTAGAAGGAAGGACTGTCATGTGCTTTCTAGCAGACACCTGGGAGTAGGCAGGGTGTTTGCCGAGGAACTCGCGTCTGATCCCAGAGGCAGGAATCCTGCAGGTGGCTCTGAGGCCGGCCTGGGCTCTGGGAGATGCCCCGGGATCCTAGGGCTGCTGCTGTGGTTGTTTGGTAGTCCACAGAGAATAGACCAGAGAAGAGAGAGGATGAAGGGAACACGGCCACAGGACCCTGTGGCTAGATGTGGCCGTGTGTGTGCATGTGTGAGTGTGGGGGTAGCACATGAGTGCACAGGTGCACAATCAAGTGTGTGATGAGCACATGTGAGTGAATGAACGATAAGTGAGGAAGTGTGGGTGGCCATGTGTGATAGATAGCCTGAGTTGCCCCGTGAGTGTGAGTGCGTGTGTTGGCATGTCAGCGCTCTTCAGTGTGTCGGGCTGATGTGTGTGGTGATGGTGGGAGAGTGTGAGGATGGGCAGGACGTCAGCAGGCATGTCCCTCACCCCTCACTTTGCACGCAGGGGTGAAGCGGGTGGCCGGTTAATGGGTGGTCCTTTTCCTGCCTAGGCTCACGGCGGCAGTGGGAACTTCAGCTGGTCTTCCTCAAGCCACATGGTCGCCACGGTCACCGTCAAGGGCGTGATGACCACGGGCAGTGACACTGGACTTGGTGTGATCCAGGCACACGATGTGCAGAACCCTCTGCATTTTGGTGAGATGAAGGTGAGGTCAGCCGCGGGGAGGCTCAGGCTGGGGCCCCAGCACCCTTCTCACCAGCCCTCAGTCCACATGACAATCGCCTTCCCGCCCTCCGTCCGGGGCCTGGTTTGGGCAGGTTTGGGCAGGGCCTGGCTCAGCACTTGAGGGGTTCAGGGACCCCAGGAGCAGGGGAATGTGGCCAGAACATCCTGCACAGACAACAGTGGGGTCCGCAGGGCTGGTGTCTACAGGGCCAGGGTCTCTGCAGGGAGATGGGAGCACAGCGGACCAAAGAAACTCGCAGATAGATTGAGAAAGGTGCAAATCTCCAACTGGGAGGTCCGTGGAGGCCTAAGTGGTAGATTCGCAGAAGAGGGACCTCCCAGACCCCCGCAGGCCCTTCTCCCCCTCGTCCCTCCTCAGGCACAAGACCAACGGGCTGCCACAGTGGTCCTGCCCCTCGCTCAGCAGAGGGGGCAGGCAGGGCGGTCACCTGCCGCTGTACAGCCCCAGCCATGGCTCCTGGCCAGATGGAGATGCACTTAGCCAGCCCCCTCCTCCCAGGAAATGTGCTCACTTCTACCCATTGCTTGGCCAAACCTGAGGACTCTCCTCAGGCAGCATGCGTCTTGGTTAGGCCCGGTGTCCAGGCCAGGCCACTGGCTCCCACCTGGACGCCGGCCCCACTCGGCCTGTCACAGGTCCTCCTCGTGCCGGGCTTGTGTCTGGAGAGTGAGGTTGGTGGTGGGTTGACTGGGCAGGGAGCGGGTGATGGGAGCGAGGGCGGTCCCCCGAGCAGATCCTGCAGTGCAGCCAGGGAGCCTTTCCCCGAGGAGCAGCCGCTGCCGCCTCATCCACCCTCCCATCCACTCGCCCAGCACAGTCAGCGATCCCTTCAGAAAGTGTCTTCATGTAAACCGGACACTCCTGCCCCACCAGCCCCTGCCAAACTGCTACCTCCTGTCACCTGTTACTGGGATGACCCAGAAGCCTCCCGCTTCACCTGGCGGCTTATTTGACCCAGAGACCAGAGGTCTGGTGCCTCTGAAGTCTCAGCTCTGCCACACAAACCCAGGCTTCCTTCCCAGGTCCCAGGCTCTGCAGGAAGCCCCCCCCCCCCCCCCGCACCTCCCTCCCCTTCCCCACTGCAGCCGCAAGGTCCTTTTGAGGCTCAGCAACTGAGCTATGTGCCCAGGACCCTCCCTTCCTGTGAGTGTTCTCCTCCCCCCTCCCCCTGGCTGCCTCTCACGTGACTCTCAGAGCTGAGCTTCTGGTGACTTCTCAGGAGTCCTTTCTGGCCTCTCTGTCCCTGGACCTCCCAGATGCAGCTCTGTCCTTTCACTAAGGCGTCCTCAGTGTCCTGCCCAGAGCCGTGTTGGGTAACCCTGAGCTGCGGGGCCCTCTCTGCATGGGAGACTGATGGGCCCGTCCTTCCTGCAGGTGTACGTGATCGAGCCCCGCAGCATGGAGTTTGCGCCCTGCCAGGTGGAGGCACGACTGGGGCAGACCCTGGAGCTGCCCCTGAGGATCAGCGGGCTCATGCCTGGCGAGGCCAGCGAGGTGGTGGCCCTGAGTGACTGCTCCCACTTTGACTTGGCAGTGGAAGTGGAGAACCAGGGCGTGTTCCAGCCGCTGCCAGGTAACCAGCTCTGCTGAATGGGCCCGGGACGCTGGGGTGGGGGGGGGGGGCGGATGGCCTTTCCTGCGGGCCGGGTTCCTGGAACGGGCATGGAGCTGCAGCAGGGCCACAGCATGGCGAAGGGCATTTGCCCTTTTGCACCGTCTACCATCCGCTCCCATCGAATGTGAACCTGCCAGGCTGTGCGACACTTGGCGGACGTTTCCCCCTCTCTGCCTTGGCTCGCAGATGTCCACAGTGCGTGTGATCTGAGTAGAGCTTTGTCTAGTTCTCGTTTAACACCTGTGGCACGCACCGCCCACCCCTCCTGAGCACACTCGTCTTTTGTCCTCGGCCTACCGTACAGAGCGTTGGCAGCGGTATGGATTGTGACCCTGGCGGTGGCAGTTGACGGGGTGCCAGCCCTGCAGGCGTGGCGCCCGTGCCTTGTACGCCTGACCTGGTTTAGCCTGTGCCGCTGCAGGGGCGGGAGCTGCTTTGAGGCTATGTGTCAGATGAAGAAACTGAAGCTACCTGCGGGCCTCCCTGGCCCAGGCCAGGGTGGGGTGCAGGTCTGGCTGTGCCCAGCATCGAGCTGAAGCTTTCGTGCCTTTGAGGTAGGGCCTCATTGAGGCATGGGCCCTGGTAGTGCCAGAAGTCTGCTCTAACTTTCAAGTGAGGAAAATCAGTGGACCGGGGATCAATGGAATGGATGCACGATTTGGGCAGGTGTCAGTAGTAACGGGGACACTCTTCACTCTGTGAGGGGGCCCACGCCAGAGCCCAGGGGTGAACCTGTCCTTGCAGCTTGTGAATGTGGCAGCCTGGAGTGGCAGGACCTTGTGGGCGCTCTCTCTCTCTCTCTCTCTCTCTCTCTCTCTCTCTCTCTCTCTCTCTCTCTCTCTCTCTCTCTCTCTCTCTCTCTCTCTCTCTCTCTCTCTCTCTCTCTCTCTCTCTCTCTCTCTCTCTCTCCTCTCTCTCTCTCTCTCTCTCTCTCTCTCTCCCTCTCTCCTTCCCCTCGCTTGGGGGGGGAGGGGCTTGTCCGCCCCTTCCTGGGTGGCCCTTTATCGCTCTCACGTGGGAGCGATGGCCACAGGTAGCCTCGTCTCTCTCTCGACTTCCCCTGGCTTGGGGGGGGAAGGGGCTTGTCCGCCCCTTCCTGGGTGGTCCATTATCGCTCACGAGGGAGCGATGGCCACGGGTAGCCTCGGTGGCGTGTGGTCGCAGGGTGCCCCAAAGCCGCCAAGAACGACACGGACGCGTGGGTCCCTGGAGAAAACCTCTAGGGCTTCTGTCTATTCAAATGAGGAGCCTCCCAGATATACCCCAAAGGCAGGCACAAGAGAGGGGCCCCTGATTGGTCTCAAGGGGCTGTCTCTCAAGTGATGTCAGACTTCCTTCTCTTCCGGTTAAAGACAGGAAGGGGAGGGACAGGCTGAGGTCAGCTGTGGCCCCTTAAAGGTGCAGCTGACCCCAACAGGACCTGTCGCTATCAGAGTGTGGACCTGGTGCTCAGGCACTGGGGAGCCCCCAGAGATGCTGGCACAGAGCAGGCAGGCCGCGCGGCTTGAATGGCAAAGCTGTTTGTGGCATGGCCTGCTGTCTGTTGCCACGTGGTTTTGCACGCTGCAGTGGTTATTACACACTGAGCGGTGGCACATCTTTGCTGTACAAAGGCAGGTGGCCTGCATGCCTCAGAAACCCTTGAGCAAACCAACACCTAAAGCCACCAGCTTTAGGAAACCCAAAGTGCTGTCCCCAGATAACCACCTAGAATGGAAAAGGCGGTGCCGACAGGGAGGGGCCGGCCAGCTTCGAGATCCAGGATGTCCAAGCTTGTTGCCCAATCTCTGAGTCTCGGTTTCTCCATGTGTAAAGGGGTGGTAGCCCCCCTCCTTGAGAGACAGGAGTCCTGTGAGATTAAAATTCCTCTCAGAAAGTGCCTTCAATCTCCCTGGCATACATTTGTGGCATCTTGTATGGACTTGTGTGTTTGGCCATGTTCTTCAGAGAAACCTGCAGACCTTGTCAGGGTAGACAAATGCTCCTGGAAGCCACGAGACACAAGATTGGGCTGGGACAGCCGGCTGTGCCGTGGCTGTGGGGCCCGCCCTGGGGCCTGCGTGGCCCACGGAGCGAGGAGGCCGATGTGGTCCCCAGGACAGATGCAAGATCTCCCTTCCCCCAAGTTCACAGTAGTCAAATTCATGGAGACAGGAAGAAGAAGAGTGGAGGGGCTGGAGGAGGGAGAATCGTCAAGTTATTGTTTAAGGGGGGTAGATATAGGTTGTTTTTTTCTTTAAAAGACAACTGACTTTTGTGATAATTGACTTGTGATGGTTGCACAACCCTGTACTTAAACCTCATGTTGCTTAAGTAAGCACATGTAAGCTGTCTCTCCTCCAGAGCACCCACACTCCGTTAGAATGTGCCCCTTCCTTTCTGCTTGTCTGTCTGCTTGCTTGCTTACTTACTCAATAAAGCTCTGTAAAGTTTTCCTACAAAAAATAAAAGAGCAAGGAGCCAGTGGCTCACTCCTGTAGTCCTGTACTCAGGCTGAGACCCAGAAGATCACAGTTCAAAGCCAGCTTGGCCAGAATAGCCTTCAAATCTCCATCTCCAAAATAACCAATAAAAATCCAAGCTGAAGTCGCAGCCCAGGTGATCGAGTACTCACCAAGCAAACAAGCTGCAGGGGTGTAAAGGCCTTTAAGTTTTGGTGCTGGAAAAAAAGTTAAAGTGTGAAATTCATATATAGTTTGCCAGAACTAAATTTAGAAGTTTTTTTAAGTTAATCAAAATTGATGAAAGACAATGGCAGGAAAGTACCAGCTTCTGGTAGCAGCATGGGCTGCTGCAAACATCTCAGGAGAGCTATTTGGTGGTTGATTAAAGCTGCAGGAGCACATGGATCTTGCCTCGTGGTCTCCGTCCTGGTGGCACCGTGTCTGAGGTGCTGAGGGCGGCCCTCTCCGGCTGGCCACACCCTGTTCCCATCAGTGCCGTGCAGCAGGGCCCAGCCACAAACAACGCAGCTGTTCTCAGCCTACAGAAAGGCGGATGGGAGGCATATAATACGCAGACGCCAGGGATCTCAGAGCCAGCGCTGAGCAGAGGAAACCGCACACGAAAGAGCTTGTGCTCAGTGTTGCATGGCATAGAACCAGCACGTGCAGCTGTCCTGGGAGACCATGGCCCCGGGCTTGCTGAGGGGCTGGCAGTGTTCTGGGTACGGGTGCACTGAGGATGTCGGAACAAGCACTGTGAGCTGTTTTGGTGTATCACACAGGCTTGCATTTTCTGCTTGCAGTGCCTTTTGTGCATTCTAGCAGGTGTTTCACCACTGAGCCATACTCCTAGGTCCTATCTATTCTCTTCCTTTTTTAAAAATTAGGATCGGACAGTGTGTGAAGGCAAGGATGAAGGCGCGGCTCTGGGCCTGTCCCCTTCCCTGCTCAGGGCGTGTTCATGGTGACCATGTGACTCCTTTTCCTGCAGGAAGGCTGCCGCCAGGGTCAGAGCACTGCAGTGGGGTGAGGGTGAGGGCCGAGACCCAGGGCTCCACCACACTCCTGGTGAGCTACACACATGGCCACGTCCACCTGAGTGCCAGGATCACCATCGCTGCTTTCCTGCCTCTCAAGGTGAGCCAGGACCCTCCCTCCCTGCTCCGCGCTCCTGGGGCTGCAGGCCCCCCGTCTCCAAGTGCTGCCGTCATCTCCCTGGCGGCAAAACAATTCCCTCCGCTGACTGGAGGCTTCTAGGATATCTTGGACTTATTTGCCAATTCACTCTTTCGTTTTATTGAGCATCTGCCACGTGCTAGGTGCTCCGGGTGCTATGTACAAAACAGTCCTGAAAGCTTGTTCTGGAAGCCCGTACACTTCCAAAAGAAACGGAAGGGATTGCAGCAGAGCTAAAAGGAAGGGACAGTAGTTGAAACCCAGGACCAGAAGTAGGGGAAACAGATGGCCCATGGTTAGGCTAGCATGGCCCCCGCAGCCTGGGTGTCTCTTTTTTTTTTTTTTTTTGGCCAGTCCTGGGCCTTGGACTCAGGGCCTGAGCACTGTCCCTGGCTTCTTCTTGCTCAAGGCTAGCACTCTGCCACTTGAGCCACAGCGCCACTTCTGGCCGTTTTCTGTATATGTGGTGCTGGGGAATCGAACCTAGGGCCTCGTGTATCCGAGGCAGGCACTCTTGCCACTAGGCTATATCCCCAGCCCCTGGGTGTCTCTTAGTCATCCGGTCTCTTTCCTTTCAGGATTGTTCTTTCTTTATTTCCTCTTGTGTATTACTGAGAATTGAACCCAGTGGCTCATGTAGAAGCAGTCTGCCCACTGAGGTACAACCTCAGCCCTATTTATTTTTTATTTTAAGATATGCACGGGCAGGCATGGCTCAAGTGGTACCGACCTTGCTGCATTTCCCGGGCTGTCCTCTAGCATACTTCAGTTCGGTTTTCCTGCTCGTCTCCCAGTAACTGCGGTTATAGTTGTGTGCCGCCATGTCTGGTTGGCTTTGGCTCTTTTTTTTTTTTTTTTCCATTTTCAGTCTGAGATTTGAACTCATGGCTTCATGCTTGCTAGGCAGGTACTCTACCATTGAGCCGCTCACTGCCTTCTGAAGCCCCTGGTAGGTAGAGTCAAGTCCACCCCTGCCTGGCGTTGCCGCGCTTAGGACCTCGCAGCCGCCGGCTCTCCCCCGCCCCCCGCCCCGCCTCCTGTGAACCCGAGGTTGCTGCCAGTTCTTGGCTGGGGCACACACGGCGTAGGGAGCATCTCCTCATAACTGCACTTGCTCCCCTCTCACGTATTCTGTTAAGAAGCTGCATCTCAATAGTTCCTGGTTTTGAGGGCTGGTGGTATTTTCAGGGCTTTTTTTTAAAAAACATAATTTCTATACACACCCCACCCCAGTGAGGACTTCATTTTTTACTCCATGGCATCTCCCTAACAACCCTGTGGGTGCACGGGTATGTGGTTTCAAGGAGGATGCCCCCCTCCCCCCAGGCCCAGCCTTCCCCCCAGAGCCAGATGAGCACACAGGTTCTAGGTGCTCCGAGGACTGCTGTCTCCTCCCCTTTCTTCAGGCTGTGGATCCCGTGTCTGTTTCCGTGGTAACCCTGGGCTCCTCCAAGGAGATGCTGTTTGAAGGAGGCCCCCAACCCTGGGTCCTGGAGCCTTCCAAGTACTTTCGTAACATCACCTCTGAGGACACAGGCAGCATCAGTCTGGCACTTTTGGGGCCCCCTGCCTCCCGGAGTTACCAGCAGCACTGGATCCTTGTGACTTGCCGGGCCTTGGGCGAGCAGGTGAGTGGGAGTCACCCCCAGACCCCCCAAGTCCAAGCAGGAATGGAAAACCTATTTAGTTCCCAGGGGAGTCTTGAGAGGCCCCTCCTGCTGGATCCACTTTAGAGATGGGCTCGCTGATGCTCGGTGAAGTAAGGTGACTGAGTAAACACTAGAAGGATTTGGTAAGGTGTGGTAGTCAGGGTCCTCCAGTATACCCCAACTTCCACAGTCAGCCTATTGGTGACCCCCCCCCCCCTTTCTCTTTTTGTCTGAAATCAGTACTTGAGCTTGGTATCTGACACTTTCACTTATTGGCTGGTGCTATACCACCTGAGCCACACCTCCAAGCCCGGGCTTCAGTCTTTCTTTTTCTTTTGTTGTCACCCCCTCTCTGAGAGGCGCATCCTCGCCTCTGAACTGGGGCGGAGCTCCAGGCCAGGCGTCACAAAGCCAGGTGTTTCCAGGTCAGATGTGAAGAGGAATGAGACCATAGGCCAGGCTGGGCATGCCTGCTTGGCATTGCCAGCTCGCTTAGAAAGCCGAATGCTTTTGCATGTGAACACAGGACATCCCTGAGCTCAGAAGGCAAGGCGTGAATGTGCCCTTCGTGCGGGGCTGCACGGATGGGTCCTTGCGGCAGTTCTCTGCAGGCCCCCTTGCTGCGCCCTCTCCCTCCAGGCAGGCCAAGTCCCAGGGCGGGGCACCCCTGGCTTCTACGAGGGATCCCCAAACAGGAGCAGACATGGCAGGAGGTCTGCGGGAGGGCAGCATGCCTGTTTCTTTGGGACATGAAGAGCATTCCTGCAGGGCTAGTGGCCTTTCTCAGTCCCCCGAGGCTCAGGTGTCATCACGCCCATCCTACAGGAGGGAAAACAGTCTCAGCTCAGAGAGTGAGGGGCTTACGTGGGTGTCCGACTGCTCCTTCCCTGCCAGGTCATCGCCCTCTCCGTGGGGAACCAGCCCAGCCTCACCAACCCCTTCCCCGTGGTGGAGCCCGCTGTGGTGAAGTCTGTCTGCACCCCGCCCTCCAGGCTCACCCTCACGCCTGTCTATGCCAGCCCCCAGCTGGACCTGTCCTGTCCCCTGCTGCAGCAGAACAAGCAGGTGGTGAGTGGGGCCTCCCTGGGAAGCCAGGTGGCGGGGTCACGGGTCCGGCAAGAGGCCATCTCCACGCCCAGCCTTCAGTGCCGGGAGACGGCAGCCTGGGCTCAGCAGCCAGCCCTGCCGAGGGCGGGGGTTCCTTTGTGTCTTGCATGAGGGGCTCGGGGCTCGCCTGCTTCCAGCTTCGCAGTGCTATGACGGCGGCCTGCGTTTGTTAGACAGCGCCCTTGGAAGTTTGGGTGTGGGTCTTCTTGGGGCATACGTAGGCCGTCCTGTCCTCTTGGGCTTTGCAGTCCTCGAGCCGTGTAGCCACGGGTCCTAGCAGCCTCCCAGCTCCAGGGCAGGCTCCTGAGCCGTGCCCTGTCCTGGAGCCATTCGTGCTGTTCCTCTGGCCTCTGTGCTGGATGGTTTCCCCGCCCAAAGGCCGAGCACTTGGAGAGGTGCAGGCTGAGCTGGGCTGTTCAGAAAGTGGGGTCTGTGAAGGGATGCCCCAGTCCAGGGCGCTCCAGTGCAGCCCCCGTGAACGTCATCCTCTCAGATCCCAGACTCGCTGTCGCCCTCTGCTGGGGGCTTGGAAGGTTGTTAGACCCTGGTGGTGGTCGGGGCATGGTGGCGGACATGCATGTGTGGTCCGAGCAGGGGTGGGAGCTGCGGAGGAGAGGTGATCGCTGAGGCTCCAAGGAAGTTGGGAGGGAGAGAAGTCTCTAAGGCCTGTGTGTCAGGAAGGACATGCGGCGGGGCCCACAGGCTGGGTCCCCTGGGAGCCGGGACCCATCCAGTCTTCCCTTCTCAGGACCTTCAGAGCCCTGGTGTGGAGTGTGTCCTGCGCAGGGCCCACCCCCACCAGCCGCAACGCCTCCCCTTCCCCGAGCACCGCAGCTCTTCCAGGCCAGGCAGCTCCAGCCCTGAGAACCTGCTCTGGGGGCCGCAGGGAGATGGGGGGCTGCTGGAGTGGAGGTGAAATGGGGACAGGCTGCAGCCTGAGGGGGTGCTGCAGGAGGAGCAGCGTGGAGAGCGGGCACAGAGAGAGAGAAAATGAGGGGGGGGGGAGAGGGGGAGAGAGAGGGAGGGAGAGGGAGAGGGAGAGAGAAGGAGAGAGGGGGGAAGCAAGAGAGAGAGGCGGGGAGACCTTCTCTCTTCCTGGTCACTCAGATCTGAGACTGAGACTTGGCGGGTCCGCATCTGAGCCCTTCCCCTTGCCCCAAGGCTGTCCTGTAAGGCTGGTTCAAAGTAAGGATTGTTAGTGTCCAGCCTCGGCGTGCTGGCTCCCTCAGCCCTCAGAGGCAGAGCATCCGCTGTGGCTCCCCTTCAGCAGGGGAGGGGACACGGGCTCCGAGCCTGCAGCTGCAGGAAGCCAGCGCTCACCTGACTCAGCCCTGGCATTTAGAGCCTGGCAGGGAGGAGCAGCACGTTCAAGCCTCAAACCGGTGCACTCAGCCAAAGGCTTGCCTGACTGCGGCTGTGGCGGCTGCTTCTTTCCTTCTTCTTCTTTCCTCCCCCTCCCCCTCCCCCTCCTCCTCCTCCTCCTTCCTCCTTCTTCCTCCTCCTCTTCCCTCTCTTCCCCCGCCTATTCCTCCTCTGCCTCCTCCTCTTCTTCCACCTATTCCTCCTCCTCCTTCTCCTTCTCCTCCCTCTTCCTCCTCCTCCCTTCTTCCTTCTTCCTTTTTTTTTTTTTTTTGCCAGTCCTAGGGCTTAAACTCTAGGCCTAGACACTATCCCTGGTTTTCTTTTGCTCTAGGCTAGCTCTCTGCCTTTTGAGCCACAGTGCCATTTCTGGCTTTTTCTGAGTAGTTTATTGGAGAGAAGTGTCTCACAGCCTTTCCTGCTTGAGCTGGCTTCGAACCAGTATCCTCAGATCTCAGCCTCCTGAGTAGCTACGATTACAGACATAAGCTACCAGCACCTGGCTCCCTTCTTCCTTCTTCCTCCTCTTGAACACTGGCTCTGAAACAAGAGTCTCCTCTGGGCCCGGTGGTGCCTTGGGTTTCTCTCAAGAGTTGTGTCTGAGCTGAAAGGGTTGGTCTGGCTGTGGAGCTGGGCTCTCCATGCTGGCTTGCACCTGGCATTGATGTCAGAAGGAAATAATGGGCCTTAGTTGTGGAATTGCTGTGATCCATCAGTCCTTGGGGTCCTGAGCCGTGAGGCAGCCATTCAGCCATGACCCCTGCAATTTATGGTCTCATTAGGGGACCTTGAAGAAGATAGATCCCCATGGTACACCCGGAGTGCAGTATCAATTTCATTTTATAGCTCTCCAAGCCCAGGAGCCACCCAAGACACATTTGCAGAGTAAATTATGGCAAGGTGAAACACTAGAATAGAGTTGACGGGTCGGAATGACAGAGTGGAGCCCGACTCCGCCTGACCCAACCCTCTGGGCATCCAGTGTTGTTCTCACCAGGCTCAAGGAGCAGTTGTGTGCCTGGGCACTGGCCAGTCAGCTGCACAGCAAGATCCTTGAGCTGTAACATAAGCCCCACGGAGTTACACCCCTAAGCCTGGGTGACCACGAGCAAGTCGTTGAACACCCCCTGCCTCGCCCAGCCTCCCTGTTTGAAATCAGGGATAGTGTTGATGCCCTTACTGGAAGGGTTCAGTCAGCTTGGGAGGGTACTGGGCACAGTGATGCCTTTTCCCTCCTGGCATTGATTTTCCATCTAGGGTTATTTCTTTAAGAGGAGTGGGATGTCTAGAATAGGCATCTCAGTCCTTGTACCCACTCAAAGCTCCCAAAATTGTGCCCTGTCTAGTGGCCAAAGGTTTGGTTGTTCAAGTAGTGGTGCTGACCTGCTGTCAGGAGGGCAGATGCTCTCTGTCAGGAGAGCCGAGCCGGGAGGGGGGCTGGTCCTTGACGTGGAAGTGGGGAGCTCAGGGCCTATGTCATCAGGACAGTCTTTATGCGTAAGTTCTTCTCTAGCGATTAGGGCACTTGCATCTAGGTTGGCTTGGTGATTCTGCTTCTAGTCAGTTATCTTTGTTCCAAGGCTTACTGGTTCTCCTTTACTGAGTCATTTTCTTCTCCAGGCCTCTGCTTGCGTTCCTCAGCGTAGGGAGGTCTACTCCCACCTCGGGGACTCGGAAAGGAGCTTTGCAAACCCCGGTGGCTCCAGGATGTGTTGCGTGGTGCTTTAGCATTTTACCTTTGTGTTCAAACACAGCGGTGGTCATGGAGGCCGCGGTGTCTTAAGGACAGGCAGAGGGAAGTAGCCTGGCTGGGATGATCAACTTGGAGACATCTGAAGCCAGACCATCTGCAAGTGAGGCCGTCCCGAGTTCTGTGGTGCGCCACTGCAGGTCCTCCTCGTGTGGGCGGTCCCAGGGTCTTTGGTGCCCAGCAGGCCGCCCTCCTAGAGGGCTGTGCCATGCACTGTGTACCCAGCAGCATTTCTTCCTCCTCTTGGTAGATACCAGCTGCACCGTTCCCCTCCCCCACCAATTAGGACATCAAAAATCAACCTCTGCCCGTTGCTGGAGGCCTTCTAACAATTGAGGGGCCCTTGTCCCCTATTGAGTAGCAGAGGCCAGTTTGGTGGCTGGCAGTAGGAAGCACTGGCAGTAGGAAGCACTCATCCCCTCCCCTTCGTCGGGACCCTGGGCCCACAAGGCAGCCAGCTGGCTTTAGGACAGCGGTGCAGTCAGCAGCGGCCAGGGCTGGTCCTGAGTTTGGGCCCAGCATCTGATGTTTCCTTCTTGCAGGTTCCAGTGTCCAGCCATCGGAACCCCCTGCTGGACCTGGGTGCCTATGACCAGCAGGGGCGCCGATTCGACAACTTCAGCTCTCTAAGCCTCCAGTGGGAGTCCACACAGCCGTCGCTGGCCAGCATGGAGCCTAAGCAGTCCCTGCAGCTGGTGTCTCGCAGTGATGGGAGTGGCCAGAAGAAGTTACACGGTGAGGCTGCTTGGTGGCAGGACGAGATCACTGAAGACCCAAGTGGCCTTGGCCGGCTCCTGCCTGTTGGCATCTCTGTTATCTAGGGCTCCCCTTTATCCATAAGGAAAACATAGGGTGCAGTGTGAGCTCACTGTGCTCCGATCCCACAGACATGTTGTGAGGGAGGAACTAGAGGCTCGCACCCTACAGTCCCCTTCCGGCTCTAAGACCTGGGCCCCTTGGCAACTTGCTGCCGTGTTCACAAACCCGTCCTGCAGCCTGGCATGGAGCCTGTGTCCTCCAGCTTCCCTGTGAAACACTTGGGCAGTCACTCAAGACCTGGAAAGTCTGCCCAGGACAGACACGCAGTTTCAGTTGGCTCTGTTTCCTCTTTTCGAAATTTAAACGGCAGGTCGGCAGGTGGGAAGGCTGCAGAGCCACCACGGAGCTAACGCGCACTTTCCTGTCTCCCCTCCCTGGACTCAGGCTTGCAGGCCGTCTTGGTTCACCAGGCCTCGGGAACCACCACCATCTCCGCCACAGCTTCTGGCTACCAGCAGCCCCACCTCCACGCTGCCAGAGTGAAGCAACCGGTACCTCCCAGGGGCCACCCGTGGGTGGGGCCGCGGGCAAGCCCTGAGAGTCATCCTGGGAGAGCCCCCTGCAAACGTCCATTTGAATACCATGGAGGCAGCATGTGCTGGTTGGAAAGGAAAGGTGGTACCAGGTTTAGAGCACCCTAGGTGCCAGGGGGAGGAGCTTCATGGTCTCTTGGGAAAGCTTTTACCAAGAGTCTGCACCCACGGAAGCAGCTCTGGGGGAGGTACCCACCGAAAGGGCTTGCCTGTCCCCGTCCTTGATGGCTCGTCCCTTCCCGTGGGCTTGTGGTGGCCCGGTGGCCTCCCCGTGGCCATGCATGCTGTGGGCTCCTCTGCAGGCTTGTGCGCTTTCTCCTGGTGCTCTAGTGTCTCTGCCCTGCAGGCTTCCCCTGGCTACTGACATGGCTCAGGGCTTCCTTCCCTCCAGCCGGCTGCCCCGAGAGCCTTCTCCCCGGAGGCCCCCGGCACAGAACAGGCGCTCGTATGTAGCCCTGTGGCACTCTTCGCAGAGACACATGAGGCATATGTCTGTCTGTGTACCCCGTAGTGTGCACCCACCAGCCAAGACACTGGGTGCTGCCGGCCTAGGGGCCCCAGTCACGCATGCAGTCCCTCACTGACACACTGTTGTGTGGCGTGTCACTCTATGGGCAGCGGCACCTCGGTCATACCAGCACTCCTCTCTCCAGTGCCACGTGCTGCATGGGTACTGGCAGCTGTCCTTACCTTCCACGCCCTTGCCCGTGCCCCCTAGCTGGCCGGTGGCTTTGCTGTTTGCCCCTGTCCCCCTCCAGGGTGGGGAGTGCTGCATGCACAGCACCTGGCCATTGGCTCTGAAGGTCATGAGCTCTGAGGGTCAGGAGTGCGTGATAGCAGCTGGAGTAACTAAGCGGGAGCATTGACCAGCACCTGCTCTGGTGGGGGATAGAATCACCAAGGGGTGCTTTCAGGGCACGAGGCCATTCCATGGGGTTCATGGGGACTTATGGCATAGACATAATGAGTGGCCCAGAGTGAGTCCAGGACCTGGGGCATCTGGCCCTGCTCTTCCCGAGAGGTGGCCAGGTGCTGGCCCTGGCCTCCGGGCTCTGATGGTGTTGGCCCTGCCCCTTCAGCACGAGCCGCCCATGCCCGTGTCGGCATCCATAGAACTCATCCTGGTGGAGGATGTGAGGGTGAGTCCGGAGAAAGTGACCATCTACAACCACCCTGGAGTTCAGGTACAGCCCTGCCCTGCCTGCAAGAGACCCCGCAGGGTCCCCTTGCCTCCAGCACCTGCCCGACCCTCTCCCACACCTCCCCCCTGCAGGCGGAACTGCGCATCACAGAAGGCTCTGGCTACTTCTTCCTCAACACCAGCAGGGCGGATGTGCTCAGGGTGGCCTACCAAGAGTCCCAAGGCATCGCCATGGTGAGCTCGGGCCACCTGCCTCCCCGTGGGCTCTCACTCTCCGCCCAGGACTGGGTCTTTCAGAAGCTCACACTTAACCCAGTTGGCTAGGTTGTCTCACTATGAAACCTGAGTGCCACAGTGCCACCTCTGGTTCCTGCTCTACATACCCAGTTATCCACACTGTTGATTACCTAATGGCTTCCTTTCAACCAATCTTTTAATTAAGATTGAAATTTTATCCCATAAGCAGCACGATAGCAACCATAAAGACACTCGCGTGTGTATCTACCTGCCTGTCTACCTATATATCTATCTACATAGAGATGAGGCATAGATTATATATAGTATATTATATATATATATATGCTTTTCATAGTTCTTTTTGTGTGTGTGTGTGTGTGCTGGTATGGGGCTTGAACTCAGAGCCTTGCACTCTTGCTTAGCTTTTCATTCAAGGTTGGCACTCTACTACTTGGGCCATAGCTCCACTTCTGACTTTTTGGTGATGAATTAGAGATAAGAGTCCTAAGGACTTTCTTGCCCAGGCTGGCTTCAAACCACAACCCTCAGATCTCTGACTCCTGAGCAGCTAGGATTACAGGCATGGGCCACCAGACCTAGCTCCCTGCTTCTTGGCCCTTTCCTACTCATACTGATAAAGACTTAGTTATGCCAATGGAAAAATCTAGCATGTTGATTTTTTAAAATTGTATCCCGAGCTTTCTTTTTCCATATTGCAATGTAGGCTGTAGATTATTTATGCAGTCATTTTTAGGCATTCTTTTTCCCTTTTTCCAATACTGGAGATTGCACTCAGGGCCTCACACTTGTTATGCAATTGTTCTCCCACAGGAGCCACTGTCTGAGATGGTTGGGTTCTTTGTTTGTTTGTTTTGTTGTTGTCTTTCTTTTAGTTTGCCTTCCAGATGGGGTTCTGTGTTACCTCTTTCCCTAGTGGCCTTGAATCACAATTCTCCCACCTCCATCTCCTGGGTGGCTGGGACCCCAGGGGTGTGCCACCACACCCGCCGCCATTCTTAGTGTGCCGTTCTCTTCTTGTACAGAATTTGGGTTATGGTAAAGTTTTTTTGATATTAATAAAGCACAGACTAAAAAAAAGCAAAAACAAAAGACAGTACCCTAAGTGTCAGCATATCTGCACATTGGTTATCAAGCAGCCATGAAAACTGAATCTTCATTGGAGGGAATGTGTGAAACGAGTCCCACAAGTTACAATTGCAGGTGTCCCATCCAGCCCCCGTCCAGCAGAGTCAGTAACTCCCATGGGGTTGCTGGCTTTGGGTGCTCTGACTTCCCCTTTGTTGTGAGGGTGGTCGCCTTACGGTCAGGGCGTCAAACAGCACCAGCAAGGCATGTCATGTAAGTGGAATTCCACACGGTGTGGTGTTTTGTGACCGGCTTTTTTTCTTCACTCAGAATGTTTTCAAAGTTTATCCATGTTGTAACATGTACCAAACGTTAATTTCTTTTTCTTTGTGCTAGTCCTGGGGCTTGAACTCACACCTGTGCTCTGTCCCTGAGCTTTTGGGTTCTAGGTTAGTGCTCTACTACTGAGCCACAGTTCTACTTCTGGCTTTTTGGTGCTTAACTGGAGATAAGAGTCTCATGGACTTTCCTGTCAGGGCTGGCTTTGAACTGAGATCCTCAGATCTCAGCCTCCAGAGTAGCTAGGATTACAGGTGTGAACCACTGGTACCCACCTTGTTTATTCTTTTTATGACTAATTAGTCCATTGAATGCATTTGCCAATGGGTATCTATGTATTTTCTGCTTTTGAGTACTCTGAATAGTGGCTGCTATGAACATTGTATGTAAGGGTTTCTTTTGTTGTTATTGTTGTTTTACTTTGTTTTTGTAGCACATGGGTTTTGAACTCAGGGCCTCACACTTTCTGGACCGATGCTCTACCTTTTGAACCAAACCTCTTGCACTGAATTTGGCTGGTTTTTGTTTGTGATAGGGTTTTACAGAATTTTGTCATGAAGAGGTCTTAGATTTTATCCATTTTCCCCCTCTGGGACTCTTGAATCTAGGTCAAGTGGGTTTTTTTTGTTGTTGTTGATACAATATATTACATTAATGGAATTTCAGATACGAAACCTATCTTACATTCCTTTTGTATGTCACTGAATTAAGTTCCAAGTATTTTGCTGCAGGATTTTTTTTTTTTTGCCAGTCCTGGGTCTTGAACTCAGGGCCTGAGCACTGTCCCCAGCTTCTTTTGCTCAAGGATAGCACTCTGCCACTTGAGCCACAGCGCTACTTCCAGCTTTTTCTATATATGTGGTGCTGGGAAATCGAACCCAGGGCTTCATGTATACGAGGTGAGCACTTTACCACTAGGCCATATTCCCAGCTCCCATGGAGGGTTTTTAAAATTGCTAATTCAGTTTCTTCAACTTGTTATGGTGTATTCAGATGATTTATTGTATTTATTTATTAATTTTTGGTTGTTAGGACTTTATCCATTTTACCTATCCTCGCGGATGTATTGAAATGTCAGCTCTCTGTTACTGTGACATAGCATCTGAGATAAACAAAAGAAGGGAAGATTTACCTTGGCTCACAGCTTCAGAAATTCAGTCCACGGTTGCTGGCTCATGGTTTCAAAAATTCATTCTGTAGTCGCTTGGCCAGTGGTTCGGGCCTGTGGCGTGACAGTGTCAGCACCAGTGCATGGTGGTGGAGAGATCCTCCAAGAGAGGAGGGGCACATCCCCCTCCCCGGCCCAGGCCTACTCCAACATGCAAGCTGGGGACCACAAGCTAGTGCCACCACACACAAGCCTCTGGGGAGCAGCCCGTGCCCGAGCTGCAACGACTGGCATTCGGTTGTCCCCGGCGTTTTCCAGTAGCCCTTAGTACTGTTGCTCATTCGTTAGTCATCTCCTGCATCCTTGCTTGTTCCAGTAATTGCACCAATTCTCTTCTTCACTGGGTCACAATAACTGAAGGCTTGTCACTTGGGTTACTGCACCAAGAATCAACGTCTTGGCTTCATTAGTATTTTCTGTTGTTTTTCTTGTCTCTGTTAATTTTCATTCTGGTCATTATTAATCATTTCTTAAGTTTACTTCGATTCCAGTTTCTTAAGGTGAGATAAAGGGTTCGTTTTATTTTCTCTAAGGGCATGTTTACTCATTTCCTCTTAGACTCAACTTTATTTTGTCCCATAAATGTTGCTATGCATATCTTCCATTTCATTCGCCTCAGATTTTTCTGAGTTTAAGTTCTGTTAGGAGGATGTGGTTTGGTTTCTACGTCTTTGTGAACTAGGGGCTACATTTTGGCGGCACTGGGGTTTGGACTCAGGGCATGGTGTTTGCTAGGCAGGCGCTCTGCCCCTGAGCCATGCATGAGGTCACTGATGGCCTCTTCGTGTCTGTGGCCCTCATCTGAGGTCACTGATGGCCTCTTCGTGTCTGTGGCCCTCATCTGAGGTCACTGATGGCCTCTTCGTGTCTGTGGCCCTCATCTGAGGTCACTGATGGCCTCTTCGTGTCTGTGGCCCTCATCTGAGGTCACTGATGGCCTCTTCGTGTCTGTGGCCCTCACTTGAGGTCACTGATGGCCTCTTCGTGTCTGTGGCCCTCATTTGAGTTGTGGTCTGGAGCCATCCCCCTACCCATTATGATTTACTCTCACACAGCCCCTTCGTGCCATTACTGGAAGGTACCATATACTGCCAAAGGCTCCAGGTCCCAAAATACAATATAAACTTGGTCGTTTTGTTCACTTTAGGTGTTTTGTTTGTTTGTTGTGCTGATCCTGGGGCTTGTCCTCAGAGCCTGAGCACTGTCCGTGAGCATTTCTTCTCAAGGCTAGCACTCTGCCACTTGAGCCACACCTTCACTTCCAGCTTTTTTGGTGCTCAGTGGGAGGTACAGACTTTCCTACCCAGGCTGGCATCAAACTCAGACTTCAGCCTTCTGAGTAGCTAGGATTATAGATGACAGTCACTAGTGCCTGGATCACATTTTGTTTTTAAAACCAGTGAAGGGAAGAAACATGCCCCTCTACTGTTTTTTATAATTACATAATTACCTCTATAGGTGTCCTTTGTGTGGGCTTTAATTCCGTCTCTGGCTGTTAGTTTGGAGCACTTCCTCTGACATTCTCTTAAGACAAATCTGTCAGCAGCAGAGCCTTCCAGTTTTTATCTTACTTTACCTTCAGTGTCAAAGCGTAACTGTTGGGCGAAAGATTCTTGGCTTATGGGTTCTGTTCTTGTTTTTTTTTGGAACACTTAGAATATGTGACCTTATTTCCTCTGGTGAGAAGTTAGCCGTTAATCTTAGTGGGTTCCCTTATCAGGGATGAACCGTTTTCTCTTCCTGGTTTCGAGGTTTATTTCCTCCTCTTTGAATTCAACCATTATTTATTAAAGCCATGATGTAGTTTTCATGACCTGCTCCAAATCCAGGAACATTTGGAAGGAGCATTCTAAGGAAGGTGTGTAGGATTTGAGATCAGGAGAGTTCCTCCACTCCATCCTCTTTCCTCATTTCTCTGTGGCAAACTCACGGGCCCACAGGCTGGTCTCTGTCTGTCTGTGTCCCTCCACGGGCCGTCTCCACGCCACAGTAAACTACGGCCTTTCTGTTTGCAGATCTGTGTCTGTGGTACTTGGATTTTGTGGAGCTTCCTGAGGGTAACAGATTAATGTTCTCTAACGAATGTGGGAAGTTTCAAGCCATTATTGCTCTGGATATATTTTCTCTCCTTTCTGCCTCCTCCTCCCGTTAGGCATGGATGGCTTACTTGGTGGTGCCTAAATGTCTCTGTGGCTCTGTTTGCTGTCCTCTCTTCTTAAATTGCATAATTTCTTCCAGTTGCCAGTTTGAATTCACTCTTTAGCTCTTGCCTCCTAACCAGTGAATTTTTCCTTTCTATTGTCCTACTATTCAATTTAGGAATACCTTTTCTTCAGTCCTCTCTTCTATTCCCTCCCTCCCTCTGCCTCCCTTCACACACTCAGGCATACTGTGAAGTATCTGATACTGCCCACAGTCACTCTGGGATTACAGTGGCTTCCACAGGCCTTGTTTAGCCGTGCCTTTTCCTGATCCGCCATTACTCTCCACTATGGGGGCTGACAGCTCTGTTGTCTTCAGTACAGATTCCTCCTCTAAATCATCGATCACAGTCAGGGTCCTTAGAAGGAGCAGTTCTCAGGAAGATGGTGGAGGTTTGTTCTGACACCTAAGTGGCTCCTTCCATCCCTCCCTCCCATTTCTCTCAGACAAGTTGTCGCCTCCAGTTTAGCCCATTTCCCATGGCTCTGCCCTTTTCCTCACTGGCTCTGAACTGCTGCCCTGTGTGTAGATGAAGGAGTTGGTACTTCCTGTGTTGCAGCACTGTCTGTATTTTGGCTGCTTTTCCCCCTGGGGGGAGTGATGGCGCTGGGGGCGGGGGCACAGGACACCTCTCTGTAGTGACTCCTGCTCTCAGGAGCCTCTGCTCCACTTGGTGTCTGGGGCCCGCAGCCCCATGTTCCTGGGACGTCTGTCTGGAGCTAGGGAGAGAGAAGTGTGGTCCTAGTGTTCTCCCAGGCTCCACTCCCGAGGTAGCCCCTGTGGTGCGTGCAGGCCAGCTGGTGGAAGAGGCTCCCTCTCCATGGCGCACCGGGCGGGGGTGCTCGCCAGCTGCATTCTCCCTCACTCCCAGGGAGTCCCCATGGAGCTGGGCTGAGGGAGCCCTGAGACCTGACCTAGGGCACCCTAGTGTAGGGTGGAGTCTCTGCTTCCGGTGGCGGGGGGCGGCTGGGGATCTTGTTTCAGCTATTCCTAAAGTCCTTCTCGGTTTACCCCATGAAGTATGGCTTCACTCACTGCACACGCTTAGAACCGCGTGCAGCTGTATATGATTTATGACTTCGACCCCCGTCCCCTGAGCGCTGAGCTGTACACCTCACATGACCGCGCCGGCCCAGAGGCCTCTGCTGACACAGGCTGTGCGCAGCGTGCCGCGCGAGGAAAGAGCTGACTTCCCAAGGGAAAGCAGACATCTGCTCCAGAGCCCGCCCATCCCAGCTCGTCGTCTGCCGTCCTGTGGAGAGGACGCTTCCCCCTGCGCATTGTGCATGGGACACCGGGAGCGGCCTGGCGGCCCGCCCTGTGCAGCTGAGCAGGGGAACCTTCCTCAGCCCCGAGCCAGTGTATGTGGAGATAGTAGGCCGGCAGCCTGCAGGCACAGGAAGAGCCCCTCTGCCTGTGTGGTCCTGGCTGATCTTGAACTCCCAGGCTTCAGTGGTCCTCCTGCCTCGGCCTCCTGACAGCTGGGACTATAGGTGTGTGCCACCATGCCTGGTCCCCAAGCATCTTTATTCCCTTTATGAAAAGAAAAGCATAATGGTCCAGCCGTTGTTCCTACCTCTTGGGCTTGTGCCAGAGACCATCACCACTCTGAAGGGAAATCGGGTCCAGGTTTTTCTCCGTCTCATAACCCGCAGGAAGAACTTTTACCTTGTGGTTTTCTTTTCTTGTGCCAGTGCTAGGGCTTGAACTGAGGGCCTGGATGCTGTCCCTTAGCTCTTTCACTCAAGGCTACTCCAGTTCCACTTCCAGCCTTTTACTGGTTCATTGGAGATTAGAGTCTCATGGACTTTCCTGCCTGGGCTGCCTTTGAACCACCATCCTTGGATCTCAGCCTCCTGAGGAACTGGGATTTCAGTAGGAGCTGCTGCCGCCTGGCTTACCACATGTTTTTCTTGCCTTTTTGTTCCCTTCCTGTAGTGGAGTTTGAACTCGGGGCCTTGAGCGTACTGGACAAGTACTGTGCTGCTTGAGCCATGCCCCAGTTTTCTAGCGCTTTAGTTATGTTTTGATCAAGTCTCCTGCGTTTGCCTGGATACTCTGGTCCTCCTGCGTGCATAGGCCCATGCCGCTGTGCCTCACTCATTTGGCAAGATAAGGGTCTCACTGGCTTTGCGCCCCTGACCTGCAGTGCTCACAGCCCGGGCCTCTCAGGAAGCTTCACTGAGAGCTGATATCTGTGGCGGGTGCTGACAGCTTCCTTCTCAGCACTGTTTCTGAAGGACACATTTACACTTTTTTTTTTTTTTGGCATTTTACAGCTGCTAATTAGCAGCATTCTCATTTCCCTTAATCACAGAGACAAGAAAGCCCACAGCCATTCTCCTCGCAGCTCCTAGAAAATGCTTTATTCTTCCCGACTGATAGACATTCGGGACACAAGAATGGCTCCTGGAGGCGCGGCGCAGTGTGCACAACGGGCTCCGGCGGGGCTTCTGTGCCCACACAATGCACCTCAGGCTCCGCGGGCCCGTGATGCGTGCCGCTTCCGGGGCCCCCAGAACCCTCCACAAGAGGCCTTTCTTTCATTTCCCACTGGCGTGCACAAAGGACTGTTTACCTGATTTAAACTTACTGTTTATTTTTTCTCAGCAATTCCCCACATTTCAGAATCAGAGCTCCAGCATTATCAGAACAGAGGAAAGGGGCGGACTGTGTGCTGGGCATGCCTGTCATGGGTCCAGGGGTGACGAGGCCTCAGGACGTGAAGGCTGTGCTCTGGTGCGCCACTGTGGTGCCTCCTCCTCCGTGTGGCCCGTGCTCATCTGCAGGGTATATAGAGGGAGGCAGGCAGGAGCCGGCCGTTGGGTGGTCTCCTTTTCCCGTGGGACCGGTCTGCAGACAGTGGGGCACCGCTCCACCCTCCCCCTTAGGGAGCCCACAGGGCTGGTTGGGGCATACAGAGGCGCATCCAGCACCCCGGCCAAGACCTGCTTTGTGTGTGAGCTGATGCAGGCTCCTGCAGGCTGCAGGGTGAGCCGTTAGGGGCACGGGTCCTGACCATCTGTGCGGGAGGCCCGGCCCACCACGTGACCTGCCCCCTGGAGGAAAGAAGCCGACGGCTCCGCCCACGTCCACAAATGTCAGTCCACAGGTGGTGTGTCTACATAACACCTGTCAGGAGACCGTTCTGAAGTGTGATGAGGGCCCGGGAGGGGAGCTGAGATGAAGCCAACAGAACCTCAGGGCCTGGCGTCACGGTTTCTTAATGAGCGGTAATGCATTCGCTGTCTCCACATTGACAGGATGCTCCCCTGGGCGCAGTATTTGCTGACATTCTCAGTGGCACTTCCAACACTCAGACATGAGAATTTCTTTAGGCATGGTCACCCCCCTTCCTGCCTCTCATAAGCATTCTCTGAATGTCACTTAAGAAGCACGTGGGTCCCCAGTACCTGGAGAAGCAGGGCCGTGTGATCCCCACGCAGACTCCTAGGGTCTGGTTGCAGGTCGCCATGTGGCCATTAGCGCGCGGCCTCATAGCCCTTCGTTAAGGGATGGCTGTGGGTGACACAAGCTGAGGAGTGGGGCAGGCTCTCCCCAGAGGGCAGCCAGACCTCTGTCACCCCGAGGAGGTCTTGGACCTCCGTCCTCTGGGAAAACAGCAGAGGAGTTTATTCCCCCACCCCACCCCTCCCCCGGCCTCCATCCTGTCTTTGTTTAAAATGTACGAAATGATCCTTTTGAAGAAGAGCCTAAAAAAACAAAATGAAGAGGGGCTGGGGATATGGCCTAGTGGCAGGAGTGCTCGCCTCGTAGACATGAAGCCCTGGGTTCGATAGCACCACATATACAGAAAAAGCCAGAAGTGGCACGGTGGCTCAAGTGGCAGAGCGCTAGCCTTGAACAAAAAGAAGCCAGGGACAGTGCTCAGGCCCCGAGTTCAAGGCCTGGGACTGGCAAAAAAAAAAAAAGAAGAAGAAGCAAACCCACTCTTCCTGCAGCCTGCGAGTGGAGGCTCCATGTAATCTCCCTGAGTGATGGAAGGCCGGGCCCGCTGCTCCCAGCAGTTGCTTCTGCACGAGCAGATCCAGGCTCCAGGGCGGGGCCTCAGAGAAAGCTCTGGCTCTCCCTGCAGCCTGGCCGGCAGTGGGCTAATCGCCCTCAGGAAAACCGGGTAGCTGGTGGCTCCCAGAACCCACTCCCCCACCCGGAGCTAGTGCTGGCTGGCTGGATCCCCGGCACTTTGCAGTGTGTGACTCCCACCCCGGAAGCTTTGACAATCTCCAGGCCCTCGTATGAGGTACTCAGGCCCGCCTCCCCCATGGCTGCGTCCTCCGCCGTAGTCATGCTGGCAGTTGGCAGCGTGGCCCAGTTTTCGGGTTCAGCCTGCTCCCAGCCGTGGCACACCCAAGCGGTATGACAAGTGGTGACAAGTGCTTGACCCACAGGCACTGGACATGGGAGGGCCCGGCATCTGCAGCGTGAGCGGCAAGTGGGGTGCAGGGTGTTAGGGGGAGAGTCTTTGCAAAGCAAAGCCTTGGTTGCAACATGGAGAGAAAAAAGGGATTTAAAACGGGATCTTTGGCAACTGGAAGACGTGCAAACCCAAGCTTGGGTTTGTTCATTCACTCGGAACATCTTAGGAGGCCACTAACTACTTCAAGCAAAGCTGGGGTGGTGGAGGTGAGTCAGACCCCAGGAGCACACACTTGCATGACCTCTCGGGTCTGATCTAGGTTCTCTGATGCTGAGTTCAGACGGGGGCTTCTAAGTGAGTACTGCCTTTGGAAAGCGGCTGTCTCCACTCAGCCCTGACTTGGAGCTCATTTGAGACCTCATGGAGGGCTGTTCTGTCCCCAGGCCTGCAGTCACAGGTAGACAGAACAGGACGGGCTTCCTGGGTTTGAATCCTCACTCTGCCTCTAGGTGTGTACACACACACACACACACACACACACACACACACACACACACACACACACACACACACACACACACGGAGCAGCACACACTGTTGAGATGATTTCTGAGGTCCACTCTGGCACCCACACTGTACCCCCAGATCCTCCGTGGCAAGCGGGACTCAGGATGAGAGGAGAGCAGACCACTGCTTGGGTCAGGACTCTTCTTGACCATTCCTCCCAAGTGCTGGCCCCCGGTCTCTCTCCCGGGGGCTGCTCACGACCCCGCGGCTGAGTGCCCCTGCCTGTCTCCACCACACAGGTACACCCTCTGCTCCCCGGCTCGTCTACCATCATGATCCACGACTTGTGCCTGGCCTTCCCCTCCCCGGCAAAGGCTGTTGTTTACGTCTCGGACATCCAGGAGCTGTACGTTCGTGTGGTGGACAAGGTCAGTGATGTGGACCTCTCTCTGCTGAATTGCAGAAAACAGGAAAAACAGGGAGGCTGCAGAGGCAGTTTTTCCTGTGTCCTTCATTTTTCCTCCTGGTTTCAGTGCTCCGGCACCTCCAGAGTTACTGGGAGCGTGTGTGCTCTTCTTTGTAGTCCTGGGTTACATTTCCTCGTCGCAGTTGACATCAGCAGAGCTCAGCAATAGAGCCTGCTGGAAGCTGACTCAATCAGCCTTGGCATGGAAGTTCCATCCACTAGTCACATAGGTTGCTTGCTGCCCGGGGATTTTCTCCCCAGAGCACAGGGTCCTGTGAAGTGTCAGTGGTGAGTGAGAAACTCACCAGGACCAGCTGCTTTTTAGAAAATGGAGACTAGACCCAGGTCTCTCTTTCTTATAAATAGGAATCTTTAGACTCCCAGGTCTGAGGAAACAGGCTAGGCCTCCGGAGGGTTGTATTGGGTTCCTGTTTTCCTGAATGCACAAAAAGGTAGATGATTAAAGGGAGGATGCTGAAGCAATTTTGACTGTTTCTTAAAAGCATTACTAATATTCTCTACCTAGCCTCAAATATTCCTCAGACAATCCTTTTCCCCTGGCTGATTTGCTGACTAGATTCCTGTTTGTTTCTCCACAAAGCATTTTTTTTTTTGGTGTGGCTTTCCTTCCCTAAAGTTCTTACTGTGTGCATTATGTACAACCAGATGTAAGCTGTTCAATCAGTGACCATTGAGGTTCTTTTGTATGCCTGATGCTCTAAGCAGTCTCTCGTCTCCCTAATTAGATTGTTACCCCATTGGGAGCAGGAAGTAGACTTTATGGTCTCAGCATCCCTGAGCCACTTTGTGTGTAGTTTTCATTGTTGATAAGCTGAGTTCAGAGATTATTCATCCCCAGGTCCTGGGTCCCTGGGTCGGAGGTCGTTCATTCCGTCTACGAAAGCCGTGGGCCATAGGCGGAAGAGTTGTCCAATCAAAGGCCGCTCTGTCTCTGCCCTGTGACACAGGTGGAGATCGGGAAGGCAGTCAAGGCCTATGTCCGCGTGCTGGGCTTCGACAAGAAGCCTTTCCTGGCCAAGTACTTCAGCTTCATGGACCTGAAACTCCGAGCAGCCTCCCAGATCGTCACGTTGGTGTGAGTTGCCCCAGGGTCAGGAGGGCATCTCAGGACAGGGCGGCCCCTGCCCCGGCCTCTCCACCACCTCCTCGCTCTTCCCTCCATCTCAGGGCCCTGGACGAAGCTCTCGACAGCTACACTGCCACGTTCCTTGTGCACGGTGTGGCTATCGGCCAAACCAGCCTCTCTGCTAGTGTGACAGACAAATCTGGACAGCGCATCAGCTCCCCCCCACAGCAAATTGAAGTAAAACTGGCCCTTGCGTTCCATGTGGGGTCGGCTCCAGCGTGGGAAGGGGTGGGGGTGTTTTTATTGCGTTTGGTTGGGAAATTTGATGGAGCCCAGGAAGCTACCGTAGAAAGGTCACATTAACCTGTGCCTTCCTGTGCCCTCTAGTCATAAGGCAGTGGTCACGGGTCCCAGGGGTCTGTGGAGCAGCACAGTTAGACTGGCAGAATGACCTAAGGCTCTGGGGTGTGGCTCTAAGATGTGCCTTGTCACACGGGACAGGCAGCAGCTCTTCTTACAGTAGTGCCGTGTGGAAGCTCGGGGCAGGTTTGGCATGTGTTCAGAATTTCTCAGCAATCGGTTCCGAGCCCTGGAGCAGTTGGAGGGCAGGGGGCCTGTTCCGGGGCCTGTGTAGCACCGTGGTGGTAAGCGCAGCACTGAGTGAAGGGAGCTCTGAGGCCCCACACCATCTGTGTGGTGCAGGGCTGTCCCGTGTCCTTAGAGCCAGGAATCTCTGCCCTGGGATGACACGTCTCTTAGCAGCAGCACTAAACTGGGTGCAGCCGGCACCTTCCACAGTCCTGCCGGGCAGGGGCCGGGGGCCTCACGGGTCCACACTCGCGGCTGGAGGAGGGTGGAAGAGCTTCCTCCTCCTCCTTGAGGCAAGGAGCTCATTCCGCCTGTAGATAGCACAGCATCTTGGCCTACTCTCGTGCCACTCACCTCAGGCACTTGGTGCCCGCCGGCCGCGCCGGCTCTGGTGAGGGCTGCAGGACAGGGTGCAGAGGCTCTGCTCAGCTCGGCAGGTGCGCACCCAGCCCCCCCACCCCCTGTTGCTCACCTGGCAGGTGGGAACTAGCCTTGAGCCCCCCCCCCCATTTTCTCAAGTTATTTGAGGCTGCTGATACAGAAAACTATTATAAGGTTTTTTATTTCAGTAGAAAATCAGAGGTATTTCTTGAGCGGAAGGGCTTCAGAGTTTAGTAAAAGAGGATGCACAGCCGTCTTCCAGAGGACTTGGCGGGTCCCGAACCGCAGCCCACCTAGAGCATTCCTAACACGCCCCCAGGCAGTGCTCACCACGTGGCTGAGAACCGAGCTGGGGGGCGGGGGGGGGGAATGTGTTAAATGATTCCAGGGGCTGTAACAGCAGAACGCTCCCGAGAGCGTCTCAGGAAGTGAGCTAGTGGGGGGATGCAGGCCCCCACAACCGGCCCTGCCTAGTGACACCCACTGGTCAGTCCTCAGAGGAGGGATACCAAGTCCCACGTGCACCTCATAGGAAGTAGGGGCTGTACATTGTACATGGCAGGCATCACCCCCTTCTCTCTCTCCACACCCAGGTCTTCCCCCCATTCAGACTGATACCCAGGAAGGTGACGCTGATTATTGGGGCCATGATGCAGGTAAGAACCAAGAGGTTGGGCTGGGAATATGGCCTAGTGGCAAGAGTGCTTGCCTCGTGTACGTGAAGCCCTGGGTTCAATTCCCCAGCACCACGTATATAGAAAACGGCCAGAGGTGGCGCTGTGGCTCAAGTGGCAGAGTGCTATCCTTGAGCGGGAAGAAGCCAGGGACAGTGCTCAGGCCCTGAGTTCAAGACCCAGGACTGGCCAAGAAAAAAAAAAAGAACCAAGAGGTCAGAGGCTCTCCACTCCCACCACAGTCTGGTCCCTGCATGGCTGCCGCCTGCCGCCCTGGTTCCAGACCTGCCACCCCGTGGGTCTGTGTCCTGGCCCCATGGAGATAGCTGAGACAGCAGGCTCTCCTTGCTGAGGCAGAGCTGGCCAGGTGCTCACGGTGCCCCCGGTCCTTCCCTTCAGATCACGTCAGAGGGCGGCCCCCAGCCTCAGTCCAACATCCTCTTCTCCATCAGCAACGAGAGCGTGGCGGCCGTGAGTGGGGCCGGAATGGTGCGTGGCCTCACAGTTGGCAACGGCTCTGTGTTGGGGGTCGTGCGGGCAGTGGACGCAGAGACTGGCAAGGTCGTCGTTGTCTCTCAGGTATTGTTGTGCCGTTGGGAATGGTACGTGAGAATACCCTGAGCCAGGAAACTCTGGGGGTGGGTACCCTTGTTCCCGGACAACAGCTGTGGCCGGGGTGGGGGTGATTCCCCTGCCTAGGGCAGCCCCGCTGATGCAGGACATCCAGGCTGACTCCCCGGTCCTTCCAGCCGCCCTGCACGGATGAGCTCCGCGGCGCCCCTCCCCCTCCCAGTGATCCCCTGATAGTAACGATGGTGGCTGTGCCAGGTCCCTGGCACCCTTGTGTGTTTGCTAGTGTCCCCTTCTCAGACAAGCTGTCTGAGGGACCAGCCCATGGCCCATGGCCATCGTGGGGTAGTCCTGAGCCCTGGTCCAGTCGGGCCTGACAGCTCTGGGTCTGTGTGCACATCCTCTTCCCGCAGGAAAAGCATGTGTTCTTGCAAGGGGAAGGGGTTGCTCCTGGCCGAGATGCCCGGAGTGTGAGGCCGTGTGTGTCAGTTCGTAGATGTGTACCCTAAGCGTGGGATCATGAAAATCAGTAGTTCAGACCTGGATTTGCACTTCCAGGAAAATGCTCAGCCAGAAGTACCCTGTGCTGGGCAGGTTCGTTTTTTTGTTTTTTGTTTTTTTTTTCTTGGCCAGTCCTGGGCTTGGACTCAGGGCCTGAGCACCGTCCCTGGCTTCTTCCCGCTCAAGGCTAGCACTCTGCCACCTGAGCCACAGCGCCACTTCTGGCCGTTTTCCATATATGTGGTGCTGGGGAATCGAACTGAGAGCTTCATGTGTAGGAGGCAAGCACTCTTGCCACTAGGCCATATTCCCAGCCCAGGTTCGTTTTTTAATCAGGCTAGCAGGCAGCTGTCAGGCCGAGGCAGAGCGGTCTCCTCCCGGGAGAGTCTCCTGCCCCCACCCCAGCGGCATCGATGCCCGGCAGATGACAGTCTGTCTTTCTCCGGGGTGGGTGCTCCTCAGTAGAGAAGAAGGGTGGACCATCACGCTCCCCAGGAAGGCCCTGGGATGAGCCATCCCCTGGGGCTGACTGGAAACCCAGTCTGTCTTGAAGAGTGGTGTGCGCGGCACAGGGTGGCTATGGACGAGACCCCACCCGGGTTCCCGTCTGTCCACCCTCCCTCGTGAGCGTCCGTGTTGCTCAGTGTTCAGAGCATCCAAGCCCGGCACCTGTGGGAACTGGCAGTGGCCACCCTCCCGTCCTCCTTCCCCGAGGCTGACTTTGATCTGACATTGAGTGCATTGATTGGCTCCTTTTCCCAGTGGTTTCAGCATCTGTCTCCCAGAATCCTACGGATTCTCTGAATGGCAGAGGCAGCTTCCCAGATTGCATGTTATCGATTTCAGGAAGATAGCAAGAAAGTATCGAGCACAGAAAATTGTCCTGAAGAGTAAACTGCAGGACCCTACATGGCCCTGCTTTATTTCTCTCTCTACAGTCAGGGTTGTGGCTCAGGAACTGGCTCTTTTCCTCCTGGGAGCTCAGGTGGTGTGGCTGAAGCGACAGCGGCTGGACATTCAGCCGGCCTTTCCTCCTGGCCCCTCTCTCATTGCGGCCTGGCCCCGTTGGGTGCTTTTCCTTGTAGCCCTTCCATGCGGTCAGCTGGGGAGGTGCTGGAGAAAGGCCCTGGTGGTTCTTAGCAGAGGGAGTGGCTGGGCCATCCGCTCCTCTGAGAGGCGTCTGCTTGAGCTCAGACCGGCAGGGGCGCGGGGTGCGGCCCCCACGTCTGCTGGACATGTGATCTTGGTCAGATGCTTCCAATTCACCTGTCCGATCCAACTCACACGATCAGCACCCAGGGGCTGGGGATGGTCTGCAACTGGCGGAAGGAGCTGGAACAGCAAGAAGGAGAACAGAAGAAGAGAATGAATGCTTACTGGGTGCCTACAAGGTGCTCCGCTTTTGCCCCAATCCCAGGCACAGACATAAGCTGAAGTGCTATAGGATTTTCTCAGTTCAAGTCTTTGTGAGTCCAGCACTGTGAAGAAGACAGAGTTAGTCCTTGACTAGATTACCCAGAGACCGGAGCTCAGGATGAGAAAGGGCACAGAGTCTGCTCTCGTCACCCTGTGCCCCGCTGAGTCAGACAGGCGGGATTAGGGGCTGTGAGATTCTAGGCCTGTCCTATGAGGATGTCCAGGCTGGGGAGTGGGCCCCGGGCTCTGCTCCCAAGTCTGATGGTGACCTGGGGAAGGCAGGGCTGCAGGCCCGGGAGGAGACCCAGCTGTGGGAACGGGGTTGACTGGCCCGTGCGGCCGAGCCACTCCACGGCCAGGCTCTGGCAGGTGAGTGTGGCGTGGGATGTCCTCCTCCTCGCCCCGCGACGACTGTCCGCCTGAGGCCCGCCTCTCATCCTAGGACCACGTGGAGGTGGAGGTGCTGCAGCTCCAGGCAGTGAGAATCCGTGCACCCATCACACGGATGAGGACAGGGACCCAGGTGAGTCCGAATCCTGCTTAGGTCACGGCTCCTTGTGCTGGAATCGGCTCCACCTGCCCTTTTGTCTCTGAGCCCAACGCTGGGCTCAGGCCCCACTCCTGCCCTCGATCACGAGGCTGATGCCATCCTTTCATGCATAGCAGCCACCCAAGTTCCGTGTTTGTGTCTTCCTGACTGATGGCTGCTTCAAGGCACTGTCACCTCTCCGTAGCTAGGGCAGCATCTGGCATGTGCCAGAAACTGGTGGAGCTGGCACTTACGTCAGGATGGGTGTTCTGTCTGCTCATCCCGTTGGGTGTTCATAGCAACCCTGGAGGTGGGTGTGAGAATTGTCACCATGTTAGATGAGCAAATTCATAGATGTAAGAGCAGAATGCTGTGTAGTGTCTATGCAGCTGTGACACTTGTCCCTTGGTATCTGAGGGCACTGAAACCCCGCGTGCACACCAAAATCTGAGGATGCCCAGTCCCCTCAGTGATGTAGAATCAGCATAGAACCAGTGTCCACCTTTCCGTATGTGTCACTCCATCTCTAGTGAGTTACAGCACTCGTCCTGTAGCCCGTTCTCAGTAGTTATCACAGTATGTGGCTTAGGAAATAATGACAAGAAAAAAGTTTAAACATTTTTCATTATAGATAGTCCCCCCCCCCTTTTTTGGCTGTGCTGGAGACTAAACTCATGGCATGGTGCCTGGGCCACCCGCCCCCAGTCCTTGCCCCTTCATGTTTTTGATCCATGAATGCTGAACCTGAGGACAGAGCAGGCAGGTGGTAAGTTGTAGACCTGGGAACTGTGGGGCTGTGTTGCTGTGCCCGCTGGCAGGAAGTGACCATAGACAAGGAGCGCCTGGGCCCTGACACACTCACTCCCATGGCCACGGCCCCCTGCGGGGTGGCATGGGGATTGGAGGGCCAGGCGGTGTGGGCGCGGCTGCAAGGGGCCTCCGCAGGCGTCCTGGAGCTCGGTCCTCCTGGACAGCGCTCTCAGGCCCCCCCATCGCTGGGGAGGGGCTAGCTCTACTTCTGCTGGGAGTGTTTGCTCTTTGGTCAAACCGCCCCAGACGTCCTGCCGTCTCCTTGTCTAGTGATGGAAGACGGCTCACTGCACAGTCGGCTGGAAAGCTTTGGAGGGGGATGAGGAGAGGATCGGGTAGGCCGAGGGGGAGAGCCCAGCACGGGGCCCCGTGCTCACAGGGCCTGGCGTTCCCCCCAGATGCCTGTCTATGTCACCGGGATCACCAACAACCAGAGCCCTTTCTCTTTTGGCAACGCTGTACCAGGCCTGACCTTCCACTGGTCTGTCACCAAGCGGGATATCCTGGACCTCCGCGGGCGGCACCACGAGGTAACCCCCCGCTGAACCCCCCACATCCCAAACGTCCACCCGTTCTCATCTAGAAACCCCCCTCCCAGACTCCGCAGGCTTCTCCCAAGCGTCCTACACGTGGGCTTTGCAGATATGAGCCGTGCTCTTTTGCCATAGCTAAGTGTCTGAGACGGGGTCCTTTCGAGCCATTTTGAGCATGGGCAACACTGGCCCTGCTCTGAGGAGGGCCACTGACCACATCACAACACGGTGGGGGCATGACAGTGGCAGTGTGTTGGGGTACAAGAGACAGGAAGCCAGAAAGCAGGCTGGACACGATCTTGCTCTTTCATAGTGACTCACTGGGGAGGAGCTAACAGGTCCTTGTAGGTCCCTGTCCGGCTGAGAACAGCATGCAGAGCAGCCTAGTTCCCTTGCACGAAGCCCCGCCCAACATACACCGCCTCCTCTGGTCCCTGTGCTGGGAGCCAGCTGCCAACACGAGAACCACTGGAGGCCACGGCTGCCCGGGGTAGAGCAGTGAGCAACCTTGTGGGAAGGCAACGCGTTCTGGGTCACAGGGGCCTTTGTTTCCTCCCTGCTTTCTGAAGTGATGCTCAGCTGTCCGGGTCTCTCTCCTGCTTCATCCCAGAGAGCACGCTTCCCTCTTGAGACCTCTGGGCTGGAAGGGCTGCACAGACCATTTTAAGTCCCTCTTTGTGTTGTGTGAAGCCTCCAAGTTGGCAAGGACTTACCGGGGTCACCCAGCAAGCTGGTGGGGAAGCAGGTGACAGCCAGTGGGCATTTTCTGCAAAGTTGCTATGGAGTTGGTTGGAAAGGTCTCTTCTGCCTTGTGTGTGGACAGTGAGGCCGGAGGCCTGGGAGGCGGGCAGGGCACAGACACGGGGCCTCGGGAAGGCTTCTCCCGCCCCACCTTGTGGAACTAGGGTGCTGTCCCTGGTGGCTCTGTCCCTGCTCCTCATTCACGGGACCCTGGCTGTCAGGAGGGCAGAGCCAAGCCCTGTGCAAGCCCACATCCTTTTGGGCGACTCAATGCATTGTGCTTGCTCAAGACTGAAGAGTCTCCTGCCAGAAAACCCCCCTGTCCAGGCGCCAGAGCTCACGCCTGTCATCCTAGCTGCTCAGGAGGCTGAGATCTGAGCATCCAGTGCAAAGCCAGCCCGGGCAGAAAGGTCCATGAGACTTTCATCTTCAATAAACGACTCAGAAAAAGCCAGAAGTGGCACTGTGACTCAAGTAGTAGAGCACTAGCTTTGAGAAAAAGAAGCTAAGGGACGGTGCCCAAGCCCTGAGTTGAAGCCCCAGGACTGGCACAAAAACAACAACAACAACAAACAGATGGTGGCTCAAGGGGGAGCCCCAGCACTTTCCAGTCACCCCACAAACTTGACAGGACTCAACTTGGGTAATGCCCACGTGCCAGCCCTGTATGGCAGATCTGACAGGGTGAAAGAGTCAGACGGCCATGAGGACCCAGCGTAGAGGTGCTGCGCCCCTGGCCTCGCCCCCAGAACTGTGTTCAATGTCTTTCCCAGGCATCCATCCAGCTCCCAGCACAGTGCAACTTTGCCATGAATGTGCATGGTCGAGTCAAAGGCCGGACCAGGCTGAGGGTCGTGGTCAAGGCTCTGGACCCCACGGCAGGACAGCTGCATGGCCTTGCCAAGGAACTCTCAGATGAGATCCAAATCCAGGTACCAGGCAGGGGTCAAGAGCCGCCGATAGGGGCTGGGGGTATAGCCTAGTGGCAAGAGTGCCTGCCTCGGATACACAAGGCCCTAGGTTCGATTCCCCAGCACCACATATACAGAAAACGGCCAGAAGCGGCGCTGTGGCTCAAGTGGCAGAGTGCTATCCTTGAGCGGGAAGAAGCCAGGGACAGTGCTCAGGCCCTGAGTCCAAGGCCCAGGACTGGCCAAAAAAAAAAAAAGAGAGCCGCTGATAGCTGGGGTGGCTGTGAGGGAAGGAGACACTCGGGTGACCCGTTGTCACCCTGGGGCCATCAGGGGCCATCGGAGTCCTGCTAGCCTGGAGCCTAGGGCTGGGGTGTCCACCGCGGCTGGGCCTCCCCTGCCCCCAAGGCGCTTTCAGTCTTCTGGGGAAAGCAGAGGATTGATCTCAGCTCGATGGTCATAGAGGTGGGGGAGGGGGAGGCAAGGGGCGGGGGTAGGGATGTGCTATGGGAGTGACGATGCAGGAGGAGGACTTTGGGCATGTGCAAAGGCCTGGGGGTTGAGAGCAACTTTTAGTGCTCCAAAAATAACACATCATCTTGAACCAACCCCAAAACAAAATAAGAAAAAGCGATCTCGGCCGGCAGCGCTGTCGGCTCATCCTGTCTCGCTGGGCATGAGGAAGACACACAGATGTGTTCCCTGCCTCCCTGGCAGGTGCCCACATGGGGGCCTGTCTGCTTTTCCTTACCGTATCCTTGGCCTCTCTTGGAGGCCAGCCTTCCCTTTCACGTCCCCAGCTACCTGGCAGGTGCCACCAACAGTTTGTCTCATCCCAGGTCCCGTCCCCCTTGCTGTGGGAGAGAGGCAGGCACCTGGACCGGACGTACCTGGCATTCATAGGAAGGGAGGCTCACCCTCTCTCTTTTCCAGGTATTTGAAAAGCTGCGACTGCTGAGCCCTGAAATAGAAGCAGAACAAATATTAATGTCACCCAACTCACTTATAAAGCTCCAGACAAACAGGTACGTGACTCAGCTCTTGTTTTCAGCGAGGCTGAGGAGCAGCGCTTGCATCCGACAAGTCATTTGTCACAGTTGTCAGGAGCCGTGGGTGCTTCCTGGGAGTCTTTCTGTGACTGCCCGCGTCGGGAGAGGGAGTGGGGTGGCCTCTGCGCCCCCTTCTCTTCCCAGGGGCCTCCTCAGCTGCTCAGCCTTCTCCTCGGGCCCCTCTTTTCCCTGCAGCCTAGAAATAGTGTTCATGCTCACTGCCAGGAGACCAAGTCGGAACTTGGCGGTGCTAGATCTTTCAGTGCCGCTGTGATTGTAAGACTCGCTGCTGAAAGTGTAGCCTGTGAACTAGCCACATCCCCGGGGAGCACACTGGAATGCTAGTCTCAGCCCCACCCCAGGCCTTCGGTGTTCAAACCTCGCCCTTAACAAGCTCCCCAAGGCCCATGGGGTAGGAATGGGGGGAGCAGACGTGATCCCACGGCTCATCTGGGGGTGCCTTTCCCAACAACCACCAGAACTGAACCGGAGCGGCAGTTGCCTATTGGGGCACATGTCACCTGAAACACACACACCTGCCACCCGAGGTCCATTCAGCCAGAGGAAGCCAAGGCGGGGTGCTGCGCCCGGCTCTGAGAACACGGAAGCGAATGACAGAGGGGGCCCAAAGGAAATGTCTGTGGAAACACTGTAGCGGTCCAGCCAGAGCCTACGCAAGGGCTTCTGCACAGAGACTTGGGGGAGGCCTGGCACAGATGGGGTCTTTGAGGATGAGCTGCCCCTCCAGCTATGGAGGGGGGTTGGTAGAGGACTGTCCGAGCCGAGGCCGTGACTTTAAAATCATCTGGAGAGGTTCTGTGGAGAGGACAGCAGCCCCTGGAGCCGGGGGCCTTTCCTTCCTGTGCCTCTGCTGTTACTAAATGCATAAGCGCATAAAAGCCTATGTCACTTATCTCCCGCAAATCCCTTTCTTGGGTGGAAGTCCGGTTTTTGTCCTCACGGTGTGAGGGCATAGGCCAGATAGGATGCTGCGCCCTTTTCCCAGCTGAGGAAAAGGCTGAGGGGACCGCACGCACAGGTATGGGCAGGGAGCGCCGGGTTCTCCGTCCTGGGTCCTGCCTGACAAAGCCCCACACTCACCCACTGTGCCAGGCACACACACTGCCAGCAGAGCGAGCGACCGCTCAGGAGTGCCCGCCTCACGGCCTCTCGCGCGTGCTGGTGGACTCCAGAGGTTACAGGCAGCAGAGGTGCCAGTGCACTGCAGGGCCAAGACTGGACTCTGCTGCCTCCCGGGGGCCGCGGCTGGGTCTCGAGGCATTGGCCCCGGGCCCCTCGCTGCTTCTGAAACAGACCTGCCTTGTTTTCCAAAGGGACGGCGCAGCCACCCTGAGCTTCCGGGTCCTGGATGGGCCTGAGAAGGTTCCCGTCGTGCACATTGATGAGAAGGGCTTCCTGGTGTCCAGCACCACCATTGGGACGTCCACCCTTGAAGTGATTGCCCAAGAGCCTTTTGGGGCCAACCAAACCATCATCGTTGCTGTAAAGGTACGGTGTGGGTCACCCTTTCTGGATAATGGTTCCAAGTAGGACTTTACCTAGGAATCACTCAGGGCAGGGATCCTAGATAGATCTTGGGCGACCCCAGCTAGAAATCCTTGGAAATCATGGACTGTAGCTACATTGATTCATAGATGGTGAAATGGAGGCCCAGTGAGATCTGTGAAGAGCCTAACCACCCACATCTTCACTAACCGAGCCTCAGCCGGGGCCAGACTGATTCTCAGGCCCCTTAGACGGTGTGCTTGGGACCTAGCGTGCAAAGCATGCGTGCCGTGCACTCCAGGCCCTGGGACGCCCAGTACAGTGGCCCACTTTACAGATGTGGAAACTGAGGCTCAGAGTAGCTGTGACTGGTGACAGTGATTGGCAGCAGACCTTGTGTGGCTCAGGCCTACGTTCCTCCGTCAGGGCAGGTCACTCTCTCGGCCCCCGCGGCTTTCACTCGCTTCGGGAACGCCTCATCAACGTCCTGAGCAGACCCTGCTTCCCATCTCCTGGCTGCTTTCTGATCCTAGAGAACAAAGGAAACATAGTCACTGGAATTTCTTGTTTCTGCTTAGGCTGCAGGCCTGTTCATCTGTTCACTTCAAGATGGGGGCCTGGCATGGCGCCCCCCACCTTGGTTTTTTTTTTTTTTTTTTGGCCAGTCCTGGGCCTTGGACTCAGGGCCTGAGCACTGTCCCTGGCTTCTTCCCGCTCAAGGCTAGCCCTCTGCCACTTGAGCCACAGCGCCGCTTCTGGCCGTTTTCTGTATATGTGGTGCTGGGGAATCGAACCTAGGGCCTCGTGTATCCGAGGCAGGCACTCTTGCCACTAGGCTATATCCCCAGCCCCCACCTTGGTTTTTGAGTGACAAGAAGCAGCTGAGGGTTGCTGTTTCAGTAGACATACATTGACTGCATAACAGGCACTACCTCACTCAACTTTGTCGGTGGGCTTTGGACTTTGAGGGACCAGTTTTTTTTACCAGGACAGTGTTGCCTTGAGTTGGGATAGTGTTTTACTGCTATTTATATAGCATTCGGGTTCAGAAATGGCTCCAGAAACCCATTTCCTTTCCCCAGCCCGAGCACCCGCAGGCTTGTGAGGCCCCCGGTGATCTAGCTGGTAGTGTTTCTCTAGGAGCTCCAAGAGCCAACTCCCCCGGGGACATGAACGGTCTCAGCCTGGAAATGCCTCTGCCTTGTGAATAATGATCAGATTTCTCTGTCAGGGAATTTGGCTTGCTTGGGTTGAGTTTTCTTTCAGTGAGTGCAGCCTGCTTTGTTCAGAGTGGAAATCATGTCCCTGGGCGAGGGACTGAGGTCTCCCCACTCCTCATGACCCTCGCCAGCTGGCCGCAGTTGTTCCTGAGCTGTGGACCCCTGGAGCAGTGGATGCCTCCCTGGGTGATGGGTTCTCAAAGAGCCTGACAGAGGTCTTCTCCGCACCCGTGCGGTGTTCCGGGTGAACGGCCGTCTCCGCACCCGTGCGGTGTCCCGGGTGAACGGCCGTCTCCGCACCCGTGCTGTGTCCTGCCTGGCACAAGTCGACTGCACACTCATGCGGTACTGTCCTCCAGGTGGCTCCCATTTCTTACCTGAGGACCTCCATGAGCCCTGTCCTGCACAGTCAGCACAAGGAGGCCCTGAGCGCCCTACCGCTGGGGATGACCGCGACCTTCACCGTCCACTTCCATGACAACTCTGGAGACATCTTTCATGCTCACAATTCAGTCCTCAACTTTGCCACCAACAGGTAGAGTGTGGGTGCCTGCCTTGTACCCAGATTTCATCTGTGGTAGAATGGGGTGACGGCCTGAGAGGCAGTGCTAGGGAAGGTGGTACTTTGGATTCTAGATGGCGCCCGCGGGACCAGGCCCGAAGCACCGGGTTCTGGTCAGGAGAAAGAGGAGCCAAGGGAGGGGAAGCATGGCCATGCAGCTCTGCCACTGAGGCAGGAAGTTGGTGGGTGAAGATGCCTCCTACCAGCAGGAAGCAGAGCTCCTGTTAGGGACTGGGGTCAGGGATTTGTCATGGGGTTTTTGTATGGCCATGACAGAAAGATGGGGGAAATGGAACCTTGGCTTTAGTTTGGCCCTGTTATCAATGGATGTAGCTCATCAATCCTAAAACCTGTCACAGTTCATTAGAACAAGGCACGGCTCTCCAATGGGCAGGCCCTGGTGAGGAAGGAGCCCGGCATTCTGAGCCCCCGCTGGGTAAGGTTCTTCACAACATCAGAGTTCACTAGTGGCAAATCACTGAAGTCAAGCCATAGCCAGGAAGAGTTGGAACAGCAGGATCTGTGCAGCCTCAAGTGTGGGTCTCGGGATTGCTCTTTATGAAATTCAACTGCAGCCTCCCTCCTGACATGAGGCTTCCCGGCTGTGGCTTCAGCCTGGCCTGCCAAATGCCCGAGACCCCTGGAGTCCTGGCTTGAGAGTGTGGTCCCCAGTCCAGCAGCACTAGTGTTCCATGGGGTGGTTGGGGAGGTGCTTTATAGAGCCCAGCTTGGTGGGGTTGTGAAGCGGAGCTGCTGCCCTGGTGGGTGCAGGCCGGCTTGGGAACAGGTCCTCTTCAGTCCCAGGAGGACAGAGTACAGGCTGGGGTGGGGCTCCAGGGCCTGCTCCCTGGGGGTCAGAGTTCTGGTCTAGGTATTGGTGACAGTCCATCGTGGGCACATGGAAGGACAGATGTACAGGGCATGGCATGTGGGAGAGACCAGAGTTTGGAGTTAGGCCTAGCCCTGACCCTGCTTCTGTCCTCTGAGGGCAAGACCGATCAGCAACCCCAAATGGCTTGCACGTGTCCCCCTGGGAATGTGGCCTGGCCTTCTGCTCATCAGCCAAGGGAGTGGTGGTGAGGGCCTCTGGCACGCTGTGGGGCTCTGCACGGAATCGGCCGTCTGTCAGCCTGCGACCCAGGAAGCCCTGGAGCAAAGAGCCTGGCTCTGGCTCTGCCCACCCTCAGCGGCACCGCACAAGTCACTCTGGCCCTGTGTGGCTAGGGCGCATGTCACCGTGGTCAGATTGGGGCTGGGAGCTCAGAGACCCTGACTTCACCCCTACCTGTACACCCCTCAATACCAGCACAGCCCTCAAGCAGGGTTGTTTTTGGATTTTGGGGGGTTTTGGTTTTTTTTGTTTTTTTTTTTTTTTGCCAGTCCTGGGCCTTGGACTCAGGGTCTGAGCACTGTCCCTGGCTTTTTGCTCAAGGCTAGCACTCTACCACTTGAGCCACAACGCCACATCTGGCTTTTTCTGTGTATGTGGAGCTGAGGAATCGAACCCAGGGCTTCATGAATGCTAGGCGAGCTCTACCGCTAAGCCACCTTCCCAGCCCTCAAGCAGGGTTTTAAGTGTTTTACCGCACTGGCTTGTTAGTTCACCGGCCTCAGCGTCGCTGGGCCGTCACCACCCCGCTTCAGGGAGCAGACGATGGGCTGCGTGCTTACCTCTGCTTCCACAGCAGAGGCAGCCTGAGCCCAGGCTTGTTGCTCTGCAGCTCGTTTTCTCCCTTAGCCTTGGCTTTTCTGAATATGCAGCCACTTCCTGCCGAGGGCGGGGGTTCTGTCCTGGGATGACAGGGGCTGCACTTCCTTTTCCTGAGCTGAGCTGAGCCTACCTCTCTCCCCTCGCTTAGGGATGACTTCATACAGATTGCCAAGGGTCCCACCAACAACACCTGCATCATCCGCACCGTCAGCGTGGGCCTGACGCTGCTCAGCGTGGGGGATGGGGAGCACCTGGGCCTCTCAGACTACGTCCCGCTGCTGGTCCAGCAGGCCATCTCGCCAGAGCTGTCGGGAGCTGTGGTGGTGGGAGATGTCCTCTGCCTGGCCACTGTGCTCCTCGGTCTGGAAGGTGAGAGGGACCGTGAGGTCACTGCCCGCCCTCCGCGGTGGAGGGGCTCCCTGGGGAAGGCTCTGCACCTGACCTGGGTGCAGTTGGAACCTGGAGGATGCCTATGGCGTCACTGCCCGGCAGTGCAGACAGGCTTCACCAGCCCTCGTCCTGGAACGGCGATGGCCAGGCCATTTTCACTGCGTGTTTGCTGTGCAACCCAGTCTCCCCTCGCTAGTCCACGCTTGACGTGGCCAGTGCAGCTGGGAGCTGAGCCTGGCACGTTGGTGGATTGTGTGGCCAGTGGCCATTGTTCTAGATGTGAGCAGCAAGTGGAGACTGGGCCAGTTCGGAGATTCCCGCCCCCTGAGCACCACCCTGGCCTTCTGTAACTCGTGTAGTTACCTGCTTCATTTTCTTTTCAGTCAGATCCTCTTTTTCTTCATTAATTCATTTTAAAAGGAAATGAAATACTACCTAAAGAAAAATAACTGCCACATCCAGAGTGTGGCTGTTGAGTTCTTTTATTGCATTTACCATGTAATGTGATTGACTTTGAAATCAGAAGTGCTGTCTGGCACGGAGCCTGACATCTGCTTTCTGGTTGCTGAAAGGAACTGACAGTGAGCTGCGGGCTGGGTGGGCGGAAGCCATGACTCATGGCAAAAGGGGTGGGGACTGGTGGGGCGGCACCTAGCCTAGCCCAGGACGGGGCGGGAGACCTTTGTGGAGGGAGATTCCAAGCAGGGATTTGAGCCATGGCTTCTGAGAGCAGCTGCCTTAGAGGAGCTCAGGCCCTGAGGCGGGCCTAGCGGGCCCTCTTTTGGGGCCAGGGAGCAAGCACAGAGGCTAACACCCTCATCCACTAAGCTAGGCCTTGACCGGCAGTGGGTGACATCCGGCTTCTTCTCCAGGTGTCTCGGGGACCTGGAGCTCCTCAGCCAACAACATCCTCCACGTTGACCCCAAAACAGGCGTGGCCGTGGCCCGGGATGTGGGCTCTGTGACAGTTTACTACGAGGTTGCTGGGCATCTGAGGACCTACAAGGAGGTAGGACCTAAGGGGGGCCAGAGGCGTACATGGCTTAGCCAGGTGTAGGGTGCGGCCAACCCCCAGGGGCTTGGAAGCTTCCACGCATTGGGAGCACCTTGTCTTCAGAGGACTGGCTCCAGGACCAAACTTTGCAGGTTCTCGAGTCCCTTAGACGCCATGAACCGACATGCCTCTCCTGCATGCTTTAAGTCATCTCAGGATGACTTACATCCTTGATATAATGCAAATGCTAAAGAACTGATGAGGAACTGTATTGTTTAGGGAAGAAGAAGAAGAAAACATATATATATATATGTATATATATATATATATGTTCAACCTAGATGCAGTCATTTGCCTCACAATATTCCTATTTGATTTCTTTTCATTTGGATGTGAGGACATGGAGTCTGCAGCCCAGACGGCTTGCTGCCCCCTCATGATTCCTCGTTCTTTCGTTCTTTAAGAAGCACGTGGCCCAATTCACAATAGCCAAAATTTGGAAACAACCCAGATGCCCCTCCACAGATGAATGGATCCAAAAAATATGGTACTTATACACAATGGAATACTACATAGAGATTAGGAATGGTGAAATATTGTTATTCGCAGGGAAATGGTCAGAACTCGAACAAATAATGTTGAGCGAGACAAGCCTAGAACACAGAAAACAAAGGGGCATGATCTCCCTGATATATGACTGTTAACAAAGGGAGAAGGAGAGACAGTAGAGACCAAGTCTGTGAACACTGTATATGTGCTTGATACATTGTAAATTGCATATGGGTCTACCTGACCTAGACAAGGGATGGAAAAACAGGTTGTAAGATATCACAAGAAATGTACACACTGCCCTACTATGTAACTGTACCCTCGTTGCACAACACCTTGTAAAAAAAATTTTTTTGCTTAATTAATAATAAAAAAATTAAAAAAAAAAAAAAAAAAAGAAGCACGTGGCCGGGGCTGGGGATATAGCCTAGTGGCAAGAGTGCCTGCCTCGGATACACGAGGCCCTAGGTTCGATTCCCCAGCACCACATATACAGAAAAAACGGCCAGAAGCGGCGCTGTGGCTCAAGAGGCAGAGTGCTAGCCTTGAGCGGGAAGAAGCCAGGGACAGTGCTCAGGCCCTGAGTCCAAGGCCCAGGACTGGCCAAAAAAAAAAAAAAAGAAGCACGTGGCCCCTGGAACCTCCTGCCAGAGCCGTCAGCAGCGCGGGGGAGGGGAATCTGTGGGCCTGGGAAGAGCCCCTGCTTCCCTGGCCTTCGACCTTCACCCTGTGTGATGACCAGAGGCAGCCTGGGAGGGGGGGGGTGCATAGTCACTGGGGTGGCCGGGGGAGTCACAGGCATGGCTGGGTACCCCTGGAGTTTGACCTCACCAGCAGAGTCCAACCTCCCCAGCAAGTCACCTTTCAAGACTTTCTGGAGGCAAACAAAACCGTTCTGTCTTGTATTTATCCCCAACCAGGAATAAATCAATGAGCCAATTCTGGCCAAGTCCCAGGCACTTCTCATTTTTAGAGCCAGCATGTGCTGTATGGGGCCCAGCAGTTTAACCTAATAGTTGGCATATTTAGTGCCGCAACTATGCGTGTTGGGCAAGCTGGCTGCCGAGAGAGGCATTCTGTGATAGTAAGGCCCTGCTTTCCCAGGAGAGCCCACCGAGGGTAGGCAGGGACGGGCAGCGGGCGCCAAGGTGCGTCCAGCTATAGAGCTGAGCCGAGGTGGGGGAGGGCCGGAACATCGGGTGTGAAGGGGCTCACTCAGTTCGAGCTTTGTGGTCAGGTCACAAAATGCACCGGGATCCAGGCTTCTGGGGGTCACGCTTGAGCATGGCCTTGATGAAAGACACCCATCTCCATGTTTTTTTGCCAGTCCTGGAGCTTGAACTCAGGTCCTGGGCACTGCCTCTGAGCTTCTTTTTGCTCAAGGCTAGCTCTCTCGAGCCACAGCACCACTTCTAGCTTTTTCTATGTATGTAGTACTGAGGAATGGATCCCAGAGCTTCATGCATGCAAGGCAAGCTCTCTACCACTAAGCCACACTCCCAGCCCACTCCATCTCCATTTTTTATGCCAATCCTGGGGTTTGAACTCACGGCTCAGGCACTGTCCCTGAGCTTTTACTCAAGGCTAGCACTCTGCCATTTGAACCACAATCACCACTTTTTTTGGTAATTAATTGAAGAGTCTCACGTGCTTTCCTGCCTAGGCTGGCTTTGAATGGCAATCATCAGCTCTCAGCCTCCTGAGAAGCTAGGATGACAGGCATGAGCCATTGGCGCCCGGCCCCATCTCAAATTTTAACGTGATACCTGGGTTCAATCCCAGATCAGCCACCAAGAGACAGTGTGACCTTGGCAAGTTCCCTAGCCTCTTTGTGTCTCAGCTTTCTTGCCCTCAGATAAAAGGAGCTGCCTTGTGAAGCAGTGCCTGGCCGCAGCCAGTGCTCTATAGGAACCAGGCACCATTGGAACCGAGGGTAGAGCAAAGCTCATGTTAGATTCCGTGGGGTTTTTCAGCCAGAATATCAGTTGGGGTGCGTCTTGGGAAGGTCTGGTGGGGTGTGGGTGAGGGAGTTCTTGCAGGGTATCTAGCTGGTGGACTGGGGCAAGCACTCAGCACAGTAGACAGATGCTAGAGACACTCAGGAGGGAGAGTCACCCCATCTGGGAGCCCATGTGGAAGGGGGAAGGAGGGCCTGGTGGTGGTCCTTTGGGGGAAGATGGTGAGGAAGGGGCCTTGAGGGTCTGAGATGGGCACTCTTTCATCAACTGGGCCCAGCCTGCAGCTCCTGGCTGAAGCTTGAGGTGAAATGGGGGTCTCTGGCACAGAGAAGGTGGCACTGGAACACCTTGGCTTGGGCAGAAGACAGGAGAGGGACTGGGTAAAGGTAGGGGGTGGGGTGCAGGAGATGGAGAAGAGCCGGCATGGCGGCCAGAAACAGAAGACAGGAGCGGTAGGAAATGAGAGCTCAAACTGGGTACTTCTGGGCACAGAAGTGGTAGGCTCCTCGGGATGGCAGATTCCCTGGGCAGAGGCAGTGCATGGCAGCCGAAGCCCCTGGTAAGGTCAGAGGGGACTGAGGCCCACCCTCAGCTCCACCTCCACAGCCCCTAGGACTTCGGAGCTTTGGGGGAGTTGCCGCCATTCCTGCTCTCAGGCACTCCCACACTGCTAGAACCTGCTAGAAGCAAGAAGTGCTAGTGCTGTTCCAAGAGGGGGGGTCAGCCTTGGGTGGCCTTGTAGCCAGCAAGGACCACTAGGCCTTCAGGACCCTTTGGAGGCAGGGTCACCCCTCCCCCCAAGAGGTTGGGACATTGCAGGTTGCAGGATAGGCCAAGGGAACCAGGCAGGAGAGGGGCATCTGGGAAGACTGGATTCTGGGGCCTTCATTAACCAGGCATTTGGGCCACCAAATGCATTTTGAGTACACTAGAGTATATCCTTCCTCTTTGCCACAAGATTAGCCAGCCAAATTCGTGAGCAGAGAAGGGACCACAGCAGGAGCTTAAATCCTCACAGTCCCTAGCTTGCTCTGGACCACTGGATGAGCCGGAGCCTACTGTTCAGTCCAGGTCTGAGCAGCCTGGCCTCCCACCCACCGCTGCCGTATGCCAGGCTGGCAGTGAGGCCTTGAGCGTTGAGCCCCAGCCTTGTCACCTGGGAAGCCGCAGCGAGGTCAGGAAAGTGTCTGGTATACAGTGGGTGCTTGGTGCTCTCCTGTTCCCTCCCTAGATAGCGGTCATCATGCCTCAAAGGACTGTGGCCCATCGCGTCCACCCTGCCCAGAGCAGCTTCCCGGAGGACACGGCCTCCAGAGTGATGGTCACCGTGGGGGACAGAAGCTCCAACCTGATTGGTACACAGGGGGCCTGTCATGTTCGGGGGGAGGGAGGTAGCATCTGTAGAGGCTTCACCGCTGTTGGGGTTTGGTGTTGTGGCTCTGGGTCCTGGATGTGCTAGGCAAACCCTTCTCCACTGAGCCTCACCCTGAGCCCATGCTTTTCATATTCACATTTACCCCCCAACTCCAGAGAGCCTTTAGTCCCAGCTCCTCCACTCCTTGCAGCGTTAGAGAGACTTGAGTCCTCCACAAGCTGAACCGTGAAAGGCATCTTCATAAAAGAGCCGGGCTCCCAGACCTCGCCTCTTCTGAGTGGGCCATGTGATTGCAGCCCTAGGGCACCGGAGCAAATCCACTGCCATTAATGCTGGAGACGAATGACTTGGCAGACGGGTCTTCTGGATTTGATTTTTCTAATTACCTCTCCTCAGCCATGCGTGGAGCATCCCCCCGCCCCCCCGCCCCACCCCCAGCAGCCAACCGCAGCCTCCGCAAGTTACATAAGTTGGTGCAGGCCGGTTTTTTAGTTAAACAATTGGGGGAATTAAGTGCCACGGTTACTCGTAGGATGACTGGGGCAGGCTTATTTCGTCCTATCCCTTCCTCCCTCCCTGTGGGTGCCGGCACCCCCCGAGGCGGCGGTGCACTGAGTCCGCACGTCCCATGGGAAGCGGCCTGTGCGCAGGCCCGGGGCCAGAGCGCGTGCGCGTTCTCTGGAGTTGCCAGGCATTCGGCGGCCCCTCCTCAGACAATGTATCCTCAACATTTATGGAAAAACCAAAAAAAAGTGCTACCATTCCACCCCGGCTCTGCTGTGTGTGGGAAAAGTTGGGGCGCAGGTGCCGTTGGTGGTGTGGCCAGCCTGGAGGGCCTGACCCCAGACTGCCCACCCACTCCTGCCTCTAGGAGAGTGCTCCCCTTCGCAGAGGGAAGTGATCACAGCCTTGCGCCCAGAGTCACTCATCAGCTGCCAGCTCCGCTTCAAGCAGGACGTCTTTGACTTCCCGGCACGGGACATTTTCACCGTGGAGCCAGGGTTTGACGCTGCTCTGGGTGAGTGCAAGAGCCTGACAGTGCTGCGGTGTGGCAGGGGCCCCAGTGCCGCCAGTGCCGCACGTCTGCCCTCGGTCCAGCGTCCACCCGGAGAGCAGCCTGGGCAGTGCGGCCAGGCCCGGCTTCTCTACCCCTGGCCTCTGGGAGGCGCCTCCTGAGCTCCATCCACACCACCGCACCCAGCACAGAGGTGCCAGAGTTCAGACTCAAAAGAACCCAGGGTCCTCATCCGTCATCCCACCCCCCCTCCTGTGGGTGCAGGCTGCTCCCCGCTCGGAAATAGGCCAGCTGTGCCCTGTCCCCTGGCTGCGTGGAGCAAGGCAGAGAGAGGCTGGGTTCTTGCTAAGCCCCAGCTGCCCCAGCCAGCATGCTGGCCCGCGCTCTAGTCCCGGACCAGAGCGGCCAGCCGACAGCCCCCGGGGACGCCCAAGTGGTGGCCGTGCGGAGGACCTTTGCCATCCTCCAGGTCACCCTGGTTTGGAAGCTCTGTGTCTCACAGGGCAGGACAGCACCCAGACATCCAACCCCACAGGGCCTCATCCTCGCGGAGCCCTGCGCGTCCTGGAGCTGAGTCTAGGTCCTGGGCAGGACCTAGACGGTGTCTGCGTTAGGGTCATGGGCATCGGCACGCCAGTGTGACCCACAGCCAAGTGCTGAGCTGAAATCGGTTTCCCACCCAGTTGCCCTCATTCGGGGCCAGGTCCCAAGCTGCAGAGCCGGCCTGACAGGCTTCCTATCACGAAGCGCTGGGAGCGGGAGCTGGTGAAGGGAGACTTCCGCGATGAGGGACTGCCGGGTCCCGGCAAGGGTGTCCAGCCTGGACCAGGGCTCTGAAAGGCCATTCCCGAGGGGACTCCTGGAGGGGGGCTGCTCACCTGGGCTCCGGAGGATGCTTGGGAGTTTCTCGGAGAATCGGGGAAGGGGACGGGCTTCGGTGTGCAGGAGGGAGGGGACAGGCGCCCCGTGTGTCTCCCCAGGCCAGTACCTCTGCTCGCTCACGATGCACAGCCTGACAGACAAGCAGCTGAAGCACCTGAGCATGAAGAGGACGGCGCTGGTGGTCACTGCCTCCCTGCCCGGCAGCCTCCCCTCTGCAGGCAGGGCTGCGGCCGAGGTGCCCTTCAGCCCGGGGCTCTACGCCAACCAGGCAGAGATCATCTTGAGCAACTACCTCACCAGCTCGGAGGTGAAGGTGTTCGGCGCCGGGGAGATTCTGGAGAGCCTGGAGGTGGGTGGCAGCCATGCGTGCGGTGAGGCGAGAGCCGGCTCTGGGCAGGGCTCCGAGCGCGGGGAGCACAGCACCCCGGCCGTCCCTCGCACATCAGAACCTTACTGTAAAAGCTAAGCTGTGGGTTCGCTTTCCGCCCGCGCTGCTGCCCTCGCCGGCTTCGCGGCTGGCTTCGCGTGTGGAGCGGCACTGGGACTCACAGGACGCGCCCCGCTCCGCTCCAATGAATCCCCCGAGAACACTGACACCCGCCGGAGGAAAGGGGCCTAGTCCCCATCCGCGCCACACTCCCGCCAGCTGGGTGGCCGGCCAACACTCTGGAAGGCTCTGGAGTCTGGGGAGCCTTCAGGGAGAGATGCGGCCTTCTCCCTGCTCCTCTCCTCCCGAGGGGGACTGGGGTGGGGAATGAGCTGTGTCGGGGTGTGGGGGGAACGGGGGCTGCTGTCCCACACTGTCGCTGGAGACGCGAGATGCCCGGGACTTTGTGCTGGGTAGGCACTGCTTGGCGCAGCCCTCGGTTAGAATAGAAAGGCACTGGTTTGACCCTTGCTTAAACCCTGAGTGCGCGCGCTGTTCCTGGCTGCAGGCTGCACCCTGTCCCGAGGAGGACCCAGTGGGGTCCCCATCCAGACCCGGGCCTGGGGGCGGGGGACATGTTGGGCGCCATCCAGGCCTGCGATGCGCTGCCCCTGCAGGTGCGGTCCGCGTCGCCGGCCGTGCTGGCCTTCGTGAAGGAGAGGTCCCTCGGGCCGCCCAGCTTCGTCACCTACACGGTGGCCATCTCGGACCCCACGGCCGGCAGCCAGGGGCCACTGTCCACGGCGCTCACCTTCGCCAGCCCCGCCACCGGCCAGGCCCTCACCATCCCCGTCACGGTGGCCTTCGTGATGGAGCGCCGCGGGCCCGGCCCCTGTGAGTCCCGGGAGGGGCGGCGGGGTGGGAGGACGGAGGGCGTCCCCCGGGGCGGTGGGTCCACACAGGCAAGAGGACGGAGGGCGTCCCCTGGGGCGGGGTGGGGCGGGAGGATGGAGGGCGTCCCCCGGGGCAGCAGGTCCGCACTGGCAGGCACTCAGTCAGCTGTCAGCGAGCCCCTTCTCCAGGGACCCCAGGGCCTGGCCAGCCTTCCACGGTGGCTCACGCACCCTCCCCTGCACCCAGCCCCCTGCCTTCCTGCTCTGGGACCGCGTGTGGCCCCAATGCAAGCCCTTGGCATCCACTGCCCCCCCACCCGGGACTGCGTTCCCCACATGCCCCCTGAGCAGTGCCCTGCGCTGCCAGACCTCAGCCTGCGTGCTGTGGCCCGCTTGTGAGATGAGGAGGCCAGCACAGGGCCCCTCCCCCCAGGTTACACGCAGCACGGGAGAGAGCAGGGCCCCTCACACGGAGAAGGTGCGCAGGGAGCCAGGTTGGCTCTGTGTCACTGCCATGCCCCCGCCAAAGCCCAGCCTCCACGCCAGGCGGCCGCAGGTCCCCCGCACAGAGGGAACAGGCAAACGAGGCGTGGCAGCACTGAAGGGCAGCACAGCCCAAGGGCGCTGGTGGCCTGGGCTGGGGCCAGTACCCGGGGGAGCGCCCCACGGTCATCAGAGGGACCCGGGGATGCACATCATGCACGCGGAATAGGGCAGGGACATGGCGGGTCAGCGTGGAGGAGGACTGCAGGGGACCCGGCGGGGCGGGAGGATGCTGCCGGCTCCTGTGGGTGGTGGGCAGGGGTGGAGAGCCGGTGGGGGTGGGCAGGGGTGGGGAGCCGGCGGGGGTGGGCAGGGGTGGGCCTTGCAGGGGGTCGGAGAGCCCACCTGCCCCTCCAGCGGCGGGCTCCAGGCTGGCGCGCCCCTTACCCCCTGTGTGCTCGCCCTGCCGGGCGGTCTCCCCTGCTCTCCTCCCCGGGCTCCGGGCTGCTTCCCGCAGAGGCGGTGTGGAGCCCTGGCCGCCGCCTCGGGGGAGCCATCGCCCAGGAGGAGCGTGGGGCTGGGCGGCCCGAGGAGAGAGGAGGAAGCCCTTGAGTGTCAGCCCAGGACGTCAGCGGCCCCCTCGCCAGCCCCTGTCGTGGCGTCTCAGGCAGCACTGCTGCTGTGTGGCGGGGGTGGGGGGGTGGGAGGTGGGGGGGCTGTAGGGACTGTGGCATGAGAGCACACAGTGCCGCCGGGGCCCCGTCCTGCGCTGACTGACGGCTCCTCGCTGACGCAGATGGCGCCAGCCTCTTCCTGCCCTTCCTGGACTCCTACCAAGTCATGTTCTTCACGCTCTTTGCGCTGCTGGCCGGGACAGCGGTCACCATCATAGGTGAGGCCCGGGGCCCGTCCAGGTGTTTGCGCCCAGCCCGCCCCACCCCCTCTAACCACCCGCCCTGGGTTCTTGCAGCCTACCACACGGTCTGCGCACCCCGGGACCTGGCTGCATCCCCAACCCTGCCTCCCCGGCCTGGCTCTCGGCACAGCGCCCCCTGTGAGTACCTCAGCACGGCCCAGCCCGGCCGGGCCCCTGTGGGGGAGGAGGAGGCCTGGGGCGGGGTGGCCTTGGGGTCCCGATCCCAGCCCTCAGTGGCCCGTCACCAGTCAGAAGAAACGCTAGGGCCTGGGACACGGAGTGCAGGCCTGGGGGGGGGTGCACCCCGGTGGTCCTGGGTCGGCCCGGGCTCCCTGGCCCTGGCCCAGGATCGGGGAGGCCCCGAGCCTGCGTTGGACAGCCGAGGGTAGCAAGGGGTCCTCATGTGGGGGACAAAGCTGTCCCGTGGAAGCAGGCCAGAGTGGGGACAGGCACGCCGCGAACACTGGCTGCCACTGCCCAGAGCGTGGCATGTGCTGTGGCATGTGGCGTGTGCTGTGGCGTGTGCTGTGGCGTGTGACGTGTGCTGTGGCGTGTGCTGTGGCGTGTGGCGTGTGCTGTGGCGTGTGCTGTGGCGTGTGGCGTGTGCTGTGGCGTGTGGCGTGTGCTGTGGCGTGTGGCGTGTGTTGTGGCGTATGCTGTGGTGTGTGGCGTGGCGTGTGGCGTGTGGCGTGTGGCATGGTGTGTGGCGTGTAGCGTGTGCTGTGGCGTGTGCTGTGGCGTGTGTTGTGGCGTATGCTGTGGTGTGTGGCGTGGCGTGTGGTGTGTGGCGTGTGGTGTGTGGCGTGTGGCGTGTGGCGTGTGCTGTGGCGTGGCGTGTGGCGTGTGCTGTGGTGTGTGGCGTGTGGCGTGTGCTGTCTCTCACTTCCCGTCCTCTCCCCAGACTCCACAGCCTCCTCGCCATTGTCTTCCTTGTCCTCGGCATCCTCGTCGCCCACCTCCTTCAGCTCCCTCTCTCCTGGTCGCAAAGCCCGTCCTCCCTCGGGGCTCTGGAGCCCGGCCTACGCCTCCCATTAGCCGCGCGTGGGTGCCCGCTGTGGGCGTGCCCGATGAGACCCGCCCTGGCTGGGCCCGTCCCGCTGGGGTGGCCCCGGAGCCGGCTGCTTGCTGCAGTCGCGAGCCCTGAGGCGGGCGGCGTCCCCTCGGCGGCCGCCTGGCTCCCTGCGCGGCGTCTGCGGCTCGTTCGCGTTCCCTCTGTGTGGCTCCAGCGCCTGCAGCTCTGTGCAGACGCGGCCATGGGGGGGCAGCCCCTCCCCCTCCCCCGCAGAAGTGGACGTCCTTCCCTCAGTGACTGCTGGGACGAGGGGCAGGCCCCGCCCCTCCTGGACACCTCAGGAACACAGCCCAGAAAGATGCTGGACTCGGCCCCGCCCCGGGAGAGACCCCGCCCTCGACGTCCTCGCGCCCGAGGGGCTGAGACCAGTGCCGCCCCCCGCGCTTGTTCTGTCCACCTCTCCAGTACCTCAGCAGATCTGAGCCAGGGGCCCAGGCCGGGAGGCCTCCCCACCCCGAGCCGGGGAGCCGCCCGCGGGGCAGCCGCAGGACACCAGGCGTCCCGAGCCGGGGAGCCGCCCGCGGTGGGCGCTCGTGAAGCTGTGATGGAGGCCCCGCCTCGCCCGCTGCCTGAACCGGGGGGCCTGGGGGGCCGGGGCCGTTTTCTTTGCTTTGTTACTAAAGTTGTGTGTGGTTTCCTAAAGGGCTGTGGTCGTTGCTATCCTGACCCGCCTCCCGGCCTGTGCCCACTCCCTGCCACCAGCGCCTGCCCCGTCAGGAGGTGCAGCCCCGAAAACGCGCTCAGCGCCCCCTCCTTCCTCTCGGGCACCTGCTCCTCCCGCCGGGCTCCCCTGAGCTCGTGCTCCCCACTCCCGCCTTCCAGCCCTCCGGATGGTTCCCTGCTGGCTGCGGGCCACCTCCCTGTCATCCTGGAGTCCCCCACGGCGGGCCCCAGGAGACAAGCCCTGCGCTGGAGCTCTGCCTCCTCGCCCAGCTTCCTGAGGCTGGAACCTCACCCACGGTAGCGACCATGACCCTGCTGCCACCGCGGGGTGCAGGTGTCCCAGGGCCGGGGCTGTTGGGGCGAGGGCCGTGGGAAGGTCAGGCCTCTCTGTGCGCTCCCTCGGGGCCTGGCGTCAGGAAATTCTTCTATGCCCCTCCCCTCCCCCCACCCCCGGCCAGGATGGCTGTCCAGCCTCCCTGCCCCAGCCGCTAGCACCTTCACGCCTGGGGGCACAGGCAGGGGCTCCCGCAGCGCACCCCACGAGGCACACTGAACACCGGGCGACCAGCCCCGCTTAGCTTCCTGTTCCCAAGCCAGCCACACAGCTCTCCCTGCGGGGCCAGCAAAGGCTTCGGCACCAGTTAGCGCCAAAAATACAATGCGGCGTACAGATGGTTCTTCTCTGGAATTCCCGTGTTTGGCCAGAAAGGACCTGTCTGCCCTCGGTGTGCTCTGCAGCCGCAGCCAGGACCTGGGGTTAGGACCCATCCACACCCGCACCGTGGGGTGGCAGCAAAGGCCGGGCCAGGGCCACCACCTGGAACCTGGAGGGTCCCCGGCAGGAGGACGCTCACCTTGCTCTGCCCTGCCTGCCTCCGCCCCTTGGCCTCACCACCTGCCCACTGGAGGGGTGGGGCTCACCGGTCTGCGTCAGGCCTTGAGCCTCTGCAGGCGGGGAGGGGGTTCACATCCCCGTGCCCATCAGGAAGCTCTGGGAGCCTGGGGTGGGGCGGAGGTCTCAGGTCCTCCTCAAGCCTGTCCCCCTCCCACCCAGGACAGCACACCACGACTGGGGGAATGGAGGGCGGCTGGTGAAAGCTGCTGACCTGGGGGTCTACTGGCATTACTGCAGCCTTTGAGGCCAAGGCGTATCTCTTGAGCCAGGAAGATGCATATCTCTATCTATTCGTCTGTCTGTCTGTCTGTCTATCTATAATTTCAGCAGTTGGTACTGCTGAATTTGAACTCAGACCCTTGCATTTGCTAGGCAGGCCTTCTACCAATTAAGCCGTGCGCACAGCCCATTTTGCTCTGGTTATTTTTGAGGATTGTAATCCTCCTATTTACACTTTCTGCCATAGCTAGGATGACAGACGTGCACCATCTTACTAGTATTATTCTTATTAGTAAGGGTCCCAAACTGTTTGAGATCTCCGGATCCCCACTCTGTCAAGCGGCCAGGGCTACAGGCCACCGCACCCGGTGCAACTTCTCTTACTGAAGCGTCAGGACAGAGAGCACTGTCCTGCAGATTCTTCTAAACTTTTACTAACGTGGCCAAACTGGTATTTGCGGTCAGTCTTGAGCAAAGAATTGGAGGAGACACGTGGGTTGCACGAAGCAGGTGGACACACTAAATAAAGCAGGTGAGGTGAAGGCGTGCTCGCGGTGTACCGGCAGCCTTAGCCGGGGAGCCGCGGGGCCCCAGCCAGTGGATTCTGACGTCGTAAGGCTGGTTTGGGTGGTGGGTAGGGTAGGAGAGTCCCTCGCCCGGAGGAAGTGCATTCCCACCATGCGCTCTGGTATAACGATGCTAATTCATGCCTCAATTAAGGCGTTGCGTGAAAGGTCATGTCGTGCTCCACGCGTGCCACTTAGAGGGGAGGCCACCTTTGCGGGGTGCTTTTCTTGTTTGTTTCTACCATCCTGGGGCTTGAACTCGGGGCCTGGGCATCATCGCTAAGCTCCTTTTGCTCAAGGCTAGCACTCTACCGCTTGCGTCATCGCCTTCTGGGGGAGGGAATGGCGGGTAGTTGTTTGGAAGTAAGAGTCACAGATTTCCTGCCCAGGGTTGGCTTCACCCTGTGATCCTCAGATCTCAGCCTCCAGACTAGCTCGGATGACAGGCTACAGGATGCTTTGATGACAAGATCCTTTGCCTGGAGGATGTCGGGAGATAGGTCTTCTCCCTCTGTTGTCTAACCTTCCTCTCTTGCCTCAGTGCTTTATGACATCCAGAATCATGATGTTTTTTCTTCGGAAGTCCCATCATAGAGTGGCCGTTCCCTGTAGCCTCGCATGCCTGTTGTTGACCCGGTTGGTTTCTCTGTGAGAAGCGTTGCTCATTATAGTCAGCACTGTACTGGCTCAGATGTTGAAGGCTTGCTCCACTGGGTGGCGCTGTTGAGAGGAAGTGGAACTCGGAAAGGGCGGGCCTTGAGCACAGGAAGTGGGCCCTCGGAAGGGACCTGGAGGCAGACTCAGAACACACCCCAGGCCCTCCCCTTGCTCATGAGGTGCTGCGCTTTTCAGGGTCCCAGAGTGCTGGGTGACCAGATCATGGAACCGGGAGCCCAAATTACCCTTTCTCTTCGTAAGCTAGTCGTCTCAGGTGTTTTGGTACAGCAGGGCAAAGCTGACTGCTGCGGGCACCAAAGCCAGAGTCCCCCCCCCACCCGGGGGGATTATCGAGGAGTGGGACCACTGAGTCATGACAACCGAGCCCATTATCGATCTTGTTGAATACCATTAAGTTAGTTTGTGAAACCTTGTGACAATTGACACATCCACCAGCTGGATTAGTTCTGCTTCCCTCTTCCTTGCCAACACAGTATTGCCATATGTGTATATTTGTTTTTGCTGGCTTGGGAGGTGGAAAACAGCATTTTATGACTAATCCAAATTCCTTTATTGCTAGAGAAAATAAGCTTTCGGCTTGTTTATTGGTCATTTGGATTCCCCACTGTGAATTGTCTGTTTTCCATCCAAATGTTTACTTTTTTAAAGTTAATTGTCACTCCAAAAGAGATGTTACAAAATATGCTCTGTTGTATATGAGCCATATCAGCTAGCTATTGCTGTGTAACAAATGACCTCCAAATTTAAGTGACTTAAATCTGCCAACAAGAATTTTTAAGTCCAGGGCTCTGCTCATCTAGACTGGGCTTGGGCCGGAGTGGCTGGCTCCACCCCCTCCCCCTCCCCCCTCCCCCCCTCCCCCCCCCCCACCACACACACAGCTGGACAGGTCCTGATAATGACAATGTAGGTACGAAAAAGCACGTAGGAACACAGACCACCTCTCCAGGGGTGGCGGGAGTGGGCGTGCTCTCATTGCACTAGGGTATTTTGTTCCGACCTTCCATTCCCTCCTTTCTGACAGTGCTGGGGCTTGAACTTGGGGTTTTGCGCTCTTGCTTGGCTTTTACAAGGCTAGCCCTCTACCACTTGAGCCACAGCTCCACTTCCTGCTTTTTTAGTGGTTAATCGGAAATAAGATCTCACGGTCTTGGCTGCCTGGGCTGGCTTCAAACTGTGATCCCGAGACCTTAGCCTCCTGAGTGGCTGGGATTATAGGCGTGATCTGTGGGGACCTGACAGCTTTCCTTCTTGATTCATACTGACCCAGGCATCGGTCCCTGGCCCCTGAGGAGGAGAGAAATCTCACCGTTATGGAGAGACAAATGTTTGTTCTCTACCATACCAAGTATCTTCAACAAGACCTCACGAAGCCCATAGGACAAACTGACAAAAGACACTTGTATCTTATGTATTGATATTTTCTGTTTAGTAGTCTTTCTCCAAAATATTATTTTGGTGTCAGGCATTGAACCCTCATTCCTGCTAAGCAAATTCTCTACCACTGAACTACATTCTCAGTTTGCTAACAAAGCCAAATTCTAGAACCTGTGACCCAACTCAACTCCTTCCCTGTATGGATGGGGAAACTAAGGCCCACGGGTGGGGGGAGAGACTGGCCCCAAGGGAGACATCACGACCAGCCCGCCCTGACGTGGAAGGTTCCGTCAGCCATGCAGGTGGCCTGTGTCAGGCTGTTCACGCGGGTGCTTGCTTGAGTCACCTTGAGTTTCTGCTGAGACTCAGTTCTGTCTCAAGGAGCCAGTTAGAGCGAAGATCTCAGCCTTCAGTCAAACAAGCAACCTCAGAGTGAGGGAAAAGAAAACCGAAGGCCGACTGGGGGGGGAGGCGCCTAGAGATTGTTACTTTCAGTTTTATGTTGTATGTAATTAACAAAATTCTGCCGAGGATTTCCTTAGCAGCTTCACCAGATGACCACTTCCATTTGCTGAAACGAGCGTTTCTGTATTTACTGAAAGCCAAGAAAGGCAATGTATAAGACCCAGGAAATCCGAATCCAAAAGAAAGGCCGCTGCTTCCCGAGCCTGGAGGCGTGGGGGTGGGGGTGGGGTGCTCGTTGCCCGGTTTCTTCCCCACCGAAGAGGTAGATACGAAGGAGAACTTACCAGCAACCTGGCAGAGGGCGCTCAAGCAGAGCAGAAGTGCCCTCTCCACCAGATGGCTCGAGCAGATCACGTCTCCCACCTCCACGCCTCCACCTCCTGGTCCGCAAAATGCTCCTTAGCGTCCAGCCGCCTTCGAGTTACGGCCTGAACCGCAAACGTCCAGGGGGGCCGGGCACCGTGGCTCACCCCTGTGATCCCGGCCACACAGGCCGAGGGCTGAGGATCCCGGAATGAAGCCTGCCCAGACTGGAAAGCCCGGAGACCCCAGTGAAGAGCGAAAACCTCGGAGCGGCTCGCCGCCTTCGCTAGAGGGAAGAAAAGGCAAGTGAGGGCGGGAGACCCTGAGTTCAAGCCCCAGGACCGGCACCGAGAAAGGAGCAAGGCCTTGAAGGCCTGCGCGCTAACAGCGGCCCCCGTCTGGGGCCGTGGGGCCGGTGGAACGCTCAGGATGAGGTACTTAGTTGGGGAAGTTAAATCATGGTAGGAGGTCACTCCTGGGGATGCTGCAACCCAGCCCCTTCCCTGTCTGTCCTCTCTCTCTCCCTCTCTCTCTCCTTATTGGCTTCTATGGGGTAAGCCACTCGCTCAGCCACAGATTGCAGCTCCAGTGCTCTGCCTCGCCACCAGCCCAAAGCCATGCGGTCACAGGACCGTGGCTGCTCGGAGGCTGCGACAGCCCAAATAACCCCTTCCTCCTAGCTGGCTCATTCCGGATAGTTCCGGTGCCGGCCGGCTGGATCGGAGGCTCCTGTGGTGGAGACTGAGCACCACGGTGAGCGGGGTCCGCGCCCAGCCAGCGCCAGCGTCCTCCCGTCCCCCTCGCTCGCCTCGGGACGGCGCTCTGCTGCCCCAGAGCCGCGGGAGCCAACCGATCGGCGCGCAGAGGGGCGGGTGGGCGTCCCCACGCGAAGGCCCCGCGGCCCTGGACTGTGGGGGCGGCGCCGTGGGGCCGAGTCACGGCGGCTGGACGGGCGGTGGGAACAGCAAGGCACACCGCCCGCCGCGGCCGGCCGGCAGGGGAACGGTGGCTTCCGGAGCTCCGGGCTCAGAGGCCTGGGCCGGTGCCGCCCGCCGGGCCCCAGGCTTGTCCGGTTCCCGGCACGGGAGCCCCGCCAGGCCTGGGGGGTTTGAACTCAGCCCCGCAGGGAGGGAAAGCCAGCGCAGCCAGAGCTCTGCTTCCCGTCTCGCTCGTTTTTGAGCTTGGTGAGGATGTCTGCCGGGGCACACGACTTTCCCCCGTGACTGAATGAATGAAGCCCACTCGGTGAAACTTCACCAAGTTCACTTGATAACCAAGACCTATTTTTATCAAATTGTGTCGTAAAATGCCCAATCACAGTCGATCCTCCTTGTGATTCATTCTGCTAAAGGCTTGGTAGCTTTCTATTAATAAAAACGTGCCATTACGTATCGGATGACAGGTTGCAGATGCCATCCTCGAAGGCTTCGAACTTGTAGGGAGTGAGGAATGGAGTGGGGGCCCTGCGGGGGGCCGGGGGGCACCGGGGTGGTGTCTGGGCAGGCGCGCCGGGGCTGGAGGTTACGCCAGGGGCGCGGGGAGCCCCTTGACGGTGGTCGGTCCGCGGGGAGTGCACGGGCCGTGTCTGTGAAGTGTGCGGCTGCCTCGTGGGCCCCCCTTTGTCTTTCTCTGGCTCCCTTCGGGGCCCCATGGGCAGGGGCCAGGCTGCCTGCGAGCCCCTCCTCCTCCACTGGAGTGTGGGGTGCAGAGGTGTGCCCCAGTGGTGCCCCAGCAACCAAGCTGCCCGCCTCCAATCTGCTCTCAGCCTGCCGGAGAGAGAGCGGAGCTGGTGGCCCCAGACGGCGGGGCCGCGGCTCCTCTCAAAGCAGCCCGCACTGAGACGCGGGGCGGCCGTGCGGGGCCTGGGGGACACGGCCAGCAGCCGTCCCTTCTCAGACCCAACGGGAACATGAGAGGCACGGGAGGGAGGAAAGAAGAGAGGAAGGAAAGGGGAGGGAGGGAGGGGGGAAGAAGAGCAGGGAGGGAGGGAAGCAGCCACAGCGCGTAGTGAACACTGGGGAGCCGGAAGGCCAAGCCCGGCCTGGGTGCCCTGAGCCGCGTCTGCCGCCCCTCTGAATGCCTGCCAGGCCCGGCCCGGATTCTATCCCCACGTCTTAGATGGGGACAGGTGGAGCCCCGCCCCCCCCCCCCCCCCCCCCGGCTCAATTCCGGCGAGGCCATCCTGACTCCGGGCCTCTTCTCGCCTCCTCCACCAGCTGTGCAGGACTGGGGGGCTGGGAAACGCCCCGACCCCGATCAGGAAGGGACCAGTAAGGGACCATCATGAGGAAGGTCAGGCTCTCGTGCTCAGGAGCCGGTGGGGGGGAGCGAGCGGGCGCTGGCCGCCTGGCCACTCCAGAAGCCGCCGAGATCTGAGCACGGAGCTTCGAAGCCAGCCAGGCCACAGCATAGCCAGCTCAAGGCCCTGAGTTCAAATCCCAATACTGACACCCGCCCCCCCCCCAAAAGGACATCAGTTCACCTGAAATTCCAGTTTAACTGGACACCCTGTATTTTTCCTGACGACCCCCGTTGTGGGGGGGGAGGGGGGAGGGAAGCCGAGGCGGGTGGGGGGAGGGGGGCAAGGCTGGGCAGAACCTGGATTTCATCTGGGGTGTTGGTGAAGCAGGACGGAGCCTGGCCCCCGGCTCCGGGTGGGGGTGCCTTGCCTGCCGGGGCTGGGGGGGGGCTGGGAGGGATGGGGAGCGGCTCCAGGCGCCCACGTAGCCCTCTGGAAGATGATTCATCCCAAGCAACAGGCAAGACGGCAGCTGCCTCCGGCTGGGAGGCAGAAACATCCCTTATATAAAGGGAGAGGCAGGGAGGGGCGAGGGAGGACGGGGGGGGGGGGGGGTAAAATTAGAATAACTTCTCGTCATTAGAAATGCAGTAGGGGCCTGTGACTCCCGAGCGGGCTTCCTGCAGCCTCGGGAAGGCTCCGGAAGGCTCTGGAAGGAGAGCCGGCCAGCGAGTGGAGACCCAGGGCTGCAGGAGTCGGCCCTGGCCACACGGGCCAGCCGCGGGAGCTCTGTGCCTCCATCCCTGGTGCCGCTGGCCAGCCTCGGGGGGGGGGCTCATGCCCGCCTTGCCCTCCCTGGGCCTCGGTTTCCCCCGCGCACTGAGGTGAGGATGGTAGGGAGATTACGTCTAGGACAGGACTCAGACCGAGGAGGGCCAGGCGAGGGGAGGCGAGCCCTCCTGGACGGGCACAGCCGTCGGCGTGGAGCCGCAGCCAGCTTCAGACCTCAGCCGGGCCCTCGTTTGGCATTTCTAGGCTGTCACATCAGACGTGTTAAAAGGCACCCACATGCCTCATTAAATAAAATTTATGGATGGCGATGGAAGAGTTGGGTTGAAATGCAATTGACTAGCTGACTGATGTTACGTTCTGCGGTGTTTAATTAAACATGTATTCATCGTCACGTGTCACCGTGGCTTTGCGTTGTCGTCTCCCCTCCCCGGTTCACGTGCACTTCCGCATACAGGCCGGGACCGGCTCCTGGCCGAGCCCCCCCATCTGTGAAGGGGGGGGCCTGCGTGAGATGAGCCCCGGGCTCCCCGGCCGAGGCCGGGCCCGCGGGGCCTGGCGGGGGGGGGGGGGGTTGGAGCAGCGCCCTGGCTTCCCCAGCTTGCCGGCCGCCCTTCCGCCCGAGCCACGCCTCCCCCAGCCCGGGGCTCTGCTGGGCGTCCTGGAAATGGCAGTCCCGCAGACTTTCCTGCTCGGGCTGAATCCTGCAAGCCAGCGGCCTCTACCGGCGATCCTCGGTCTCGGCCTCCCGCGTAGCTGCGATGACGAGGGGGTGGCGGCCACCGTGGCCTCTTAGGGAAGAGGTGTCAGAGCGCCTGCTGGCCTCCCGTCCCTTCTCCCCCGAGGGGCCCAGTCACAGGCGCCCTCCTGAAGTTAGAGGGCCCTTCCGTGTCCACGCGGGACCCGTGGGTGACTTCGTCTTGGGTTGCTCGGCCTCTGGAACTGTGAGAGATCCGTTTCAGCTGCCTGGAAGCACCAGCCTGAGGGGGGGCAGGGGGGAACGGACTGGGGCACCCAGGAATCTTGGGGAGGGGGGTGGCCTAGCCCGGGCTCTGGGGAGAGGAGGGGGAGGGGAGCACTGCCAGGCTTCCTGCCAGCGGATGGTGCTCGGGCACCGCACCAGGGCCCCTCCGGCCGCCGGGCCCCGAGTCCTGTGGGAGGTGGGAGGGGTCTTGCTGAAATGCTGAGTTCCTGGGGGGAATTGGGGTGATGAGGACTCGACTCCACCAGGAGGGCACTGTGCCCGTCCCCTCACTTAACGTCACGATTTCCAACATCCCTGGGCAGGTGGCATAATTGCCCCCAATTCACAGAGGTGCGGCGGGCGCGTGGCCGTCAGGACGAGCCGGTGGAGCCCTCCCCGGCCCCGCACACAGTGTCTGAGGTTGTAGAGGACGTGTGGCCCGAGCCACCACTCGATCCCTTGCAGGGCTTCCCAGCGGACAGAGACCTCAGCGGCCCAGCGGACGGAGACCTCAGCGGCCCAGCGGACGGAGACCTCAGCGGCCCAGCGGACAGAGACCTCAGCGGCCCAGCGGACAGAGACCTCAGCCGCTGTCAGCTCAGCTCAGTCCCCCCCCACCCCCACCCCCCCGCCTAGAAGATTGCCTTCCATGGACGGCAAGTGATAGGAACTTCCAGTGTTGACTAAGTCCATTTGGGTAAGAAAAAAAAAACCTTAAAAATTAGTATTCTTAGTTAAATTGATTTTTAATGGACGCGTGGCGACATGAAAGCTGTGCATATTAATGGAGTGCGCGATGGGACTCTCAGGCAGGCAGGCATCGTGTAATGTTTTCAGAAAGCCTCTCACTAAAGATATTGCCCCCCGAAAAGAAGAGGAGCCGGGTGTCAGTGCTCACGCCGGTCACCCCAGCTGCTCAGGACGCTGAGATCTGAGGACGGCAGTTCAGAGCCAGCCCGGGCAGGAAAGTCCGTGAGACTCTTATTCCCAGTTGGCTCCCAAAGAAGCTGGCATCGGCACTGTGACTCAAAGTGGCAGAGAAGTAGCCTGGAACAAAAGCGAGGTTAGGGACAGCACCCAGGCCCTGAGTTCAAGCCCCAGGACCAGCCCTCCACCCCCCTCCCAAAAAAGGAAAGAGAAGGGGCTGAGCTGTGTGGCCAGCACGCGGTCGACCCCAGTCTGGTTCTCCAGCCCCCCAGCGGGAAAAATGTAAAGAAAAAACCCAGAAAGTACGTTCAGAGCCTCAGGCACGGCAGAGATGGTGGCCGAGTGTCCGAATTTGGAATGACAGCGGGGCGTCTTCTGTTAGCGGCTCTGCGTCCTGAGGTGGCTCAGCCCCTCTCTGGGCCGTGAGTTTCGCCGTGGGTAAGGAGGGATTGTCGGCCCAGATCACTCCAGCCGAGGCGCTGAGTGGAACGGCTCCTTTCCTGAGCCTCCTCCCTTCTTCAGGGAGAGTCCAGTCCTCCACGTGGAACAGTGGCCCCCACAGCAGGGCCGACTCCGGGTGCCCCGCGGGGTGCACACGGGCTTGGGGCGCAGAGCCGCAGACGGCCCCGTCCACAGGGCAGCTCCGGGGGTCTCTGAAAGCGTCGTCAGCCCCAGGAGCGCCTCGGCCCTTCCACGCCCCCCCCCCCCCGGACACGGAGAAGGGGGTGGCGGACGAGCGACGGCCACGACCGGCATCCTCACGCCAAGAGCCTGCAAGTGCTGCTTGGCCCTGCGACAGCCCGGCCGCCCGGAGCAGCAGGGCGGGCGGGGGGGGGGGGGGCGGCAGGAGACCCGCAGGCTGGAACCCCGAACCCAAGGGCGCTCGGGAGAACGTCTTCCTCGTCAACGCGTGCAGCGCGCTTCCGAAGAAACTCCGATTCCTTTTTCTTCTCTTCTAGAAAGAAGCTCGCTCCCATCTTTTGTCCAGGCTGGCCTTGGACTTACGACGCTCCTGCCTCAGCCTCCGGAATAGATGCGATTACGAGCATGTACCAAAATGCCCAGCTATTACTCGCTGCCTTTTGATAGGTGAGTTGGGAGCATTAATATTTATTGTAGTTTTGGGTCTCTTTAGAGTTATTCAGCTAGTTCACCTTGTATTTTCAATTATTCATGATTTCATTTGTATTATTTATATCGTTGTTCATTTTGTAGGCTTTTTTTTTTTTTTAAATAAAAGGAGAGTTTCCCGGGCACCAGTGCCTCATACCTATCATCCTAGCTACTCAGAAGGCCGTGAGGATGGTGGTTCAAAGCCAGCCAGGGCAGGAAAGTCTGTGAGGCTCTCGTCCCCAATGAACTACCTAGAAAACGCTGGAAGTGGGGCTGTGGCTCAAGTGGTAGAGCATGAAGAGGTTCAGGGACAGAGCTCAGGCCCTGAGTTCAAACCCCAGGACTGGTGAGAGCGAGAGCAAGAGAGCGAGAGCGAGCGAGAGAGAGAGCGAGCTTATTTACTTGAAAGTAAAAGGAAAGTCTTGGAAGAAAGTAGCAGAAACTCTGCAGCTGGAGAGGGGATTGAAGTGTTTTATTTTGCAGTTCTTTTTCATTTGTGTCACTTAAAAATCGAATATGAAATATAAAATTAAAATAATAAATATACAAAATGTAAAATTGAAGTAATCAGATTTGCCTGCTGAGTTACTCTTTCTTAGCCTCCTTTCCACTTTCCCCTTTTAGACATCTTAATAAGTTTTATTGTTCTATTTTCATACATGCGTATGAAACTCCCGGGTCATATTCCTGGGCTCCTTCAACCCTCCTCTTCTCTCTCCCTCCCACGGATTCCTATGTCAAACAGCCCTCAAATTTCATGTTCTTTTTTTACTTTTTAGGTTCATTTCTACATGAGATGACATGAGAACTTGTCTTTTTCCATCTGGCTAATCTCACTTAATGTGAAATAAGTTCTACTTGTTTTCCTACAAATGACATAATTCCATTCTTTTTTACAGCAGAGTAATACTGTGGTGTACACACACATACACACATACACACACACACAATTTTTTTTATTGACACATTTGTTTTCTTGGCAGCTTTGTGGGCTTTGCACCTGCTAGGCAGGTGCTCTACCTCTTGTACATGGTTGTGATATGGATTTCCTTGGCGACCTAATGATTCTGAACTTCTCTCTGTTGCTTATCCTATCTTCTTTGGGGCAATATCTATTCAAATTATCTGCCCACTTTTGAATCTACTTATTTGTCTTTTTTATTATTGAGTTGTAAACATTCTTTCTATATTCTAGATACAAGTCTGTAATCAAATAAATACATGGTTGACAAATATTTTCTCCTGTCCTGTGGGCCGTCTTTCCACTTTCTTAATTGTGTCCTTTGGGGCACGAACGTTTTTCATTTTGATGATATCCAGTTTACTTGTTTTTGTATTTCGTCATCTGTGCCTTTGATTTCTTTTATAAACCACTGTGGTTTGAATCTGCATTTTCCTGGTGACTAACGAGGCTTCTATGTGCCTCTTGTCATTTGCATATTTTCTTTGGTGCAATATCTGTTCAAATCTTCCACTCATTTTGGCTGAGTTGTTTGTTAAGTTGTAAGGGCTCCGTAGATATTCTATACAAGTCCTCTGTGAAGCAAACATTTGCTTCCTTTTCTTTCTTTTTTCCTTTCCTCATTTCTTTTCGTTCCCTTTCCTTTTTTCCTTCCTTCCTTTTTGCATTTCCGTTTAGGGTCTCCCTTTGTTGCCCAGGCCCGGCTTGAATTTGTAATCTTCCTGCTTCAGCCTCCAAAGTAGCTGGCATTACACAGCTTGCTATCCAACCTGGCTGTCTTTTACTTTCACTTTTCTTAGTAGGATTTTTTTTTTTAACTTGTGGGTCCTGGGGCTTGAACTTAGGGCCTGGGTGCTGTCCCTGGGCCTCTCTGTGTGCAAGGCTAGTGCTCTACCACTTCAGCCACAGTGCCACGTCTGGATTTTGAGTGGTTAAATGGAGATGAGAGTCTCATGGGGGACTTTCCCGCCTGGGCTGGCTTTGAACTGTGATCTTCAGATCTCAGTCTCCTGAGTAGTTACGATTACCAGCATGAGCCACTAGTACCCAGCCCTTAGTAGAATATTTTAAAGAGTAAGTTTTATGCCAGGTGGTTCATGCCTGTATTCCCAGCTACTCAGGAGGAAGGGTTTGGGAAGATTGAGGTTCCAACCCAGGAAAGTTCTTGAGATCTCATCATAGTTGTCATCTCAGCTAGGTGGGAAGCTGAGATCATTTCTGTGAATTTTCCCCATCTCAACAGCAAAAGCTAGTGCATGGTGGTGTATGTGCCTAGCTTCCAGCCATGGCGGCAAGTATAAACAGGGCGGTCACAGCCCAAACTTGCCCCAGACAAAACAAACAAACGTAAAAACCCAAGACCCTATTTATAAAACAACCAGAGCAAAAAGGAGATAGCTCAAGCAATAGAGCACCTGCCTAGCAAGCATGAAGCCCTGAGTTCAAACCCCAGAACTGCTAGAAATCAAAACAGGAAGTTCACACAGTGATGAAGTCAGGTTAGTGACTTTTTTTTCTTTCGGTCATTCAGATTTCTTGTTACTACTGTCTAGAGGCTGTATATATTCGGCATTTAACTTTCTGGGTTGAGGGTCATTGTGTTGCGAATGGATATCCGGTTTCCATGTTGGTTGTAAGACTAGGCTTTCCCGTGGTGGGCGTATCCCTCCCTCAGCTGGCCGAGCATCCCTGTGAAGAGCTGATTGCCCGGCTCCTCCCTCGCGTCTGGGCTCTTCTATCTCTCTCTATCCACTCGTGGTCCACCTTTCCAGCTATGACCATTTGCTTTGACTCTTGGTTGAAATAAGTGTTGAGACCGGTAGTGTTGTCCCTCACTCGCGTTTTGGAGTATGGACGGGAAAGGTTTTATCAGGCGGGACTGCGTGTTGTGTCCAAGCCCCTGCAAATGGGCACCGAGTGGGGACATCACTGGAATGATGGGAAATGTCCCCAGCAGGTTTCCTGGGTGGGGATGGCACCCACACACCCCAAAGGGATCTCCTTGTAAAGGAATACGAATGCAGCCCGCAGGCGCAATGCTACGTGACAGAGGAAGGCAGGGCCCACCTTTCCAGGCTCTGAGGAAATTGCTTTTTAAGCTGGAATTCTATACCCAGCCCAAGTGTCAACCAAGTGTAAAGCAACACACATTCAAGCACCTGAGGTTTCAAAGACCTCACAAGATGTGGCAGGGAGAATTGCCTGAGGATGTGTCCTGAAAAATAGGAAAAGAAGTCAAGTCCACACACGGTGGACCCAGCCCACAAGGGGGATGCCCGGAAGCCCCAGAGCTGGGGAGCAGGCCCAGGAAGCAGCCAGCCAGAGGACAGCCGCGAGGCAGAGAAGGAAAAGGAGCTTTCTCCAACAAATGATCACCTTACAAAAAGGTGGATTCTCCTAATGAGCCGCTGGATATGGATTAGGATAGTAAAATTAATAAGTATGAACAGCACTGTTCCCTTTGTAGCCCCTCTGAGTTCCATTACCTTTTTTTGGGGGGGGGAGTGTGCACATCTGTTTTTACATCTTCCTTTCCGCGGTTTGGTTCACATGGCTTGGCCTGCAAGTCATGTGTTTGTAGTATTCGAAGAGCAGGTGATTGTTCTTGGATTTGAGCATCTTTCTGTGCACACAACGGGGCGCCGTACCTGGAGTCACAGTGTAGAGCGCACACCGCACAGGCCCTAGCAAGGGGGAGGTGTGGAGCGGGTGGGAGCGCGGGGGAGGGGTCCTCGGTGACTCCGTGGGCGGTGGGCGGGGGGTGGGGGGAGGTGTCCCTCGGCCTGGCACCTGTGTGGACAGGAACGGGCCGGCCTGGCAGGGCGGCGTGCGGTGTGGGGTGGACACTGGGGCCCTGTGGAGCTCTGCGGCTGGCACGACCCTGCAGTGGCCCAGATAAAAACGAGAGGGCCTGGCATGGAAGCCCACGGGTTCCGGCTCCCGAGTCTGGGCCGCACACGTGCACACAGTCCCGGCTCCCGAGTCTGGGCCGCACACGTGCACATGATTCCGGCTCCCGAGTCTGGGCCGCACATGTGTGGGCAGTTCCAGCTCCCGAGTCTGGGCCGCAACCAAGGCCGGTCAGTAGGCTTTTTGTTCACTTTTTACTTCCCCAATACATCCATCTTTTTATCATCTTGTAGCTGGACACTGTGTGGAGCACTCAGGGGAACCAGGAATCCCCTCCCTTGGGGGGGCACCCCGTTCCATTATAGCAAACCCCACTTCAAGAAGCTGAGGAGAGGAGGAGATGGGAGATGAGGAGCTGAGGAGGAGCTGAGGAGAGGGGGAGATGAGAAGCTGAAGTGATGAGGAGAGGAGAGGAGATGCTGAGGAGAGGAGAAGCTGGGGAGCTGAGAAGCTGAGAGATGAGAAGAGGCCTGCAGCTCCAGCAGAGGGGAGCCCTCCCCCTCCCTCCGCCCCTCCCGCCGGCCCCGCCCTCCCACTCGCCCCGCCCCGGAGGCCCCGCCCCTCTCCCCGCCCACCAGAGGCCCCGCCCCTCACTCCCACCCTTCGCCCCGCCCACCGGAGGCCCCGCCCCTCGCCCTGCCCACCGGAGGCCCCGCCCCTCGCCCCGCCCACCTGAGGCCCCGCCCCGCCCTCCCCGCGCGCGCGGCGCCGCCCCCTCCGTCACTTTGCAAACTCCTCGCCTGCCGGCGGCGGGCGCAGCTCCGCGCCCTACCGGCCCCGGCGCGAGGCGGGCAGCGGACCGCGGACCGCGGGCGGCGGCGCGGGGAGCGGGCGGCGCCGAGGCACCGGCGGGGGCGGGAGCCACGCGGGGCCGCGCCCGCCCGCCCTCCCCGCGCCGCCGCGCCCTCCGGGCCCCGCCGGGCCCCCCGCCCGCCCGCCCGCCCGCTCCCTGCCCGCCGGCCCGCCGGCCCCGCCGCCGCGGCGGCCATGGCCGCGCCGCCGCCCCGCCGCCCGCTCGCCTGAGCCGGCCGGGCCCGGGCGGGGCGGGGCGGGCGGGCGGGCGCCATGGCCAGCGGCGCCGAGCCCCCCGGCGCGGGCCCCGCGGCCGGCTACCTGCGGGAGCTGACCCGCATCGTGGCGGCGCAGCAGGAGCTGCTGGCGCGCCGGCGGCGGCGCATCGAGGAGCTGGAGCGGCAAGTGGCGCGGCTGGGCCGGGAGAACGCCGGCCTGCTGGAGCGCCACCGGCGCCACCTGGCCGCGTGCGCCCGCCGCCCCGCCCCGGGCCCCGGCCCACCGCCCGCCGCCGTCCCGGAGCGCGGCGTCCGCGGGGACAGGTGAGCGGGGACGCGCGCCAACTTCGGGGCGGGCCGGGCGGGCGGGCGGGGCGGGGGCCGTGGCCGCCCCGCGCGGGGCGCCCGGCCGCACCGGGGTCACCGGCAGGCGCGGTCCCGGCCGGGGATTACCGGCTATTTCGGACCGGGATTAAGGGGCGCGGCGGGGCGGGGGCCCCGCCTGGCCCCGCTCCGCTCTCCGGGACCCCGCGTCCGGCCTGGGGGGGGGGGGCGGGCCCGCGGCGGCTCGGGAGGCTCTGGGGGCGCCGGCTCGGGAACGGGGTCCCGTCCCAGCCGCCCGCCCGCTCCCTTCCCGCGGCCGGCGCGCGCCCGCCGGGGCCGGGGGACCGGGTGACCTGGAGGACCCGGGGAGCGGGGAGCGGGGAGCCGGGGCCGGGCTGGGACGGGGACCGGGACCGGCTGGCCGCGGCGCCGGAGGAGGGCGTGAGGGCGGGAGCTCGGTCCCCCCGCGTGGCCGCAGGGCGCCCGGGGACCCCGTCACCTCTGCCGCCCGCCCGGCTGCCGCCTTCCCGCCCGCTCTCAGCCCTGGGCACCTCGGGCTCAGTCCCGGCCCCGAGACCGCGCCGCCCTTTCCCCGCGAGAGGCAAGAGGAGCCTGCGCCGCCCCTGCGCCCGAGGGCCCCCAGCCTGGGGCGAGACACCCGCGGGGCGCAGGCCGCCCCGGGGCGCCCATCCCCCGGGGGATGGAGCCCGCGAAGCTCTCCGTGCTCACCCGGGATCATGAGGTGCGGGGACCGCGCTCGGAGAGGCAGCGCCTCCTCCGCTCGCGCTGGCATGGAAGGCAGAGCAGCGCCCCTCGGGGGCTTATCTTAGAAGCCCCCCAGCTCCGTGTCCATCCAGCCGTCTTGTCGTCGTCCCCCCCTCATCTCCCCTTTGAGACACAGCCAAAGCCTGTGTCACCTTTAAAACAAGCATAGCGCCGCCTTTAAGGAAGCAGGGTGGCAGCTCTGTGTCCTGGCCCCGCGACCCAGCCCCGGGAGCTCCACTGAGCCCAGAGCCTGCCGTGCCTTGCCCTGCAGGTCAGGGCTGGCCAGCACGCACGGCGCTGTCCGTCCGTGGGGACTGGGGCTGCCGGCCCCTCAGGAGCTAGGGGGGAGGAACAGGAACTGGGGTTTCCTTCACGAGTGTGCCCACTGCGGCCCGTGGTGCACACCCAGCCCAGCTCCGAGCCTTTGGGAAGGGGAAGGCAGGCTGGTGAGGTCCCAGGCCCCTGTCCCGGTGACACCCCAGGCCCTTGGCGTCCTGTCGCCCCCTCACGTTCTTGGGACCAGTGACCACTTTTTCAGAATGTGCGCTGGACGTGTCCCCTCTGCTCCCCCGTGGGCTTCGGCGATGGATTAGCATAGGCAGACCGGCCCCCTCGAGAGCGCGTCTAAGCACCATCTCTGCGAGCAGGCTCATCCGAGACGTGTTTGGAGACATGAGAAAGTAGAGGAGAGAGGAAGGGGAATGTCGCTGACCGAGCTTGGGCCCGGGCCTTGTTCTGAACGTCCTAGCTGGGGGCCCTGGGCCATGCCACACCGCCTCTTCTGAACCCAGCTTTCCTTAGGCAGTAGGGGTGGTCTTAGCTGTCTCCAGTGCTTTTCCTGAAGATAACGGGAAAGAGCAAAAGAGACTCAGTAGATGGTCTGTGCAGGTCCGGGTTCCCGTGTCTGTCAGTTTCTCTCTTCCCTGTGCCAGCTGAGCCAGGCAGGAGGTGAGGAGTTTGGGGCAGGATGGAGAAAGGCTGGCCGGAAGGCAGGCTGGTGTTGGTCACTGTGATTGAGCTCCAGTTCCGGGAGGTGACGGCAGGGACATTTACTTCCCGCTGGGGACTGGCTCCGCTCCCCGCCCTCATCTTTGGGCACCGTTGGTACCAACACCTAGACCTCCCTGCCTGTGGACGGGGTCCATGGGAGGAGGCCTTGAGAACACGGTTCTGCGCCTTCCCTAAGATCCCGCCCAGCCTCTCCCGCCCCTCCAGCCCGCGCCCCACCCAGAACCTCCGTGCGCATCCCGATCATCCCGATCGGCCCCTCGGCGGAGAGCAGCGCGCTTCCCAGCGCCTCTGTGACAGTCGCTTGGTTCTGTTGTTGAGTTTCCCCTGGCGTCAGCGTGTGGCTGTCCGTGCTCTTCTAACGACCTGTTTCTAGATCCGCCCTCCTCCCACTGAGACCCGGCACCTGTAGGTGCTCGGTGGGTATCTGTTGAGAGGGTGGAGCCTGGAAGGGGAAGGTTGGTTGGCTTTATAGTTTTTCCCTCTAGAAGGTCAGATTGACCTTTGGTGGGTGCAGCTGGTGATGCGGGGTGTATAGAACTGAGTCTTGGGGAGCAAGGGTGTGTGTCATGAGTACACGGAGGGCTCCTGCAGGCTTTGCATGTCACTCGCCTCACTCTCAAGGCAGGTGCTTCGGAGGGAGAGGCGTGTGCCTCGGTTAGCCTCTGTGGTTTGGCTCCTGATCTTGCCCTCCCATCTTTCACACAGTGAATGATGAGGTCCCCCCACCCGCTCCCCAGGCCTCCCGCCTCTTGGTGCCGGGAGAGCTCGCATGCCTGCTTTCCCTCTTGCAGTGTGGTGCTATCACAGGAGGTGGCTGCGTCGGGGAGGGCGGGGAGGGAAGGAGAAGATGATCCCTTCTAGCCTTTGATCCTCTGAAGTTTCTTGGCACAAGTAAACACCAGCCTCCGGTGGCCGGCGGAGTGGCCTCCTCCCCCGTGTCCGCCTCCATTCCGGCCCAGGGGGCCTGTCACCTCGCACATCACCCGGGGAGGACGTTTTCCTGTGGCTCCGCGTGGTGACTCACGCTGGGGGAGGCTTCCAGTGGCATTCAGTCTCTGTTGACTTAGCAAACAAGCGCTCTTCCTGGTGTGTGGTGACATTAACCATGATGCTGGCATGTCACCGTGGGGACATGCTCAAGGAGAGCCCTGAGAGGGGGTGGCGGGAGGAAGCTGAGGTCCCGATCGGCCGTGGGCAAGGACACAGGAAGACCCGCTTAGGACTGTCCTGTGCGGTATTCCCCTGGCAGGCTGGCAAGTACCAAAGCTGGGATCAGGAGCTGCGAAGCAGACGGCTCTTTCCCCTCCTGAGCAAAGACCGGGGCCCCCCGGGGGGCCCGCGGGGAGAGGCTGAGAGGACCTTTTTTTCCGATCTGTGGGTGTGGCTGAGAAACCGGTGGTAGGATACGAGACACTGTGTCGATGCTTCCGTGAACTAATATTGTCGTTCCCAGCCGAGATAAAGCCAGCCCCTGGTGCCGGGAGCTGTCCCTTCGTCAGGAACAAGCTGCACCCTCCTTGGGACACTCGTCTTGTTTGGACAAAATGTATTAAGCTGTACAGGAGCGGGTGGGCCAATCTTATTTTCCCAGCAGATGGGAAGAGTCCGAGCGTTTCTCTGAAGCTCTCTTGGCCGCCTGACAAGCTAAGCGAATTATTATTTTACAACCTGGAAACTAAATCAGGGAATGCTTCTTTATCTGCTGGAGCTGAGAAGTCGGCATGTGAGGCGCGGCTGACAGAGCTGCCTGTCTCCCACGTGAATGTTCACCCTGGATCCAGGCTGGTGGTGCCCTGCCCGGGCTTCCGGGCAGGGGAGTGCGTGTGCGCAGCGGGGTCACGCTGAAGAAGGCTTTGGGGACCTCAGCGGCTTCTGTCACCTGGGTGGCTGTTTGTCAGCTGTTTTGCGGATGGCATTGTTTTTACAGCTGATCGGGTCATTTGTGCTGCTTTCCGTTTGTTACCTCCTTCTGTGTTAGAGCAGTGCGTGGCTAACTGGGGAAGTACACCATTGTGCCTGGCGGGGTATCATCTGAGTAATTGCCGCCGAGCTACCAACGGAACAAACACAGACCAGCTGGGTGTTCCGCAAGCACTGGATTTGGAGGAAGCCGATTGACCCAACTGGAATGGCCCAGAAGCTACGGATGGCGCGCACGGCCGTCCCAGCCCAGGGCTGTCAGCTTGCTCTGCCCCCACCCGGCGCAGACCAGGCCTGGCTGGCTGAGGCCGTGGACCATGAGCCAAGTGATCTGGGGTTGGGGTCCTGCCCCTCCCTGGGGGGGACAGCCTGGAATTAGCCAGTGGAGCCGGCAGTGATGACAGATACCCACCGTTCGTGTGGGACACTCGTGAAACCTTGAGTTTGACTTTGGTCCAGCCCTGGGCTTGCTCTGGGGACTTTCAGGCCCTCTGGTGCCTGGACCCTAGGGTCGGTGAACCCAGCCCCGGCTGTGGGCTTGTGGGGATCGAGCCCCTGCCTCAGCCACGTCCCCGGAGCTCCGACCTTGCAAGCAAGGCCAAGCCCGGCCCCTCTCCACTCGTGTTCTTACTCCAGTGCAAGTGAGGGCAGCTACGAGGCCCAGGGCGGTCAGATGCAGGCACTGCTTGCGGTGCGGGGCCCGGTGGGAGCCCGTCAATCCATGGCAGCTCCGGGAGGAGGGGTAGCAAGAGGACTGAAAATGCTTTGGAGCACTGGTTTACCCCCAACATTTTCAAACACACAGAAAAGTCGAAAGCACGGTGCCAAGCAGCACACGGCCTCCCCCTCCCCTTCCTTCCCCTTCCCCCCCCCCCCCCCCGCCAGGTCCTGCAATTAAGGTTTTGCAATCCTTGCTTTATTGTGTGCCTCTGCACCCTCAAGGGTGTTTTGGAGCCACGTGAAAGGGAGCGCGCGTGTGTGGACCGCCTGCAGGCAGGACACTTGTCCTTGCTGAGGGCAGCTCCACCCTGCCTCCACCTGGGCACAGGCGAATGGGGGCAGGTGTGCCCGTGAATGCTGCAGGGGCTTGGCTCGCCGTGGGCCCCGACCTCGGCCTCTCAGAGGAGATGCCGCCCCGCCCCGGGCTGCGGGAGTGGGGGAGGGGGGCGGTGCGACGGCCCGCACGGCACCCGCGTGTGCGCGTGGTGTTGAGGGGTGGCACGTCTGTGAGTGGGGACAGCTGGCCGGGCACAGGCCAGTGCGGGGCACTTACTTTGCACAGGGCGCAGATGACAGCCCCTGGTCAATCTCGTGCCCTGTGAGGAGGAAGGCAGAGAACAGCTCGGCCCAGAGAAAGGACCCCAGACCGGAGGCTGCCGCGTGGGTCTGTGCCACCTGCAGTGGTTGCTGGAATGACGGGCAAGGGGGGCTGGTGGCGTCATGCTCACTTGCCACTGTCGGGGAGAAGCTGGGTGGGGCTGTCCACTGCCCCTGGGGGGGGGCCTGGGTCAGCCCTGTGGTCAAAACACAGAAGGAGGCCAGGCTGCGGGCAGAATCTCGCTGCATCTTTTCCCCCACACTCCCTGTGTGTCTCCCGGCCAGTGGTTCGGCCTCTCTGGGCCTCCATTTCTTGATGTGTCTAACGAGGTGATAAGTAAATCCTTCGTGTATGTAAATGCATAACTTCTATCAGTCTTCGTTCTTCCTGGGGGAGGTGTGATGTTGAGGAAGGGCCACGGAGGTTAGAATCAGACAGTTGGGTTCGGGCCTGCGTCTGTGAGTCTGTCTCGCTCACCTTTTTGTGTGTTCAGTGCAGTGATTGGGAATCCCACCCGTGTAAGGTGTGCCAGCTCCATCCCTTTAGCCCTCGTTTACAGCCCCTTGGCCTGTTTTGGAGCGGTAGGGACGATATTCTTCAGTGAGTGGAGGACCCCCCAGGAGAAAGTGGGGGTGTCTGGAGTAACGTCTTCCCCCTCGCAGCCCTCCACACCCCCGTGTCTTCTCTTCACCTTCCTGAGGCGTTACTTTGGGTAACCTGGGCCACCTCCCTGGGTGGTGCTCGGGCCGGCACCTCTGTGTGGGGGTACCTGGGCTGAGGACTTCACCGCCACCCGCCTTCCCTCATTTACAGCATGGTCCCCCAGGGCTGGAATGAGGACCAAGGCCCATGACCCGGGCAGAGGCATTTCTGTAGTCTTAAGCTACTGCGTAAATACGAGTGTCCTCTTGGTCAGGAAGGAAGGCAGTCGGGACGAGGAGCATGGGGTCGGTGACGGTTGATGCTGCTCCCGGCAACCACGGAGGGAAAGGGCAGTTCTTATCACCGTTACCCATCAAGGAGGCGGAATGAGGCGCAGGGTGGGAACCTGGTGGACTGAGCCAGAACCAGCCAGGCGTGTCCCACCAGAGCTGATCTTGTAGTTTCGGTCCCTTGTGTTTGGACAACATGAACGTCACGTGGTTTCCAGTCCCTTAGGACTTAGGAGGACCGAGCAAGGTCTAACAGTCTGGGGACTATTCCGTGCGCACTTGAGAAAAACCTGTGTTCTGCTGTTGGGTAGTGCTGTGCGGGTCCAGTACTTTGGTTTAATTTGTATTGTCTGCTCTTTTCTTGTTGATTTTCTGCCTAGTTCTATTATTTATTTAAAGTGAGATATTGATGTGCCCCGCTATTATTTTGAATTGTTTATTTCCATCTGGGTTTGCTTCGTGTATTTTGGGATTCTGTAATTTGGTGCAAGTATGTTTATAATGCTTTCTTCTGGATGGATTTAGTAGATTTACTAATAGAAAGTTTACTATAAAATTATTCTCAAACTTCTTTCTTTGTTCATAGCAAGAGTTTTTTTCCTTCTAAGTCTCTTATTTGATGTTAGTATACCAACTCTCTCTTTTGGTTATTATTTGCCTGGTATATCTTTTTCCATCCTTTCATTTTCAACCTATTTGAGTCTTTGGATCTAAAATGATTGTCTTATAGGCATCATGTAACTGGATAATGTTTTGTTTTGTTTTTTTGCCATCTGTTTTGTCGGTCTCTCTGCCTTTTGATCACAGTGTTTAATCCACTTGCACTTAATGTCATTATTAATAAAGTGGGATTTACAGATCCCACTTTGCTATTCTCTCTGTGTGTCTCATGTGTTTCTCTTCTTCCACTACTGCCTTCTGTAGGTTAAACGTTTTCTGATGCAATGCTTTCATTCCCTTGTTTGTTGTTGTTCTTCGGTGACTTTTTAGAGCTTAATAAAACTTGTTCCTAGAGACAGAGCACCCCACCTATCCTCACCCCAGGAGGTGAGGGAAGGGACAGGGACTGGATGGAGCATGCAGACCCAGGGGCCTGGGGGGAGCCCCAAACACGGGTGGAGACCCGTGACCCACTGAGTGGGCACCCAGGAGCCAGGCCCAAAGCTCCCGGGGGCCAGGAAAGGGAGCTGTCTCTGTGGTTAACTGTTAGGGGCCCTGCTTCAGGTTGGGTTTTAATGACTGTGTACTCAGTGGAAGAGTCAATGTTATAAGGGATCCATCAGTCTGGCACCCACTCTTCCTAGGTGCTTTATGTGTTAAGATTTAGTCTTAGGCAGTCGCCACTGTAACCCCGGTGCCTTCAGCATGTAACCTTAGCTATTGGGGAGGTGGGGATTGGGAGATCACAGCTGGGGGCCAGCATGGACCAAAAGGATGTTGGGGGACTCCATCTCGACCAGTGGCTTGGTCCAGTGGGGTGTCTGTTACCCTGCCACAAGGGAAGCACAGCGACTGGGAACAGTGCTGTCCCCTTTTATCCTCCGTGACACCGGGAAGCACAAGTAGGAGGATCGAAACCCAGGCAGGCCGGGGCATTAGGTGAGCCTCGACTTTGAAAATAACCAGTGTAAAAAAAGGGATGGAGACGTGGCCCAAGTGGTGGAGCGGTCTGTGCAGGGCTAGTGCGTCGGTCAGCTTTCAGTGACTGTGATAGGAGACCTGAAATAACCCATCTCAAGAGAAGAAAGAAGGGTTTTGGTTTTGGTTTTGGTTTGTGGCTCACCATGTTTCTGAGGTCTCAGTCCGTCATCGCGTGGTCCTGTGCCCCCGGGCGTGGGCTGAGGGGGACATGGCCGGAGTCTGTAGTAGAGGAAGCTGCTCGGCCCATGACGCCCGGGAAGCCAAACGAGAGGAGAAGACCCTGCGCGTCTGGATCCCTGGGGCGGCTCAAGCCCGCCGTCCCAGCCCTTTGGGAAGCAGAGCTTGTGAGGACCGTGGCTCACGAGAGGTGATCTCCACCAGTAACCAGGATGTGGGGGCTCATACCTGGAACCCCAGCTACGGGGAGGGGAGGCACAGGCGGGAGGAGAGCCGTTTGGCCCTGGCCCCTGGGAAAAGTCTCCAGACCCTATCCAAAAAGTAGCTGAGGCAAGGAGGGCTGGGGGCAGGCCCCGAGTTCCCAGCCCCTCCCCGCTGACCCCGCAGTCCCCGCCGAGGGTGTGTCCGGGCCCGGGGGACCCCACAGTCCCCGCCAAGGGAAGGGCACACCCCAGCAACCCAAAGACTCCCACTAGCCCCCTCCCATAGCACTGTGCCTAGATGTACACATGGCCTTTGGGGGACAGTCCCAGTCTGACCTGGGGCCAGTCTCAGTGGGTGGAGGGGGCCTGAAGGGCCGGACCAGAGGGCGGGCGTAGGATCGACCAGTGTCCTGGGGGGGCTGGGGCAGGATCCCCACCCCGTCACCCTAGGAATGCTCCTTCCTTCTCCTCCGCGTCTCCCTCACTCCTAGCTATATTTTTAACTCCTGCCATATGGCAAAGCAGCCAAAACATCCCAGGAGGAGCAAGGGAGCTGGGGAAATCTTGGCCGTGGGTGTGCCTCGAGCACTCCGCCGGGAGTCCTGCTTTCTCACCCCGCCTCTTCCCTTGGCTTTCGGCACCTTGCCGCAGCCCCACTCCTGCTGGGCTGCCTGGGGGACCCCGCAGGGGGTCGGGGGGCCCTGCGTCCATGCCACGTGAGGGGGTGAGCCACAGCCGCGGGCCCTTCCTCCTGCTCTTCCTGTCGCTTGACTGCCGCTGTGCTCTCAGTGTCTGCAAAACTGCTTTTGTTGGGAACTTTGTCCCCGTGCAAGTACTTAGTCGTGTTTGGAGGCGGGCGGGCTTTTGGGGAGTAACTAGGGTGAGGTGACGTCACTGGGAGGGGCCCCCTCTGGTGGCACTTGTGGCTTTATGGGAAGGAGACTCTCGAGTGTGGCTCTGCGCTGTGACCGCCCCTCCGTGCGAGAAGCCACGTGGTCAGGTAGCACGAGGGTGGACACTGCTCTTGGTCTTCTCAGCCCGTGTTCTTGACACGTCACCTCCCCTTGGGGTAAGACGGCCCAGAGGCGGCCATCAGCCTTCGCAGGGCTTTCCCTCCAAACAGCCTGGCAGGGCCCGGCCCGGCCCGGCCTGGCGTTGGCTGGTCACTTGCTCCCAGCGTGAGCCTTTGCGTGCCCTGAGCCTCTCCCTCGGCCCGGAGGCCCTTCCCGCACCTCTGTTCCTGCTTCCGGAGCCCCTCAGGGATCCTCTCCTGGCTCAGATCCGTCAGGATGCGTCTTCTCCTCTCAGATCTCCTATGCACCTCTTAGTGCTTTCCCCAGGGGCCTTTGTCGTCCCCCCCCCGCCCCCGTGGTGACCGTCTGTATCTAAAGATGATGTATTTCTGATGGTGTGACTGTGTGGCGAGCCCTGGGTCTCCAGAGCCGTGCGTGCGGTGCGCGGCGGGCACGGGACGTAGCTCTGAGGAACTGGATGGTCGGAGCGCCGCCTGCTCCGGGTTTGCTCAGCGCTGCTGCCCAGCTTCCTTTTGCTGGGCTCTTTGGTGATACAGGCATCCATGAGGCCAGGCTTATTAATATTTATTTATTGCAGGACCGTGTGCTGAAACTTGGTTCTGGTATGGGAGCCTCACCAAAAAGTCCAGGGTTGGGGTAGGGGCCTAACTTTCAAGTGGTAGAGAGCTTGTCTAGCAAGCACTTCTAGGCCCTGAGTTCAATCCCCAGTTCCACCTGTTGTGGGAAGACAGGACAATTAAGGTAAAAGGACACAGAGCATCGATGAGTGTTCTTCTGAAAGAAAGTCTCGGGTTAAGGCAGGTGCTGGTGGCTCATGCCTGGTTCCTGGAGGATGGGGCTCACGGCCGGGCGAGGCAGAAAAGCTTCGGAGACTCCATCTCCATGTAGCTAGCAAGATGCTGTGACGGCAGACAAAGGCCTAATATCTGTCATCTACAGAGAACTCAAAAAACTAAGCCCCTCCAAGCCCAGTAAACCAATTAGGAAATGGGCAACAGAGCTAAAGAGAGACTTCACAAGAGAAGAAATAAAAATGGCAAAGAAACATATGAGGAAATGTTCAACATCCCTGGCAGTAAAGGAAATGCAAATAAAAACAACCCTGAGATACCACCTCACCCCAGTTAGAATGGCCTATACTCTGAACTCAGGCAACAACAAATGCTGGAGGGGGTGCGGGGAAAGAGGAACCCTTCTCCATTGTTGGTGGGAGTGCAAATTAGTACAACCACTTTGGAGAACAGCTCAACATAGACCTACCCTATGACCCAGCCATACCACTCCTAGGCATCTATCCTGAACATCAGGTCCCAAGATATCAAAAAGACATTTGTCCTTCCATGTTTATCGCGGCACAATTCACAATAGCCAAAATATGGAAACAACCCAGATGCCCCTCCACAGATGAATGGATCCAAAAAAATATGGTACCTATACACAATGGAATACTACATAGCGATTAGGAATGGTGAAATGTTATTCGCAGGGAAATGGTCAGAACTCGAACAAATAATGTTGAGCGAGACAAGCCTAGAACACAGAAAACAAAGGGGCATGATCTCCCTGATATATGACTGTTAAGATGGGGTGACGGAGAGACAGTAGAGACCAGGTCTGTGAAACCAAAAACTGCTTGTCAAATAGTATTCCCCACAGGATTGGGGCAGCGACCCAACAGTATGTAACTAAAACCAAACAATTACTCAACATATAAAGGTCAAAAATTGACCTCTCAGTGGAATACAATAGCTCAAAAGCTAGGTGTGTACGTTCATATAAGACTACTGTCGACATATTGTTTAATATCGACACTACATTTAAAGCCCTAGGCGAATTTTCTTTGGCGTGGGCCACGTGGCTACTGTATATGTTCTTGATACATTGCATATTGTATATATGTCTACCTGACCTAGAGAAGGGAAAGAAAAACAGGGCGTAAGATATCACAAGAAATGTACACACTGCCCTACTATGTAACTGTACCCCTTTTTGCACAACACCTTGTCAAAAAAAATTGTTTAATTAATAAATAAATTACAAAAAAAATGCTGTGCTGGAGACATGGCCCCAGTCACACACACACACACACACACACACAGAGACACACACACACGCACACGAGCACCCCTCAGCACTGGCCAGTCCCCCCGCACCCAGGTACCCCCTGTTCTGGATGAGGAAGCAGAGGCCCAGCGTGGCGCAGCCCTTGCCTGGGCTGGGCAGTAGGCGGCCTGCCGTGCGCAGCCCTTGTCCGCGCTCTGCGTCTGGGGCCGTGCTGGGGGCCCCTGGCTGAGCACCTGGCTTTGCTTCGCTGCCCGGGGCTGAGCAGGGCCCCGGCTTCTAGAAGTCCGGCCGGCTGGAAGTGGGCTCCGCTGCAGGGCTCCACCGGCCCCTCCCATCGCCTGCAGACCCGAAGCGCCAGGACAGGAGAGGCCGAGGACGGTTAGGGGGACGCGGGGCGGGGCCGTGAGGATGGGGGAGGGGCGTGGGGAAGGGGTGTGGCGGGGGGACGTGGCAGGGTTCGTGAGTCTCACGTTGAGGGCACGGGGGCGGGCTGGCGGGGGCTGGTTCACCACCCTTTCCCCCGATCCATCCCCAGACGCAGGAGCCCCCGCTGTCCTTGGCTGGGGAGGGCGGCTTGCTGCTCCAGGTCTGATCTGTGTGCCGAGGGCAGCGCCTGGGTCTGGGCCTGGGGATTGCCTTCTAGAGGCTGCAGTCAAGGTCAAGTGTGCTGCGCTCCTTGTCTGCGGAGGCCCTGCACCGGGAGTCCCCGGGGCTGAGACCCTGGGGTACGGACGGCAGCTGGTGCTCTCTCGTTGTGCCTCTCGGGGCTTATTCCATCTTCGAGGGGTCTGCTGGGGTGATCTGCTCCCGGAGCACCCCCTCTCTTGACGTGTGTGTGTGGGGGGACACTCAAAGCACAGCGTAGTTGTCACCTATGAGCCTCCTGTGTGTGGCTGTGGTGCGGGGCCAGGGCTAGGGGTGCAGGGGGCCCGGGCGGCCCTTGCTGCCTGGGCCTGACCCCGCCTGACCTTGCCTGACATCGCCTGACCCCGCGGGTCTCTGAGGCGGGCAGGGCTTGGTGGGCCAGTACCCCCCACCCCCCATAGCGGCATGCCCCAGGGCACCCGAACCACTTCCTTCAGGCTTGGTGACAGGATGTCAGCGTGCGGGCGTTCCCCGTGCCCTCTTGGAGGGGGTTGGCATTCGACGTCAGAAGTGACAGCTTCCACCCAGGTTCACCGTGTTCTCCCCCAGTGGTTCCCTTTGCTTCGACTGGATTGACATCCACCGCTCCCTCTCCCCCACAGGAACTGAGGCTGCTGCCTGTGCCGGCTGCGTGGGCCGCCTGGCCCCCTGACTTAACCAGAGCAGGTCCCCACCGGCCTCTGGGAGCCCCCCCCCCCCGGCCCCGCTGGGCTGGGCTGGGCTGGGCCCGGCCCCTGGACGGCCAGCGCGGGCTCTGCTTGCGCCTGTGCGTGTCCGCCGCCGCCTCCAGTTCCGGGACGCGCAGGGAAGGATGGCCCACCACTGCGCTTCTTGGCGGCGACTTCAGAGGGTGTGGCGAGCATCGCGCCCAGGGCCAAGGGCCCGATGCCGAGGCTAAGGGGGATGGCGTGCCGCCCGGCCAGGTACCTGCCTGCTGGAGTCTGTCTGCTTCCCGCTTCTCCTCGGCAAGACTGGCCATGGACAATGAGAATACAAATAGTTTTCCAGATTCCTGGGTAATTATGGCTCTGCCGTGGCCACTGGGAAGCAAAAGTATGGCCTGCAGCCCCTAGGAAGCAGCCTTAGAAGCGCCTTCTGCCCCGATCTCTCCCCTCCTGTTGTCTGGATGTGATGGCCATTTCAGCTTGTGAGGATCAGGGATTCAGAGGGGAGCACGCCGGAATGAGCCCGAGTGCCTCACTATATCTGGGTGCACACCTGGACTGTGTCGACCCCTGCACGAGAGAACAGAGCCACGTGTCTGGGTCTCTGTAGGGGACTTGGTTTGGCTCCCTTGTCCTCAGCCAAAGCTACGGTGAGAGCATGTCTGTAGCTGTGACCCATAGATGCTCAGCCCCCACCCCGAGTCCTGTGAGATTTCCTCAGTGGGGTGGAGCCGGGCCCCCCGGAGCCCAGTGTGACCCATAGATGCTCAGCCCCCCACCCCGAGTCCTGTGAGATTTCCTCAGTGGGGTGGAGCCGGGCCCCCCGGAGCCCAGTGTGACCCATAGATGCTCAGCCCCCCACCCCGAGTCCTGTGAGATTTCCTCAGTGGGGTGGAGCCGGGTCCCCCCAAGCCCCAGTGTTGGGGAGCAGCGGGGGACTCACACCCAGTGACATGTGTGGCAGGGGTCTGTCCTTTGGGGCGGTGGAGTCTGGGGAGGGTGGGCATCGCCTGGTTTCGGGGGGCTGCAGGCCTCAGGGAGGGGCCGGGGGAAGCGGGTAGGGTGAGGACCTGGAGGACGGGGCTGGCAGGACGGAAGCTGGCGCAGGGCTGGCTCTGGGCCCAGGGCATTGGAGCCACACCCCGCAGGTCCTGCCCCCCCCAGTGTCATGGAGATGGACTGACACCCTGATGGAGGGACACAGAGAGAGGGCCCGAGAGACAGACGGGGAGGGAGAAACAGATAGACCTAGGGAGAGCCAGGGCAAGAGAGACGGGGGAGAGACAGACAGACAGACGCAGGGACCAGAGGAGCCAGAGAGGCCGCGGCGAGGGCCAGCAAGTGACTGTTTGCCTCCTTCTCCTGCTCTCCTCTTCTCCCTCCTCTCCTCCTGTCCTCCTCTCCTCCTCTCCCTCCTCTCCCTGCTCTCCCTGCTCTCCCTCCTCTCCCTCCTCTCCTCCTGTCCTCTCCCTCCTCCTCCTCTCCTGCTCTCCCTCCTCTCCTGCTCTCCCTCCTCTCCTGCTCTCCCTCCTCCCCTCCCCCCTGCTCTCCCTCCTCTTCCCCCTCTCCTCTTTCCTCCCCTCCTCTCCTTCCTCCCGCTCCTGAGCTGAACTCCTCATTAATGCCATCCTGTCTCCATTCACCTCACGAGTCCTCCCCAGCGCCTCCGCTTGCCGCCTCCTCCAGGGTGAGGGAGCTGAGGGCAGGGAGAGGCCTTGTCAGGGCTGGGGGACTGGGTGGGAGGGAGGGAAGGGGCTCTGGCTCATGACAGGGGTGCTGCAGGGCTTGGGGAGGCTGGCTTTGGAGAGGATCCTCCTGCAGGTTGGTTTTTGCGATGGCCAGTGGGTGGTGATGCGATGGGCGAGGTTTCCCGCCCCTGTTGCTGCCTGCCCCGCCCCGCCCTGCCCCGCCCCGCCCTGCCCCGCCCTGCCCCGCCCTGCCCTGCCTTACCCTGCCCTGACCCACCTTGCCCCGCCCCGCCCTGCCCCGCCCCACCCTGCCCTGCCCTGCCCTGCCTTGCCCTGCCCCGCCCTGCCCTGCCCTGACCCACCTTGCCCCGCCCCACCCTGCCCTGCCCTGCCTTGCCCTGCCCCGCCCTGCCCTGCCCTGTCCCACCCTGCCCTGACCCACCTTGCCCCGCCCCGCCCTGCCCCGCCCCACCCTGCCCTGCCCTGCCTTGCCCTGCCCCGCCCTGCCCTGCCCTGTCCCACCCTGCCCTGTCCCACCCTGCCCTGCCCTGCCCCGCCCCTCCCTGCCCCGCCCCGCCCCTCCCTGCCCCGCCCCGCCCCTCCCTGCCCCGCCCTGCCCTGCCCTTCCGCCCAGGTGAAGCAGCTCTGGGCTGTGTGGGCGTGGGCTTCGCAGGATGAAGCCCAGGGCCTCCCCCGGGCAGGGTGAGGCCTGCGGCCGCTGCTGGAATTAGAAAACCAATCTGAGTTTCCGAGGAGGAAGTGTGGCGGTCCTGAGGTGCAGAGCGGTGCCTGTACCCGGGCCGGCGTGGCCCGTGGGGCGGGCGTGGCGGGCATGGCGGGCGTGGCCCGTGGGGCGAGCGTGGCGGGCGTGGCGGGCGTGGCCCGTGGGGCGAGCGTGGCGGGCGTGGCGTGCCGGAGCTGCCGCCAAGCTCCCAGCACAGCGTGTTTCTCGCTGCCTTGCTGGGGTCCCCCCTCCTCCCACCCCACCGGCTCAGGAGCTGAGAGCTTTGGGGCTATTTATATCCACTCCAGCAAATCTTTTGATCTTGATGATCCTGGGCAGAGCCGTGCGGTGCTGGCTTCTCGCACGCCGCCTCCCCAGCCGGCAGCGCAGGGGCCGGACGCGAGGGGAGGCGGCTGGGCCCGCGCCTCCTGGGCTGCCCTCCCCCCAGAATGGCTTTAGTTTTCAGAGTTGTGATGGAGCCCGCAGTTTATTTACCTTCTTCCTGCTCGGTGAGTTGTGCGGCCGAGCTCGGCTTGGAGGGTCCTGACTCGAGGGCCCGCCAGGGCGGTTGACCCGGCTGCTCTCCGTGAGGCAGGCCCCCGTCGAGACCAGGGGCCGGCAGCAGGGCAGCACCGTCCGAAGCTTCATCCCTAGCAGAGCCTGGGTCACGGAAGGGCTGCCAGAACCGTTGAGCCTGCCATCGGTGCTTCCCCTTCCTCTTGGATCCGAAGCACGCGTCCTGTCTCCGGGCCCTGCACGCTTGGGCGCCCCCCCCTCCCGCGAGTGCCTCGGCTGAGCAATTTGCGGGGCGCAAATCCCTCTCTGGGTTCTGCTTCCCGCGCTGGGAGCTGTGAGACCCCTCCCCCACCCTCACCTCATCCCCCTGAGGCGGTGTCATCAGTACTCATCAGCAGATGAGGAAACTGAGGCACGGATTGGACGAGGACGGAGTGGGGTAGGCTAGAGAGGCGTAATTTCAGTGAGTTATGACTTGGTGTTCATGGCATTTCCTTTCAAGCTGGTTATGAGGCCTCGTCCTTGCAATCTTTGCCAGGAGACAGAGGTGACGAGGATCGAGGTTTGAGGCCATCCTAAGCGCATCCTAACCCCATCTCAGTCCGTTGTCTGGGCGTGCTGGCAGGTGCTTCTGATCGCAGCTACGCGGAGCGTCGGTAGGAAGGTCTTGATCTGAGGTTAGCCACAGGAGAAAGTACGAGACCCAGCCTGAAAGGTGACTAACGCACCAAAGGGCCGGAGGCCTAGCTCAAGTGGTCTCTACCACCGCCTGCCTAAGGAGCGTGAGACTTCAGTTCAAACCCCAATACTGCATCCCTCCCCCCGAAAAGGAAGAACATGTATTTCTGCGTCAATGCAAAAAGGGAATGAAGTCTAAAATTGTCACGGCGTTATCCGTTCCCATCGTTGTGCCGCTCTTGCTCCGGCTTCATCCGCTTCTTCCGTCCCTCCCATCCTTTCCTGGGTCTCTGCACAGATTTTCCTGCCTGGAGGCCTTCCCAGCCCCCAGCCCCCCTCCCCCCTCCCTCCCCCCTGCATTTCCCTCCTCAGCTCGAATCCCCGGCCGCTCCTGGTGCTCACGTGCCGCCTCCCAGAGGCCACAGGCTGCGCGAGGGCAGCGTTCAGTGTCCTGCCCGCCCCATGGCCAGCAGTGACCAAGTGCCTGTGACTAGCACCCCGTCCCTGCCACAGAAACCCGAGTCCAGTGGCATGTCCACCCTTCACTGCCCCAGGCCTGCGAGCCTCGCACCCAGGACTGACAGCGATGACGGCCCCGCCACGAGCCCGTTGTCCCGGCTAGTGGGGGCGGTGGCTGCTCCTGACGGGGCCTCTCTGCGCCGGTGGTGGCCCCAGCCACTGTGCGTCAGCGTCCCCCGTGGCCCCCGCAAGCGGTGACTCCGGCGGCATCCCATTTCCCTCGGGGTGGACGGATAGCACGCTCATCGCCCCCCAGCACGAGGCTCCTCCCCTTCTGTCCTTGCTCCTCTGTCCCTCGCTCGGGGAACGGGGGCATTTGTATCTGTGGTTTGCCGCGGCGGCCGGGGTCTCCTTTTCCACCGTTGCCCCCAAGGCTGCGGCTTGGCTGCACCGCAGGGCCTCCCCCTGCGGCTCACTCCTCACCCGGGAGCCAAGGACCTGGCCGCAAGTGGGGTTCTCCGTGAGCTTGTCTCAGTGCGCCCCCGTCCCTCCCCGACTCCCGGGAGCACCCCGAGTCCTGCCGCCCGAGTTACAGATGCCCTCTGCCCTGTGGCGGGCCTGCCCCAAGTGCCCGGAGGCGCCGGGTACTTCTCCAGGAATGCCAGGGACCCCGGCCTGCACCTGACTGCCCCCATACTGGCCTGACCCCGGGTTTTTGCTTCTCCCCTGACCAGAGCCGTGGGGAAGGTACAGGGCTCTGTAGCTAAACAGCTGTGGGTGCGGGGGTCCACCGCCCAGGGTGTAGCCTTGAGAGCGTCCCGGGACTCTCTGCCCCTTGGTCTCCTCCTCTGGATGCTTAGGGGCAGCGGATGCCGTGCACGGAGGCCTGGCGTGCCATCTGCGGGGAGCGCTGCTGCCGTCACTGCTGCCACCGTTACCGCGGTCCCTGTCTGCGGCGCGGCTGACCCTCAACTCCCAGGAAGCGGGGTTTGGGGACCGGGGCCCGCCGCCCTAGTGCCCGTGGCATGAGAGGGACCAGCTTGTTTCAGGTCAGACTCAGCCCCAGAGACCCCTCCCCCTCCTCTTCCTTCAAACTTAGCTTTGAGTCTCCTCCAAGAAGCCTTCGTGGCTGACCCTTATCCTGCAGGCCGCCCTCGGTCACGGAGCCCCCTCCTCCCCCAGGCCGCCCTCGGTCACAGAGCCCCCTCCTCCCCCAGGCCGCCCTCGGTCACAGAGCCCCCTCCTCCCCCAGGCCGCCCTCGGTCACGGAGCCCCCTCCTCCCCCAGGCCGCCCTCGGTCACAGAGCCCCCTCCTCCCCCAGGCCGCCCTCGGTCACAGAGCCCCCTCCTCCCCCAGGTCGCCCTCGGTCATAGAGCCCCCTCCCCCAGGCCGCCCTCGGTCACGGAGCCCCCTCCCCCAGGCCGCCCTCGGTCATGGAGCCCCCTCCTCCCCCAGGTCACAGGGCCGGGTGGCTTTCTCTTTCCAGATGTCACCCCATCTGAAGGGCTGTAGGTCAAGGTCAGCCCTTGGGTGACCTCGGTCTCTGTGTCCTCGGCCCTCGTCGAGCCCTGGCCCAGAGTCAGGGTCTGAGCGGATGGGGGAGGAGGCAGCGGAGGCTGGGCCTGGCCTCTGGTGTCGCGGGGTTGACGCGGGGTTGACCGTCTGCACCGGATGCACCTGCTCTGAGCAGACGCGGCCGCTCAGTGAGAGCAGAATCCTGCCTCACCCGGCTGGGGACCGGCGAGGACGCTGAGAGGCAGAAGCCCGTCGGTGATTAATGCCAAGTGTCACACGCCGGCTTGTTGCTATTGATCTGGGGTTCCACGCGGCTGCACCGGCGCCCCTCCTCCGACGCCCCTTAGAATGTCAGTGCGGGAATTAGGCAGCTCCGCGCCTTCCTGGTTGCCTTCCAAGGATGTAGCCGAAAATGTCAGGCCAGAGAACACAGTTAACTAGCTTCCTACACACGAAGCCCCCGGCTCGAGGATGGCCACCCTCCCCCGCCCCGCCACGCCTGTCCTCAGGCCGAGGGGCCGAGCTGCGGCCTGGGCCCCGCACCTGGCCCGCCGCCGGCAGGGCCACTTCTGCTGGAATGACATGGTGTCTTGCAGAAGTCTCCCTGCCAGCACGACTGTTCTAATTAGTCATATTTTGAAAGCAGATCTGCTTAATTGCAAGCAGTTCTAAATATTGGTATATAAATAAAGTCATTAATAACTGTATACGCGGAAAGTTCCCCCACGGAGCGCTGCGGCAGACGGGCCGGTTGACCGTGTCCGTGTGGCGGGCGCCCCTGCCCGCCCCTGTGGGTCACGGGAGGCGGAGGGAGTGGGTGGGGACCCTGTGGGCCTGCGGAGACGGCCCCCGAGTGGATGATGTCCAACGTCGGCGGAAGCCCTGATGGATCTTCTGCCATTGTGGCGTCAGCACGCGCTTAGTGCAGACAGCTGTGGCTCTAGGCACCCCATCATCGGCCTGCCCCCACAGCCCCGGGGCGCTGGGGCGCTTCCAGACTCGGAGGCTGGGCCTCGGGCACTGCCTTGCTCTCCCCGCGTGCGGAATGAAGATGGCGAGCTCTACCCCGCCGCGTTGGTTGCGGGGGCTCTCCGTTGCTCGCGTGGTCACCGAGTGCCCCGTGAGCACCTGCTCTGTGCCGGCCTCGTCTCGTGCCGTGCTGTGGGGCGGCATGGCTCGGGAGCCGGGGGGAGTTGGGGTTTTGTTCTGGCTGCTGTGAGGCTCCCTGGGCTCCCGGCTTGAGCGGGAAGGCGGTGGTGCCGGTGACTGCGGGGTGGGGCGGAGGCCGGGGGGTCGGGTGCGTGCTCAGCCGGCCGTGCTCCATTTTCCCTATGGGTTGTGTCCAGGTCCTGACGTCCTTGCGTCTGTAGACGGAACTGCTTTCACGGGCTGTGTTTTTTCCGAGCACTGCAGGCTTACACCGTGTTTGCGCCTTGAGTAACAAGCAGTCATAAGTAGTAAGGCTGACCTGCTTTGCGGGGTGCTGGGCCCCCGGGCCGCCCTCCCGTGTGGAGCGGCTGGGATGTCTGCCTTGAGTGCTCGCGGGGCGTGTGGTGCCTCTGCGCGGCTAGTGCTGTGCTTGTGACTTCCCGGGGCCAGCGAGAGCGCGTGGTGTCCCCACACCGCCCGTGTGACCTCTCCACAGTGCGGGGGGGGGGGGGCAGGGAGGGGGGGCAGGGAGGGGCGGGGCTGCCGCCTCTCCTGCCTCTCTGCTCCCGTGGGTGCCACACCCGGATTCCTAGTTCTGCCCCCTACTCCGCATCTTACCCGCCCACTGGGTTGGCAGCTGGCACTGCTTCCCCTTGGTTCCTCTGGGTCTTGTTCCTGGCCGTGTTCCACCTGTCCGTGTCCTTCTGCATCCCTGTGTCGGGCACGAAGCAGATGCCCCCTGACCTTTGCTGAGAACATAGATTTGATGCTTTCAGGTCGGTGTTGCTCCTGGGGTTGGTGGTGCCAGCCTGGGGGGGGGGGGGAGCAGATCATGCGCATTCAGCTGTCTCCAAGCAGTGGAGGGAGTGGCCTGAGGAACCCCGCTGCTTGGGTCAAGGCCCACCACCCACCCTGGAGGCCGGAGGCCAAACACTGGGCTTCCCGTCAAATGGGGAACAGAGGAGAACTGATACCCTGGCTAATGGTAGTGATAGGCAGAGAACATGGCTTCACGAGACGCTGGTATTTCTCCACGTACAATAGCGGCAGACGCATTGCATTTCAGTGATACCGGAAATATCGTTAAGCCGTGAAGTGCACCGAATACCCCTGAGCACTGCCCGTCGAGCTGACCCCTCGCTGGCTTGGCGGGCCCCAGCTGGGGCTCATCGACAGGGCCAGGGCCCCCGAGGACTTTCCGAACCAGCACGCCTAACCCCAGCCTGGGAAGAGATCCAAAGGCGGAATCCAAAGTGCTGTTCCCACCAACTGTGTGTTGCTTTTGTGCCATCCTAAAGTTGAAACATTGTAAGTCAAACCATTGTAAGTTGGAGGCCAGCCATAATTAAAGCTATACAATTGTATGACATATGTAATTACATGTGATGTAAATATGCACTACACAATTGTGCTTTTTATTGTGGTAAAACGTGGGTACCGTAAAGCCTAGCACGTGGAGCGAAGCTTGGGTGCGGTGTGCTCACGTGCCTGTTCAGAACAGTGCCGGGCAGAGCAGTGTCACGTGACTGTCCCCCCTTCCACCAGCGTCACTTGTCCGTCGTGTTGTAACGGTCCCCGGGCAGCTTCAGTGATGGCTCCACCTGTTCACGGGAGGCTTCTGAAGCCCAGCACCGCTGGTTTCGGAGCAGCTCCTTCTTTGTGGTGAGCATGTGGCTCAATGCCGTTAGATGCCAGTAGCGTTCCTAGTGTCCCCAGGTCTGATGATGAAAATGTTTCTCCTATTCCCATCATCCCTTTGGGTGGGGTTGGAAATGGACTTCGATTGGGAACCTACCCCTGGTTTAAGAGCTTGGAGCACGTTGGAAACCAGGCACCCCCCCCCTTCTGTGGGAGCAGACCCATCATTAAACCATCACAAAGCTTTGCCCCCGACAGACGGTGTGTCGCCTCCGCCGCAGGCGTGGCGGCGGGGCTCGGTCACATGGCAGCCCCTGCCGTGTCACGGTGCCACGGGGCCTCGTCCGCTCCAGTGCGATCTTAGGGCGTTTGTACTGTGTGGCCCACGGGTGACCGGGCTGTCATCGCACAGACCGGCTCACGGCCGGGTCCTCCTCGTCTGTGCCGCTCCCAAATGCTCGAGCTGCTCGGTCTCTGAACTGGGGCTGGGCCTGGTTTGGATCGTGGCCAGCGTGGCCCGTGGTGAATCCCAGCCGTTGGCTTTTGCTCTCTGAAGCTGGCCTCCCGTGCCCTCCGCTTGAGGAGGAATGTGGCCGCGTCCGTGCTCAGGCTCAGGGCAGCTTTGGCTTCTGTTGGCGCAGTGGGTCTGTAGCTGGCGGTGTGGTGTGGAGCCGGGAGGGGGAGGGCTTCGGAGGCCCGGGGCGGAGCCTGCCCGCCGTGCCCCGTGGCTGCTCACGGAGCCCCCTCGCCCGCTCCAGCAGCTCCGGGCAGAGGCCGGGAGCCCGGCCACCCCCTCGGCTCGAGGTCACATCTGCCTGGCGAGCAGGTGAAGGCCACGGCGTGCTCCCGACGGGGAAGCCACGCGACGCTCCAGAGTGGCGTCAGAGAGCAGCGCGAGGACGCGCGGATGGACGCAGGTCCGCGAGAGGCAGCTGCTCCGTCCTCAGGGCCGCAGGCTGCGGGCGAGTGGGCCGGGGGCTTTCCACCTGAAGACACCCAGCGCTCGGCGCCGCTCCCTCGGGGCTCCGGTTCCACCGCCGCGGGCGTCAGGACCGGGCTGCGCTGGCCGCAGCGCCGTGTTGGCTTCCCCGTTACTCAGCCAACCCCCGCCTTTTGTTCTTGGCTGAGTTGGCTTCTGTAGCGTCTCTCCCACCCGTAGTCACCTCCCCAGAGAATTAGCTGCTTGGTCATTTCGACAGAGCGCTGCTTGAGAGCATCATCGCGTCCGTGGCCCTGCGCGCGCGCAGGTTTTGAGTGTTGGAAACCAAACGCGGCCTGTTTCCTATCTAATGCTTCGATGGGTGGCGTTTTCATGACAGTGGGGCTGGGTCGCCTTCTCTTGTGGCACCTGGACAAGCATGCATGATAACGTATGGCCAGAGCTTCGCCGAGCCTCGCTGGGAGCCTCCCCTCTCCCCGCTGGCTTCCTGTGTGCCACAGCACAGCCCAAGAGCCGCCCCCCCTCCCCCCCCCCGGCTGAGCTGCGGGGAGCACCGCGTAGTGCTCGGCGTAGCGCCGGCCCAGCCCCGGGGCCTGGCTCCTGGGGAGGCATCTGCGGCTGGCCGGGAGCTCGGCGTAGCGCCGGCCCAGCCCCGGGGCCTGGCTCCTGGGGAGGCATCTGCGGCTGGCCGGGAGCTCCGGGGATCTCGTTCTCTGTGGAGTCTGGCACTCTGGGTACGAATCCTGGCTCACGGATCCGCTTCTGTGCCCGCCGGCAAGCTGCCGAGCCTCTCTGTGCCTCGGTGTGCACACCTGGAAAGTGAGCGGGGTCAGCAATGGTTTCTACCTATTGGGTTACTCTGGGGGCCCGAAAGTTAATGTTTGCCAAGCACTTTAAATAGTGTCTGGCCCTGCTCTTCATCACTGACGACTAGAGACATCCAAGTGAAACCACAGTAAGCTATCACCTCCCCCGCTACGAGGGAGGGCCACTCCCCATGACGGGAAGCCAGAATCTTGTGTCCCTGGCTGGCGGGCATGTGAGTGGTGTAGCCATTTTGGACAGATAGTGTGTTGATTGAGATTAAACCTCGGGGCAGGGGTGTGGCTTGGTGGTCGGGCCCTCTTCGCGTGGACCTGGGTGCCAGACCTGCAAAACTAGGAAACAAACAAAAATTAGACTTCGAATTACCACGCAGGCCAGCAATCCCGCTCTGGTTTTACTCCCAGGAGAGCTGGAAGCAGGGGCTTTGAGAGCCGTTTGTATAGCCAGGTTCGCGGCCGTATCGTGCAGTAGAGCTCCAAAGGGCAACACAACGCACGCGCCCGGCACCGGATACCCAAGCGAAACGTGATCCCCGCGACACGGAATGCTGTGCGGCCTTCAGAAGGAGCGGGACTGTGACACCCGCCCGTGCCAACGTGGACCAGCAGCGCATTATGCTGAGTGAAGTAAGTCGGACAGAAAAGACGGGGACAGCCTGGTGCCGCTGGCTCGCGCCCGTCATCCTAGCTGCTCGGGAGGCCGAGATCTCAGGATCACAGTTCAAAACCAGCCTGGGTAGGAGAAGTCCAGGAGACTCTCTTCTCCAATCAGCCACCGGAAAGCTAGAGGTGGAGCTGTGGTAGAGCGCTGGTCCTGAGTGAAAAAGGCAGGCCCCGAGTTCTAGCTCCAGTCCTGGTGCGCCCATGCACGCGCGCGCGCACACACACACACACACTCGCACGCAGAGGCGAGGCCTGTGTGATTCTCCTCACGGGGGCCTGAGTAGTGTGGGTGCAAGCGCAGTGGCCGTGTCTGCGGGGCCGCGGCGGCGGCGTCTCCTGGGGACGGGGGCGTTTGGGACGATGCCCACCCCGTGGACGGGGTGACGGCTCCCGGCCGCTGCGTGTGTGCAGCAGCCCGGTGCTCCTTTGGTTAGAGGCGGCTCGGGTGCTCAGTGTCATGTCTGCCTGGCCGCAGTAGGAAAAGGCTGTGCTTCCTGGTTCGCGCCGGCCCTGATGGGCTTCCCCGCGTGGTGGTCTCGGCGCGGGGCGGAGCCCCCGTGCGTCCTCCCCCCGGCCTCTCTGGGGCGGAGCCCGCGTGCGTCCTCCCCCCCCCCCCCGGGGGCGGCATTGTGACGGACAGCCCGCTAGCAGGGTGGCAGCTCCGTGACGTGGCCTGTGGGACGTTTCCATCACCCACGGCCTCGTCCCTCGCCTCGCTCAGGAGATGTTTCTTGAGCTTCTCCTGTCGGGGCCACTGTTGGGCGGTCGCGGTCGTCCAGGCCAGGCGGTCCCCGGCTGCCTGGGCCTGCGTCGCCGCCGTGCCAGGCAGAGGACGGTGGGGGAGTGGCGGTGCGCACGTGACAGTGTGTGTGGCTGGAGGTGTGCGTAGCAGACAGGCGCCAGCAGCCCCGACAGCTGGGGTGAGGGGTGCTGCAGAGATTTTAGCATGAAAACCAAGACCTAAAGGAAGTAAGGTGAGCTGTGGGAAGAGCGCCGGAGAGAGGGCACAGCCTGTGCAAAGGTCCTGGGGCAGGCAAGTCCCCTGCACTGAGAAGGGCAAGGCGGCTGGCTGGGCTGAGGGTGGGTGAGTGGAGGGGAGGAGGAGTTGTCATCACGTTCCGGACCACCCTGGCTTTACCCTCGTGGTAGGAGCCCTCGGAATGCCGCTCACCGGGAGACTGAAGAGGCGTCTGCTCCTCGCGGTGTGACTCGCGGCCCCCTGGCTTGCTGGCCACACAGGTGCTCCGAACGTGGCTTTGTCATCTTGGCTGCAGACGTGGGGCTGCGTCTCCAGAAAGCTGTGGCAGCTCCAACAAGGACTTGCCATGCTGCTGCGCGGCCACCACGTCGGCCAGACAGGCCCTGGGGCAGACGGGATGGAGAAGCCCACTGGGCGTGTCAGAGAGGATGAAACGGGAAATAGGGGAGCTCCGCCCGACGGAGGGCAGCCCCTTCCCTGGGCTGGGCCCGGAGGAGTCACAGGGGAGGGGACGCTGCCAGCACGGCCTCCGCTCTCCACTTCCTGGCCGCCCGGAGGGAGCTGCTGCTGCGCTCCGCCCCGCCCCGCCCAGAGCTCCAGCGAGCCAACCGTGGACTGACTCTTCTGCAACCATGACCAGAGCGGGTCGTCTCCCCAGGAGCAAATGCCGCTCCGCATCCGAGGCCGAGCCCTGCGCCCTCGGGCACCCAGGCCTAGGCAGAGCCTCTACAGGTGGGGAAACTGAGTCCTAGGGAGGCTCACCCTCCGTTCTCACGTGCTGGCTCGTCAGGCTGCAGGCAGCGGCCATTCTGTTCCTGGAGCTTCCTTACACCATGCTCTCCTTCCTGTACTCCTCCGTGACCCAGGCTCTCCCCCAATCATGCTCTCCCTCCTCCTGTACCCCTCCACGACCCAGGCTCTCCCCCAATCATCTTCTCCCTCCTCCTGTACCCCTCCGTGACCCGGGCTCTCCCCGGAATCATCTTCTCCCTCCTCCTGTACCCCTCCACGACTCAGGCTCTCCCCCAATCATCTCCCTCCTCCTGTACCCCTCCGTGACCCAGGCTCTCCCCGGAATCATCGTCTCCCTCCTCCTGTACCCCTCCACGACCCAGGCTCTCCCCCAATCATCTTCTCCCTCCTCCTGTACCCCTCCGTGACCCGGGCTCTCCCCCAATCATGCTCTCCCTCCTCCTGTACCCCTCCACGACCCAGGCTCTCCCCCAATCATCTCCCTCCTCCTGTACCCCTCCGTGACCCAGGCTGTTGTTTGGTAGAGGAAATGGAGACCTAGAGGGACGAAGGGACTTGCCTGGAGTCACACCACAAGAGCTGGGACTGGAATCCATTTTTCTTCTCTGTTGCATATTGGCTCCTAGGATCAACTGGTCAGCCAATAGAAGGTGATCCAAATATAATCAAATGAACCCTGGTAAAGGATCCCCAAGCCACAGGGGAATTCCCAAAAGGCGCTTCCTTCCTTTCCGTCGTCCCAGGACGCTGGAGTCTCGTCCTCCGGGGAGCAGACGAGCTCGGGGATTCCCCAGGGATGGGGTGATAAGTGACAAACCCCACGCCGAGGGTAAGGCGGAGGTAGAGCTGCTAATGAAGAGGAGGAGGAGTCTGAGCACAGAGCAGGGATCTACCCCAGCGCGGCGCGGACCGACTGAGTTGCTCCAGCCGCACGACGGACTCTCCCCGTGCAGTAGCTGGCCTGCAGACAGCTGTTTAGCCCGCGGTGTTTCCTCGTTTGTAAGGGGGCGTGACGGCCTGCAGCCCCCCGGCCTGATCCTGCTGACCCCGCTCCCCTCCTCCGGTGGGGGAGAGTATCTGAAGGTCCGCGGTGACACGCCGGGAGGGAGCGGCTCTGCTGCGTACAGGTGCGCGGCGGTAGCGGCCACCACGACCTCGCCGGGGCTCCGAAGGCGCGGGCGTTGCGTGCGGCTGGGGCCTCTGGGAACGGCTTCCCGGAGAAGCGGGTAGGGAGGACGGGCAGCACCCGGGGAGGAGAGCGGGGGGCTTCTGACCCTGGGCACGTGCGTGACGAGAAGCTGGAGGAGCCAGTCTGCCTGGGATCTGAACACCGGTGGGGTCGGAGGTCAGTGGGGGAAGCGGGGCCTGCGGCTGGGAAGGAGCCTGGAATGCCAGCCAGCCCAGGGTGCCCGGCTTCCTCCCGAACTGGGATTCCCTGTCTCTCAGAGTTGCCACTGTAGCACGTGTGCGTGCGTACACACACACACACACACACACACACACACACCCCTGTGTCCCCAGAAAACACTCATCCTCATTACCTCCCAAATGCCATCAACATGAATTCATGGATGTTTGGGGGGTCACAGTGAAACTTCGGTTGGGGGATGAATTCCCCCAACTTGGTGACTCCAGGGCCAGTGCGCAGAGTGAAGTGCAAAGTGCCCGAGTGGGCATTGTGGCCTTGAACCCCGCCCTCCCTCCCCCAGCCCCGCCCTGATCTCAGCCTCCACCCAGGGCTAAACTCTGCCCGCCCGGTGAGCCCCTCCTCTACAGATGGCCCTGGAGGGCGAGGGAAGGGGCGAAGGCACTGGGGACTGTCTCAGCAGGAGCCCCTGAGCCTCCCCCCCCCCCCCCAGGCTCTGAGGTCCAGCCTCGGAGGGCAATGGGAATCCTAGGCCCAGGCAGGGTGCTGCTGCCTGTGCCTTTGGCTCTTCCTGGCGGTGGCGGGGGGGGGGGGGGGACTTGGCCTGAGGAGGGACGGTGGCTGGCCGAGGAGGTGGCCGCAGGCTGGCGTCAGAGCAGCCCCTCTCCATCCTGGGGCTCACAGGGAGGTGCGGGGACCCGTGCAAAGCCGACGTGGGCGGACATGTCAGTTAAGTGTGCAGTGGATCAGGGCGGTGAGGGCGGGAAGGGCAGTTCCCAGCCCCGGCCTCCAGGCTGCACCAGCAGATTCTAAGAAAAGCAGGTGGCAGACTGACATCACCTCATGCGACACAGCAAGCCAGCAAGCACAGGCGACAGGAGCCCTGTGAGCTGGGGGAGGGAGGGAGGGAGGGGGCACGGGCTTGGGTGTCTGACACCTGTCAGGAAAGGCTTGTGGATGGCATATAGGACAGGACACAGCTGGTTCTGGGGACAGGACACCCCATCGGCCTGCGGGGCCAAGAGTGAAAGAATTCTCCCATGAACTCGGGTGGGCGTGGGGCCCTGGCTGTGCCTCGAAAGACCCCAGCCGCGGGCTCACCCGCCGCTCCTGCCGCGTCTGTGCGGATGCCTGCCGGGGACAGGTGGCGTCTGTCAGGTTCTGGTGGGACAATCAGAACCTGTTTGGACGCCAGTCACGCTAATTCACCAGTGCGCCTATCACCTTCATGAGAACCTGTTTGTAAACACACATTATGCTAACTAGCAAAGAGCGGGAGCGGGGAGCTGGGCCGCAGGCGTGGTGGCTTCCGACCACAGGCCTCTTTTGCTCAAGGCCGGCACTCTACCACTTGAGTCACAGCGCCACGTCTGGCTTTTTCTGTGTATGTGGTGCTGACGAATCAAACCCAGGGCTTCATGCACGCCAGCCAAGCACTCTACCACTAAGCCACAATCCTAGTTTTCCCATGGCTGTTTTGAAGATCAGGTCTTTCTTACTTCCCTCCTCAGAGCTTTCCTGGGCTGGGATTGGCCTCCTTGTAGGCTGCCCACCATTGCTGGGATCACAGGCTTGTAGCCTCATGTCCTGTTCCTGTGTGAGTCTTGTGGTCTTTCTTGCCTGCTGGGCACCGCAATCCTCCCAACCTGAGCCTCCCAAGAAGCTAGCCCCACATGGCTCATAATACACCCTGCAGGCATGTCCTAAGACAGACAGACAGACACGCACGCACGCACGCACGCACGCACATTCCAGAATGCAGCCTGGGTATCATTTGAGCTGTGGGAGATACCGAGGGGTTGGCTGATGTTTGCCATGGCTGGGACATTCGGAGCAGGTGCCTCCACGCCTGCTGCCCCTCCTGGAGAGTCCTTATCTTTCCTGAATGGGGGTTCACCGCCTCTAGCTTACTGCATGTCCCAGAATGGGGAAACAGGTCAGCACAGGAGTGTGTGTGTGTGTGTGTGCGCGCGCATGCGCGCACGTATGTTACTCACAGCTGTGGTGAGGAGCCTGAATCAGACATTTGCAAAATCAGTAAACTTTGAAGCACAGTGAACTTCCTCGTCCATCTGCTCAGCAGCATTTATTTAGCATCACTGTTTGCACAGCCCAGGATGGCAGGTGAATTACATTTACTAGGATATTAGTGGAAAAAGAACTTTGGTTGTTTCTGCACTTTTGTAAAGGAGTCATTTCTAAGTGTGAAAAATAGTAGACGTGGATGTTTTTAATTATCAGTTGCTCTTCTTTTCTTGACTGACGAGCTAGTGTTTTTGGGAAGCGACCTTGTGGGGTGGAGTCAGACCGGCAGGAGGGT